>NC_022014.1:31545678-31550736 GCF_000317375.1 Microtus ochrogaster
GGAAGGTGGGCAACATGGGAGGGTCCAGCCAGGGCTAAGGAGGATGGGGAAGGTGGGCAACATGGGAGGGTCCATCCAGGGCTAAGGAAGATGGGGAAGGTGGGCAACACAGGAGGGTCCAGCCAGGGCTAAGGAGGATGGGGAAGGTTGGGACTCACGTTGCAGATTCTTGTTTTCTCTCTTCAGAGTCTCAAGTTGATCCAGAGACTCCTCGTAGGCGTTCTTCACCTTGAACAGCTCAGTGCTGAGAGACCGGGACTCCTTCTGGGAGGCTTCGAGCTCAGCCTGAGTTTCCTCGTACTTCTGTTTCCATTCAGCTAGGACCTACACGCACAACATTAGTTAAACTCTGAACCCAGCCATAACACCCTTTCCCCCAGCGGGGACACTTCACGGATCACGTGGACCACCTTGTCGAAGTTCCTTTGCTTCTTATCGAGGGCAGCGCAGGCAGCATTAGACCGCTCCACGTCAATCATGAGGTCCTCCACTTCATTCTGGAGCCGCTGCTTCGTCTTTTCAAGAGAAGCACACTTGGAATTCACGGCTTCTACGTGTTCCTCTGCATCCTGCAGACGCTGAGCCAGCTTCTTCCTGAGGAGGTGGTCAGTGTGAGTGAGCAAAGGAAGAATCGATTACCACAATAAACTCTGCCTAGCTGCTGATTAGGAAAGCATGTTTTCCCCTAAGATCTTTTATTTCTGTGTGCCCACAGGTTTGTCCAGGATTACTTCTTAGAGTCCATTTTATCCCTTTCAGAACTCTGATTTCCCGGGTGAGTTCTTTTCCATCTCAAGCGTTATCAAACATAACTACAAGACCAGAGAGAAGGAGGAAGAGGGAGGGCTCTGAAGCTGAGTTAACCCTGACAGCTCTGTAGAGGATACATTTGCTCAACAATGTTGTGATTGAATGGGAGCCTAGACATTATGCAGATGGTCCTCTTAATTATACAGATATGGAAATTGTGAGATTATTTCATGATTCTTTGCTGCATGAATATTCGTTCCCATTTTTCCCTTCACCTTTCCTTTGCTTTGCTTTCTTTCTGTCTAACTCATTGAAACCCATACTTAGCCTCCTCCAGCTCCTCTGTGCGCTGGATGGCGTCTGTCTCGTATTTTGTCCTCCACTGGGCCACCTCGCTGTTGGCCTTGGACATGGCCCTCTGCAGCTCAGCCTTGGCCTCCTGCTCCTCCTCATACTGTTCCCGCAGCAGGTCACAGTCATGGCGGGCTGACTGCAGGGCGTGGGCCAGGGCGTTCTTGGCCTAAAAAAACCCCAAATTGTATGGTGTGGGTTTGTGTTCTGGTGGCTGATAGCCTCCTTGGGGAGTTAGTAGTGTGTCAGGTTGCCCAGTCCCACGAATAAAAGCATCAACTCGGGGCTCTCACCTTTGTCTCCTCCTCTAGCTGCCTCTTTAGTTCCTCGATTTGTTGTGTGAATGCTTGTTTGCCTCTGGAGAGCTGGGAAACCATAGCATCTTTTTCATCCAGCTGTCGGGAGTACTCACCTGAGAGGGAAAACATGAACGATTGAATTCTTTTGTCTCAGCCATGAGTGAGGCAGGATAGCATTGGGCCCTCCTCATTTCACACAGTGCAAACAATGTCTCCAGAGTGTTGGTGCACTACCCCCTTTGGTGTTTTAGGGTTGAGGGAACAAAACCCTTCTAAGCCCAAGAGATACATTTTGCCCCTTTGGTTAGAGCTTCAAGTCATGGCTTTGTAACCATCTTAGACCCTCAAGGTGAAGGAGTAAGAATCTATAAATGTGCAAACACTGTACAAGGCACGAGTCTTGCTTCCCAAAGGGGCCCGACCTTCCCTGCTTGCTATTCCAAAGGCAGCAGCGCTCATGGACTGACCTGACTCTGTGTGTAAGCGCGCCTTCTGGGTCGACAGCTCATTGATCAAGCGCTGCTGCTCCTCCTCCTTCGTCTTCACTTCGCTCAGCTGATCCTCCAGGGTGCGGCACATCTTCTCAAGGTTCCCCTGTGGCGGGAAGCAGGGCAAGGTGACACATGTCTACTCAGAAGGCTGAGATTTAGAGATCTGTAACTGTTTATGACAGGCACAGAATCTTATTTATGCTGCTGTCAAGGCCTCACACAGTGTTCGGGAAGCAGCAGAGGAGCTTAGGTTACTGACTAAGTGAATATGTGCGCATCAAAACTGGGTTCCTTTCTTTTTTGGGGGGGGTTCCTTTCTTTGGGGGAAACATGAACATTATTTATGGCCCACATCATGAGGAGGGGACTTTTCCTTGTCATTGCATTATTACTGTTGTGGCCATAGCAACAAAGTTTAAGGTGATTTTGAAAAATAAGGTGTGTACACTTGAGGAATTCCATTCAGTATAGCGATGTCAATCAGAAAATCTCAGATTACATGCAGTGTGGCTGGCTAGAGTCACATACAGTATATAGTTGCTTTCAAGTATTTCAGATAAATCAAGAAGTTAGGAAAGACCTTAGCTTTGGAGACAGTCTCCATGTTACTAGCGAGATCATCAATCTCCATCTTCAGTTCGCTCTTCTCCTTCTCCAGCTTCTGCTTGACCCGCTGCAGGTTGTCAATCTGCTCCCCAAGCTCAGCCACGCTGTCAGCGTGCTTTTTCCGAAGAGCAGCTGCTGTAGCTTCATGCTGAAGGGTGGCTTCCTCCAGGTCCCTGCGCATCTTCTGGAACTCAGCCTCTCTCTTCTTGTTCATCTCGATCTGGGCAGAAGTGGCTCCACCAGCTTCTTCCAGCCTCTCGCTGATCTCCTCTAGTTCCCGGGAGAGGTCAGAGCGCTGCTTCTCTGCTTTGGCCCTGGAGGCCCTCTCTGCCTCGATTTCCTCCTCCAGCTCCTCGATGCGGGCCTGGGGGTGGCAGGAAGAACAGACTCAGCTTCTTGGGTCAGTCATGTTTCTCCTGATGAGTTAGACTGATGGAAGCCATTGACTTACCTGCAACTCCTTGATCTTCTTCTGCAGCTGCATGCCGAGGGCCTGCTCATCTTCAATCTTGCTCTGCAGATTGCTCATCTCAAACTCTTTCCTAATTTAACAGCAACACATTAGCTTATGGTCAGTTTTACCCACAGCCCTATCTCTGTATAATTGAAATTTTTCATACTGCTGGCCTTAAAAGAGAGAGAAGTACTTATTTTGAAAGTCCGCAAAGTGCCATGTTAATTAAATGAAAAACCAAAGTTGTCATTGTTTTTTTTCTTTACCCCATGTGTCATTAAGCAATAATTGAGAAACATTTAAATACGTGTTGCATCTGTGAAGACACAGCGAGAAGCCAGCCCTGAATTCTATCAGACTTACTTCTTGAGTTTCTCATCAAGTTGCTGTTTATCATTTTCTATGTCCATTGTGGATTCTTGGGCCAATTTGAGGTCCCCCTCTAGCTTCCTCTTTGCCCTCTCTAGGTCCATCCGAAGCTTCTTTTCCTGCTCCAGTGATCCTTCAAGCTAAATGATAAAGGATTTTGATTAGGTTCTCAAGCATTGACCCAAATGTTGTTAGTCAGATGCTCAAGAAAAATCTCAAAAGAAAACAAACAGCATGAAGACTCCAAGTCTGAATCTCAAGGCTCATGGAGACCACTGATGGCTTCGTCTCCCCACCGTTTCTTTCATCCCTTCTAAGGAGAAAGATTATCTTTCCTACTCACATCATCCACTTGCTGTTCAAGCTTGGTTTTGGCTTTGGTCAGGGTGTTGACTTTGTCCTCCTCTGCCTGCAGGTCATCCAGAGTCTGCTGGTGGGCCTCTTGGAGGGCCTTCTTCTCCTTGGTCAGCTTGGCAATATTTTCATCCAGGCCTGCCATCTCCTCTGTGAGGTTTTTCACCTATAGATTTGAAGAGATGGTAGGAAAGCTTGATAAAGTACATGAGAACTTCTTAGAACAACATTAGCCTGACATGGAGAACATCAGCCAGAAGCCTATGTAGGCTACATGACTGAATACAATGGGGGATAAAGGTGAACGCAAAACCATGTTATGGTTGTAACTTTATCTTTCATGTTTCGGAATTTTAAGATTTAAGGTTCAGTACTAAATGAATACTAGTGAATGCTTCAAAGTGAATAATAACTGTACCTTGTTCTCTGTGGCATGCTTCTCCTTCTCCACCTTGGCCAGAGTCAGCTCAAGGTCATCGATGTCTTTCTTCAGCTCTGAGCACTCGTCCTCCAGCTTCCTCTTCTTGGCCGTCAGCTCTGCATTGATCTCCTCCTCATCCTCAGCTCTCTCAGTTAGCTCCTTGATCTTGGCCTCCAGCTGGATTTTGGTTTTGATCAGCTGGTCGCACCTTTCCTCTGCATCAGCCAAGCCATCTGCTTCCTGAGGGGAGAAATAGTGACTTTCCATTTGTATGGGCTCTATCTGCAAATACACACTCATGGATGACTACCAGCTTCTCAGTGGATAGGCCATTCAATTGCCAACTTTTTAAGAAAATTAAAAGGACAAAATGCAAATATCTTTATCTGCTGTTCAAACAGAGTAAGACATTCCATAAGAATCCATGTGTAGAAGGTAAAATCAGGAAAAAGTAGTTTTGTTGCAAAAATATATAATCCACTAGCCCTCAGTCCTTTTGGAAAGGCAATTTACTAATTCTTGGATTCAGTTTTTTTTTCCACATTCAACTAAGGGCTTAAGGTAGCCTTTTTTCTGCTCTGATAGAAATAATGCATTTTCTAGTTAGTGTTCAACAATATTTATGAAAGAGAATATTCTAGTATAAGAGATGCTCCATACAGAAAGGAAAATGCCTAAAGATATTTTCTTGACTTTATTCACTACTGACCAGACTGTGGAAGAAACACAAATGAACACAAGCATCATGAATGTGTGTATAGGATACACATATGAACATAAGTATCATGTGTGTATGTGTGTGTAGGATGCACACATAAACATAAACATCATGGATGTGCTGTATAGGAAGTACATATAACTTAAACATCATGTATGTGTGTGTAGGATGCAAATATGAACATAAACGCCATGTGTGTCTAGGCTGCACATATGAACATCAGCATCATGGATGTGTATGTGTAG
>NC_022014.1:31554512-31602718 GCF_000317375.1 Microtus ochrogaster
CAGGCAGTGATTAAAAGAATACAGTTTCCGTGTAATTATTTCGGGGCATAAGCTAAGCTAGCCATGCGGGCGGCAGGGTGCCTGGGGACGCAGACCCGCCACTCTTAATTCAACAGGTGTGGCTTTGCAGCTATTGTTTCTTTGGGTCTGAATCTTAGTGTTTTTGAAAGGCAGGAAATCACAGCAGATTCCTGGATAGAAATTGTTTACTCTGAAGCCTGGAATTGCTCGTCCTCAACTACATCCTGATCAGGCAATATGAAAAGGCTGTGTGCCACATCTCCTACTCACAGCTTGAACCTGGAGCTGCAGGTCATTTTTCTCTTGCATCAGAGCTACCATTTTTTCTTCCAGTTCCTTCCTTTTGGCCTCTGACTTAGCCAGATCCTCTTTGGCCTTCTCGAAATCTTCCTTCATGTTGGCCATCTCCTTCTCTGTCTCCGCGCTCTTCAGGAGAGGTTTGATCTTGAAATACAGCTTCATCCAGGGCCAGTGCTTCACATTCATGAAAGCGCGGACGTTGTACTGGATGCAGAAGATGGACTCTCTGTGGAAGGAGAAAAAGAGGTCCAAATGGGCAAAAATGTGACGAGTGACCATCACAGTTGCACTGAGTTCAGTGGTGAAGGTGGCGGGAAAGGCAAACAAGCTTTGTTCCTCACCTCCTCTCCATCATCTTTTTGAACTCCACCCTCATCAAATACCCTCTGCACATGGCTTGAGTGCGCGTGATGAGCTGAGCCAGCTTATCATCTCGCATCTCCTCTAGAGTTCCCAACAGGCCAGCTTTAAAGAAGACCTTGGCAGAGAACAGTGAGATGTGTTATGGTATGGCCACCCAAGCAGAAACTCTGAAAGTACTAAATGTCTGTCAGCAATTTGGACTGGTGGTACCTTGGTGTGGCCAAATTTGTACTGGGTATGGTCGATGTCAATAGAGCCTAGAAGCTTCTCGGAAGCCTTCTTGCTGTCGATGAATTGACCTTCTGGGATAGCACTTGCATTCAGAACTTTGTATCTGTTGAAATGAAATGCAAATTTAAAACATGACTTTTCTTTACCAAGAAATAAAAGCTAGGACAGTAGTAGCTACTCTTGAAAAGATGGGTCAATCAAAAAAAAAAAAAAAAAGAGGCAAACCAAATGACATTTATTTATTTATTTATTTATTTATTTATTTATTTATTTATTTATTTATTTATTTGGTTTTTCGAGACAGGGTTTCTCTGTGGGTTTGGAGCCTGTCCTGGCACTAGCTCTGTAGACCAGGCTGGCCTCGAACTCACAGAGATCCGCCTGCCTCTGCCTCCCGAGTGCTGGGATTAAAGGCGTGCGCCACCATCGCCAGGCTCCAAATGACATTTAAAATTTAACACTGCTCTACATAAAACGTCGGAAGATGTGAAACAAACCTCTGTTTGAAGTCTGCATACAGGATCCTGCTGGGGAAGCCCTTCCTACAGATGCGGATGCCTTCCAGCACACCGTTACACCTCAGCTGGTGCAGGACCAGTTCGTGCTCCATGGCACCTGGAAAGGGGAATACAACTCTCCATCTAAAGACATCTAAAGAGAAGCCACACTGAGGCTGCTCTGCGCATGAGAAGTGTCTTACCAGGAGTCTTAGTTTCATTGGGAATGAGGCAGCGGACAAAGTGGGGGTGGGTGCTCCTCAAGTTAGTCATCAGCTTATTTAAATTCTCCTATAAAACCGTAGGAGACATTTAGAATAACTTGTAGCCTTATTTTTTTTCTATCACATTCTAATGAGCTATCCAAACTAATCATGATAACCAAGAGGAAGCCTATATCTGGAAGGTGGATTTCTAGAACATTCCTGATCATACAAAAATAGCCCATTTCAGATTGTTTTTCTCAAACCCTGCCAATCAGAAAACTTTTGTATTGAGACTTTGATCATATGGAGTAGATGTCTCGAACACAGTGGGCGCTTTTAAATGAGGGCTTGACTTTATGTAAAATCTCTTTGCTACCAAATCTCTTATATTTGAAACATGGGGAAATATCTCATGCCTTTGTTTTGTTAAAAATTTCCTGAAGTATTTTTCAGATTGAAAATATATACTACTAATTTTCCCCCACTTTTACCATAAGCATCCTTTAAAAATCTCTCATTAAGATACAGTTTAATTATCTTCTAAGTGTAAGAGTATACTGTACCCTGAAAAGAGCGGACACCGTCTGGAAAGATGAACCCTTCTTCTTGCCACCTTTCTTTCCACCGCCACCACCCTCTGAAAAACAGAAAGACAAAGTGGAGATTACTCTCTGCAGCCTTTGAGTCCTTTTGTGTGTACCAGTGACACCATGGTCATGTTTCCTCCAGAGTCTGTGGCACTGATTCCCTTTCTGCCTTCCAGAACTCATCTGCCTTAATTCTAGATGAAGAGACAGTAGTCACTGGCAAGGTTATAGAGACCCAGGGAAGAACAAAGTTGTGCTCAACTTGGAAGATATGGGTCAGAGATGGGACTCCCTGACTCCATCCAGATCAGCAGTGTCTGCTTTGCTTCCTGCAAGGATATACCCAGAAGACAGCGGAGTAAGATCCTGTCAGTGCACACATCCCCTAGAACAGGCAGAGTTGCACGCTTGCTTCTAGGTAGTTGAGCTTGGCTCATCAGCGAGGACTTGTAATTTCTATTTTCTTTGGTCCCCATGTTGACACTTGAACATCTGGACTTCAGATATTTACGGGAGGAAATACAACCTCATTCTGTTCACCTAGTGCTGTGGTCCTGATGAAGGGTTTCCTTAGCTCCAATTTAGCTGGACCCTTGATGGAAGCAGTAGTTTTGATGTGGAAGAGCGGCTGGTACAGTCAGCAGCAAATCACTGAGCCTTCTAGATCCACTTTCTCACTGATAAGCAAGGCTGTGGACCGACTGTGTTCCTGATGCCTCTGTACCACTGTTGTTAATACACTTTCTTTCATTTCACTCACGTTGGCCTGAACTTTCAGAGTAGATTTTGCAACATTTGTTTCAGTGGCTCTCAACCTTCCTAATGCTGCCACCTCTTAATACAGTTCCTCATGTTTTAGTGACTCCCAACCATAAAATTATTTTCACCGCTACTTCATAAGTGAAATTTTGCTACTGTCATGAACTGTAATGCAAATATTTGTGTTCTGTGATGGTCTTAGGTGACCCCTGTGAAATGTTCAGTTGATTCTTTCACAGAGTGAGAATTACTGACCCATATTGTCTCTGACAGATGGTTTATTTCTGTGTTGTAATTCTTAGAACGAGTTGATACTATAAAAAATTACCTGCTTCAGCAGCTTGTCCTCCAGAAAATAGGAAAGCCAGAGTCTTCAAGCCAGACTTCTGGTAGAGCCCCACCACGGTCTCATTCAGGGGGTCCTTGTTCTTGTCCAGCCAGCCAATAATGTTGTAGTCTACAGTGCCCGCATAGTGCACCAGCGAGAAGTGGGCTTCAGCCTTGCCTTTGGCAGGCTTGGGCTTCTGGAAGTTGTTGGACTTTCCAAGATGCTGTTCATACAGCTTGTTCTTGAAGGAGGTGTCTGTTGCCTTGGGGAACATGCACTCCTCTTCCAGGATGGAGAAGATGCCCATTGGCTAAGTATTATAAAGGGAGAATATAGTGATGAGTCCTTTAGAAAAGAGAATCCCAGTAGTTTGTGTGTTTGGCACAAACCTGAAAAGAAGGCATTCCAAAAAAGAACTTGGACTTATGTATTAAACAGATGAGATCCTACTTATTACTCCCCTCTCCTAACAAAAATATGACAGTCATCGTCTGAAGAATGCATAAGATATATGTTGCTGAAAGACTTAGTTTAAAAGTTCATCTGTACCATCTGGCAAATGTGTTCAATGAGTAAAATTAAATTCTAAAAGTACCCTCTCAAGGCTCAGTTTTTATCCTGTGACTATATATACTCATATGTGTTCTGAATACTTCTTTCTCAGGGTGTAACATCCTTCACCACAACTCTAGATGTGGGAAGAATGTGAAAAGGATAGACTATGTTCTGATGACCAAAAATGCAACTTCACCAAGAAGAACGTGTATCTCCTCTTTCTACTCCCAGCTTCACCTCCCATCTCTCTGGACTTAAGCATTGATAATATGTTGGTTTTGCTCATGAAGCAGTTTGATTTGTCTGAGACAAATTTGATATGAAAGACTGAAAGCAAATTCAGCATTGATGATGATATGAATTCACAAATTCATTCTCAAAAATCATTTTGATAATCCAGAAGTTGAAATACTAGTGAAGGAAATAGTTTTTCTTGGAACTGTATAGTTTTGTAGTTCTGGTAAACAGTGGAGCTAGTACATCACCAAATTAAGATATTTTCTTAACTTGTGCATCCTGGGGTTTTTTTTTCTTCAAAATTTTATTAGTTTTGATCTGAATATTTGAAAATTTCCTAGCTGGCAATTGCATTTTATTTTGACTTTATCTTCACAAGTTTCACATAGCTTCTTTCTTGGTACCATGACAAAATCCCAGTGTGTGTGTTTGTGTGTGTGTGTGTGTGTGTGTGTGTGTGTGTGTGTGAGAGAGAGAGAGAGAGAGAGAGAGAGAGAGAGAGAGAGAGAGAGAGGTATATGCTTGGAGGCCTATGGAGACCAGAAAAAGATGTAGGATCTTGATGCTGGAGTTACAGGTGTCTGTGGACCACTTGATACAGAATCAAAGCTCCAGACTTCATGATAAAGTAACAGGTACTCTTAACCACTGAGTCATCTCTCCAGTCCCAAGAGCCCAACAGTTTTGGACAATGAAGTTGCTTAATGAGTTCTAGATAAATATGATACATCTGTTGCTCTAACCTAATTGGATTAATTTCCTTAGTTACTAATTCCCTTAATTACTTAATGGGAAAATCAGAGCTCATTCCCAGGGTAAGGTCAAATAGAAGTTTAGTGAATTTACTTGGTAGTAATCACAAGTAAGGAATGAATTGATGAATACAACATTACTGTCCATTCTTAACCATCTATGTACTGCCTTGTTTTATAGTATACATAGGAAGATACATCATAGCCACACCAAGATTAATTGACTATTCAAAGGACTAACTATATTTTCATCCCTTTCTTCTATACCAATTAAATCACATAAAAATAAAACTGAGAAAGAAAGAAGCTCATGGTATGTGCCTTTAATCCTAGCACTCAGAAAACAGATGGAGGAGGAGAATCTCTGTGAGTTTAAGGCTGGCCTAATTTTACATAGTGAGTTCCAAGGTCAGCAAGGGTCACATGGTGATACCCTATGCCATTAAAAAACTCAGGAAGTGTGAGATTATAACAGTTGAAAATGTGAACTGGTTGATCAGTGCTGCGGTACAACTTTAATTCCAGCACTCAGGATGCAGAGGCAGGCAGATCTCTGTGAGTTTGAAGTCAGCCTGGTCTACAGAGCAAGTTCTAGGATAGCCAGGTTACACAGGCAAATACTGTCTTGAAAAACCAGAGGGAGGGTGTGTGAATCTGTGTTTTGTATGTGCATGTGTTAGAGTTGTTAGTAACAGATCACCTATGACATTCTGAGAACACCTTTTACACACAGGCATATCATGAGATATCACTAATTACTCTATGAGAACTGGGATTGTTAATAAACATAGTAAGAGGGACAATTTGTTATTCCTGTTTTAAAGTTTGAAAAGTCACACAAACCTTCTCGATGAGCTCGATGCAGGCGGCCAAGTCCATCCCGAAGTCGATGAACTCCCAATCAATGCCTTCCTTCTTGTACTCCTCCTGCTCCAGCACGAACATGTGATGGTTGAAGAACTGCTGTAGCTTCTCGTTGGTGAAGTTGATGCACAGCTGCTCCAAGGTGTTGAACTATGGGAAGAGATTAATGTAGGAAATTGGTCACAAATTCCCTATTTGTATCTATAAGGCAGTTAATACATTTTCTTCAAATTTTGAGACATTTAGGGTTATTATATTGAAGAGGTAGGCCTTCAGATAATCTCTTAAAGGATGTTATAATTCTAAATCGAGTTAAATCCTCAAAATGCTTTTCCAAGGAACAATATGAAATCTTGCATGTTGGACAAAATGCCATTAAATAGGAGATCTTTGAAATAGTCACGGAGGGTAACCTAAACAAGTGTTTCTGTGGTGCCGGGCTTGAATCCAAGATCAGTTTTGAACGAGTGTTCATGGTCCTTCTTTGAGACTCTAATCCTGCAAATGTAGCGTTCTCTCTGTTCCGTTCACACTCATTTCCTTGTGTTCAGATCCCTCCACCGACCCACTTCAGCAGGAATTTGTGTGTTTTGTAGATTGTATTTTGTGAAGAGTGTTTCCAGGGCTCCAGCAAGATCAGTCAAGTGACTGCCAATGTGTTTGCTAACCGGTTCATTACTCACATCAAAGATCTCAAAGCCAGCAATGTCCAAGACCCCGATGAAGTACTGCCTGGGCTGCTTGGTGTCCAGCTGCTGATTGATGCGGGTGACCATCCACAGGAACATCTTCTCATAGATGGCTTTGGCCAGGGCACCCACAGAGTTGTATACCTTCAGGGAAAGTGTTGGTCGGTTGAGTTGTTTGTGCTGGATACAGGGATGACCTTTTGAGTCCCAGTGGTTCAGATGAATCAGGGGCTTAGATCATACTCACCTGCTGCACCGTCTGGCCTTTGGTGACGTACTCATTGCCGACCTTGACCCTGGGGTAGCACAGGGCTTTGAGAAGGTCAGCAGAGTTCAGACTTGTCAGATAGGCGGCCTTGTCAGCCACTGCAGGAAAGAACCAAGAACAGTAGAACTGATGGAGACTTGCTCAACTACATTGCAAATGATGATGTTGGTGACAATGGATTTAGACACACAGTAAGGTGCGAAGGTTGTGAGTTCTGCCTATTTGTTTATGTCTGAAAAGCATGGCCACTCTTCCATGGCCACCCTGGGCTCAGTATCAGCACCATAACAAACAAACACACACACACACACACACACACACACACACACACACACACACACACACACCCCACAGGAAAAACAGTAGAATGAGCTGAAATAATAAAGCTCCTATATATTTGCTCAATTATGTAAACTACCAACGTATCAATGTGTTATTTCCTCTCCCTAAAACTTCTGCCTTTCATTAGAAAGACAATACAACCAGGTCCCCACTTCTGAAAAGGCTCATGTCAATGGTGACAACAGGGTTGTTACCTTCCGTGCCATCTGGCTCAGCTTGCTCTTCCCTTTGCTTTTGCTTGAACTTCATGTTCCCATAGTGCATTACAGCACCTGTGAGCTTGTAAATAGCCACCTTTTCATCTGCGCTGAATCCCAGGATGTCCACAGCAGTCTGTCGAAAGAATTGAATTAGGAACAATTATCACAGTGGTCAGCTCGTTCAGGACACTAGGGGTCTGGCTCCCTGATTCCCAGTCCCACTTTGCCTTATATCTGACGCATACTTGGATGGCTTAGAAGTCGAGCTCTTCCCCTCTTAGCCAATAGAAACATCATTTGAGTAATGTGGGTGCTAAGGACAGCATGTGAGTTAGCCACACACTTTCTTGTCTAGTCTCCCAGGACATTTCTTCTTTTCCTATGTTGTCCTAATTTAGTGTGCAGCCCCATCCTTCCGCCTCTGTATTTATGGACAGTCCCGTGGAAAGAATCATGAGAACGGCAATGGCTCCGAGTTTCTTTACACGTTTCTCTGGTAACAGGTCAGGGCTTGGCTGGCCTTGAAATGTCTGGGCATGAACTTTACTGACCTTTCTCTACTCATTCAGGTACCTAACATATATTGCAGCTATTTGAAATGTAAATACATGTGTAGGATGGCATTTAAATATTCTGTGATTTCTTTTCCAAGTGTAAGAAAGCCTGAATGATAACACTGTCTGGCCCACTCGCTGCTGGTTCTTTCCACGCTGATGGGAGGAGAGCGCTGTGCACTAACAAGGGCCTTGCTAGCCTCTTCCCTGTCACTTACATCTGTGGCCATCAGTTCCTCCTGGTCGTCGATGCTGGGCACTGTGATTTCACCTTGGCTGACGTAAGTGAAGTCGTATGGGTTGGTGGTGATCAGGAGCATTTCTGGACGCATGGGGAAGAGAATGAAGAGTTACTTTGGTCATCACCACGCTCCAGAGGGACAGCATAGACAAGATGGTGGCTTTCTCGATGGGAACAAACCAAGATGCTCCTTACCAATGAGCTCTGGCTTCTTATTGGACATGATTTGGTAGAAGATATGGTAGCTCCTCTCAGCCTTGAGCTGGAAGGTGACTCGGGACTTCTCCAGCAGATCTGGAAAGGCATAGTAGGCACGTTTTTACATGAATAAAAGCCAAAAGTAGAAAATTAAGCTTTGAAATTCACACGGAAGAATCAAGGGCAAGGCTTTTCCGATATGAGTGCCCCCAAGGGAAAGATTCTCAGTCGCCAGTGTTTATTAACTCACAAGTTTCAATATCTGCAGAAGCCAGTTTGCCTGTGGCACCGAAATGGATCCTGATGAATTTACCCTTAAGAAGGCAAAGGAGGATTGATTAAAGCTAGACATTATTTCATTAACTATGGACCAAATACATAGAAAATACATTAACACAGTGTATGTAGAAGTGTGGAGGTGATGCTCACATGAACAGGGCAATCAAGACACTTACAAAGCGGGAAGAGTTGTCATTCCTCACGGTCTTGGCGTTGCCAAAGGCCTCCAGCAGGGGGTTGGCGCTGATGATTTGATCTTCCAGGGTCCCCTGCAAGGGAAAGATCAGTTCTCACATCTCAGGGCTTTCTTGCCTGAGATAGACAACAGAGCCTGGACTCTGGCTGTGACAATCAGACCCACCTGCATCTTGCCAGAAGTCGCCTCCTCCTTCTTCTTCTCCCCAGTGACTGCAATTGTTGCAAAGTACTGGATGACACGCTTCGTGTTCACAGTCTTCCCGGCCCCGGATTCTCCACTGTGAGCACCAAACAAGAAACCAGAATATAAGGCAGGAGGCACAGCCCGAGCAATCAAAATTCAGCAGACAGAAAGGCATGTTGTTTACGTACGTAATCAGGATGGACTGGTTCTCACGATCTGTGAAGGGAAACCGCGGACATGTCATATAAGTGAAAGCACCGATGCTACTAAATCTTTGCTTTTCTTTTCACAAGGCTTAAGAACTAAGTGTAAAACGTGTGTTAATTATCACACGGCTGTTATCACTAATGTGAAGAACTGTTGATTATGAAATGGCCCAGTTCACTCTTTTACCAATGAGAATCATCCAAGAAGCAGTTGGCATCACGGTTTCCTGGCTCCTTCATTTACCTGGTTCATAGGTCAGAATCCTGGCATGTTTTAAATGTCCAGGCTGCTTTTCCTATAGTGCTTGTGAAATTTAAAAGCTTCCTTTTTAAGTGAGATGAAACAATAGGTGTAATTAAGACATGGGGTCGATACCCAGTTTTGATTAACTTTGACTGGAATTAGCATCAACAAATTGAGATTTCTAGCATAGAGGTATAAACAAATTTCCCTGTGCTTTTGTAATTGGTGCATTATACTCTAGATCAAATTTTCTGCTTTGTTCATTGCTACCATCACATGTATGCAAAACATTTCCTCCTCAAGGTGCTGGCCATGCGTTGCCTCTGCTATGGCTTGGCACGTGTTTTCTAGTGCTCGTAGATGTTGCGATTATGGATATACTCACCTGTCAGCATGAACTGGTAGGCATTATCAGAGATGGAGAAGATGTGGGGTGGGGCCTCCTGTCGCTTTTTGCCTCGGTAGGCCGCCACCACCTCGGGGTTGTACACCGGCAGCCACTTGTAGGGGTTGACGGTGACGCAGAAGAGGCCAGAGTAGGTCTGTGGACAAAGACAAAGTTGCTCAATTAGAAATCACCTCATCGCTCCAAGTTGTAAATAATGCTGTGTGAGCAAGGGGAGAGGAATTAAAGAAGTGCTGATCCTTGTAACGTTTCATTCATTGGTTGCTTCCCTCGGTTCTCCAGCTATCTGATGCAGTACCAACGTTCCAGATAGCCAATGAGTGCACTTAACCAGAGAGCTCTCTGCATGTGCGTTCTCAAAGACACCCAAATTTGGATCACTGACATAATGAGGCAATTCAACAAGAAAAAGTATATGGTTTTGATTAAATATGATAAGGACACTCACGTAGATCATCCAGGCTGCATAACGCTCTTTGAGGTTGTACAGCACAGCGGGCTCGTGCAGGTGGGTCATCATGGCCATGTCCTCGATCTTGTCGTACTTGGGAGGGTTCATGGAGAAGACTTGGTCTTCCTTGACTGTGACAGTCTGTTAAGAATGGAAGGGTCCAGTTAATACCCCCTAAGTAGGAGAAAAAATATCGTTCCTGCTTCCCTCCCTTCCACCCTCTTGGTTTTACTCACAGCTCCTCCTTCGGTCTTGGCTGTCACCTTGCCCCCTTCCCTACTCTGGACTGTTGCCTTCACATAGGACTCCTTAGGGTCCACCACGAACACGGATGACTTGGCATCGAAAGGCTTGTTCTGAGCCTCGATTCGCTCCTTTTCAGACTTTCGGAGGTAAGGAGCAGCCTCCCCGAAAACGGCCATCTCGGCATCAGAACTCATGGCTGCGGGCTATTGGTGGCAGCTCAGGGCCAGGTGCTCCTAGGGAAAGAGGTGGACATGAATGACAACTCTGGCCTGTGGGTTTCACCTTCACAGGCTTTGTTTGCCAACTCTCTTCTTCCTCCTGTGGACTGTACCAGGGAGCTAAGAGAAGACAAGAATACCTAATAGCCCTGTGTTGGCAGTTTAATTTTAGTGACATCTGAAGCTTTTGCTCTTTCTTCTCTATTGTAAACCACAGTGGAGAGATGTAGAGGGATGGATACCCATCCAACCACATTTGTCAGACTGTAAGTGTAGTGTGGGAGATTTTTATGTATATGTATTGCTTTTACTAGTTAATGAATAAAGAAAATGCCTTGGCCTGTGATAGGACAGAGTAGAGTGAGGTGGGGGGGAGGGGGTACTAAACTGAGTGCTGGGAGAAAGAAGGCAGAATCAGAGAAACGCCATGTAGCCACCAGAGGGGAAAGATGCAAGCTGCCAGCTGGAACCTTGCCAGTAGGCCACAGTCTCATGGTAAAATATAAAATAATGGGAATGGGTTAATTCTAGATGTAGGAGCTAGTTAGCAATATGCTTAAGTGATTGGCCAAGCAGTGATTTAATTAATACAGTTTCTGTGTGGTTATTTCTAGTCTGGGCAGCTGGGAACCAACAAACAGCCTCCTACTACCAGTATCTTTACTTCTGTGCCTTTTTTGTTTATTTGTTTTTACCTCATTTCCTTTCCCTACCCGTCTGATTCATTTGTTTGTTTGTTTTACATTGGGGTGATAGAAAGAAATGGAAAATAATTTTTCTAACCTTATCATCTTAATGAATATATTTTTAAAAATCCAAATATTGCTGAGTATGGTGATACTTTAACCCCAGCACTTAGGAGGCAGAGGCAGGCAGACCTCTTTGACACCAGCCTGGTCTACATACTTCCAGGACAGACAGAGCTACATAACAGAGAGATTCTGTCTCAAAAAAAAAAAATTAACCATTTTCCTTTATCACAAACCATTAAAACCTAGTATAAAAACTATTGTTTATATGAAAGAAGAAACATCTAAATTCAGGTTAACTATTTACTACACATAAACTCCCAGTTAACTGACAAGTATTAAGTAAGGAAAGGAAAAAATAAGCATGATGGATATTAATAAAATATTAGCCCAAGGCAAGCAGTAAATAACAAAAATCATCTTGTTCCAGGTCAACATCAAGTCCCTTGTCTCCGTTTTTTTAAACTCTGCACAAGTTGTCATAGTTACCCAAGCAAAAACAACTTCAAAGGATTAGCTGAGAAAAACAGGCCCCCAGATGCTAACAAGCCTCCTGGTGGCCGCATATTCAGCTGCACTGCCCTGAGTCTGCACGATTTCAGCATCTGACCTGTTTCTGCCTGACTTTATAGGCTTAAGGCATCTCTCTCTTTCTCCTGCCTTCTCCTTTTGAAAACATCACGTTTCTTATTTCTCTCCTGAGACGGATAGCCAGGATGCAGCTTCAAGTCAAAACCAACAGACTTTTTTTTAAAGAAAAATCAACTGACAATTCCTGGTTAAAATAAAACAAAATGATCTCTCTAACCAGAGTGAAAACCTCTGTGGAGTGGAGGAGGGGGTGGTACAGAGAATGGCATGTTGGTTGCTAGGGTCAATGATGACACCAACCTCAATGTTTTGTAGACTTTCCAGAAAGAGTCTTGGTCTTTTGTTATACACAGTGAACTTCCTCTCAGTCTGGGGTCAGATAGGAAATTTCCCACACACAGTAACTTAGAATCGGTAAAGGCTTATGGTGAGACATGAAAGCTGAGATACCTTTTCAGGGGACAGATACTGAAACTGTGGATGTTAGTTAGCTTTTCTTCTTCAAACACTATTCCACAACATTGTTTCTATGTTTTTACACGAAGGACTTTTGAATCAGCTACACGCTGTGCCCTAATGGTTGCTGTTTGGCAGTAGGTTCTGGAACACAGAAAGGACATCATCCCTCTACTCATGTCTTAGCAGTCTTTGGTCACCTCTACATCAGAAGCCTTCAAGGAGCCTCTGACTTGGTGTGTGGTGTTGGCATCTGTCCACACAGTAGCAATTGCCTCCGGTGTCGACAAGTAACATTTATTTCCTTGGAAGCAATAAAGCCTCTACCTTTTTTTCTACATTGTTATTACTTAGTATGTTAAATATAAACTCATTTAAATCAATTAGCTAATACATAGTAGGTTTTCTTTCTTCTATATGTTCTCCACATATTTTAACCATACATCTATCTGCTCTTGCATATGTGGGGGGGGGGGACCCACCGAGTACTTTGATTTGGTGGAAGAGTCCTTGACAGCCACCGGCTTAGATTCTAGACAGCAAGAGCCAGAGGGTCCTTAGCAGTTGACTTGAGTCTGCCCTTCTGATTTACTGATGAGGAAACTAAGGTTCAGCAAGGTAAAGGGTCATCCAGGATCACAGAGGTGGTAAGTGGCAGTGGCGAGCTAGGAGCCCAGCTATCTAAATCCAGGTCTGGTGTTAATTCCCTTGCAACATATGTGTTTGAAGACATGTAAAAGCTAGCTGGCTTGACCCAGGGAGCTGGAAGCAGTGAAAATCCTGGATTGGCATTCAGAAATTTTGACTTCTGGAACAACACTTTTTTTATTTTACCTTGTAGCCTCTTTTATTGGTTAAATTGTATAGCAGTTCACATTAAATATGAATGAGGGTTGCCTTCTTAATGAAGTCCCAGAAAAAATGTAAAAGAGAAATTGTATAAAATTCTGTTTGAGTAAAGGCTTGAAAAGTCAAAGTTTTATGAGAAGCTGTTTTTAAAAGATCAGTTGTTCCTATACCCAATAATAAAAAAGAAAATAAAATAGTCACTCATTAAAATGTAATACTAGACAGAGCCCCTTTGTTCTTTGGAGGGTAATAAGAAATTTCTCTTACCTCTTGTGTTACCAGATGGAGAAGGAGACAAGCTTGAGGCAGCAAGTACTGTTGAAAGAAAAAACAGAGATGCTGGGCATTTTCTTCTCTTTTTTATTTAATCACAAAATACTAGAAGTACACTGTATGCAATGTCTTTCTTGGGGATGTTGACAGTCAAGCTTGGGTAGGCATAGTGATGTCCCTTAAATGAAAATTCCCTCCCATCTGGAGTGCACAGCTAGCCATACATTCTGCCACGAATACATACCTTTAAGGGTTTGAGGAAGGACGGGACACAGGCACCCCGGCTCCACTTTTATAGAGACCGTTCTGCAAACACAGCAGCCACCTCAGCTGTCCTAGCTGGGACCTACTTGGCAAAACCATTTTTGGCAATCTCTTTGCACAATATTCACTGACTGTAGCTGTGAATGGATATAATTAGAAATATTTCTTGTCACCTATAAATAATTTGACAGAGGATGATCTAGGGTTCTTTATAGGCATTTGATAGGGGATGGGGATCCGGGGCTTCGGACGCTGTTGCTCTGGCTTGGATGTTCTATCATTCATCACAGAATTCAAAGCCAGGTGCCTACGTACTCTCGTGCCTATAAAGCTGTTTTGACAGGATGAGCCTGATGTGAGGAGAGTCAGGCTAATTGATCCGTTGGTGCTTAGAGCCATGAAGGAGTCTGGATTGAGCTTTAGATCTGACGCGGTGGCTGAAAGCACTGAGTGATGGATATTAAAAGAAAATTCCTAGGCAAGGCCCAGGTTTTAGAAAGACGGGTGATAGATTCCTTTGAAGTCTGAAAGTCTAAACATCAGGGAGAAAGTGAAGTCTTGGGTTAGGCAGTGGTGATGGGACAGACAGTGAGCAAGGCAAGGCAGGGTTGGAATAGATAAAACCTCTACTGGCTTTCTGGAGGATTTGCATGGATGTCTCCCACTCAGGGGCGACAGGCTGCTGTGTGATACCTCATGCATATTTCTACCCATCATGGAAGGAGCTACAAACACAAGTTCCTAGGGCATGGGCAAACGCTCCAGGCTAGCTGTAGCTCCAGTGAGGTGGGTACGACATACTTTTACTTAAGGTGGGAGGAAAGGTGTGCTATTTGTCAAACTCTCCCTGTGGACAGAGAAGGCGCGTAGCCTCCACAAGTGCCCTTGAAAGGCAGAAACTGGATTTGGCTAACTTGATACAGGCACAGCTGTTGCCGAATATGACAGGAAATCTACTCACTCTGGCTGTCCCTGTGATCTGGTGAGGTATTTTCAACTGCTGTCTCTGGACTTAAATTGCTAATTCAGGAGTTGGTCATTTTATAATCCTATTATGCAGAACTTGTCTTTCGCATGCCAGCAGGCTAAATCTTTTATACTTTTAAATTACCTATGCATGCAACGCTATAAAATAGGTGATCAGATTATTTTTTTTCTTTTTTAACCTTTATGGAAGCGACCCACACAAATGAGTGGTTTACCCTAAGTTTTAGGCTCTATGCCACCAAGAAAATTGTTCAGACCGTCTAAGATTTTCACAGATCATTTTCCCACCTCTTTTGGAAGTTTTCATCACTGTTATAGATATAATAACTATTAAATCTATTTGGAGATGGAAGATGAAAGAAGAAAATTTGAGTGAGACCAAGGCAAAGAGACTGACTATGTGCCTAAGCACCAGACCTTTAATCAGTTAGATCTGGAGAACTCGGAAACACGGCAATGGCACAGTAATGGCAACCAACCGGGACCACAATAGTAAACCCCAGAGAACACCATGGAGCACGGCCAGGATGAAATGCTGGAGGATGGTGGAGACTACTCCTTTGGGCTTGCTTGTCTAAGGGGTGTCTAAGCAGAGAACGAGCTCCCTTGTACTTTTGTGGTTCTTCATGACTACATACGTCTAGGAAGGACCGCCTTAATCCAAAGTAGAGTATATTTTGGATGCACTATTCAACAGCCCAATAAACACTTTTTGCTGGCAATTTTTCTCCCATTATCCTCACAAACAAGGAAATACAAATTTCTGAACTTTGTACTTTATCTATTGCAAACAAATCTGGGAGAAAATTAACACTGTTTTAACCTTACATGATCATAAAAGTGAATTACATATTGTATATTATTGTGTTAAATTATATCATTGTGTGTGAATTGGAATACAGTCCCATTCCTGCTCGTACTTCTGTAGCAAATGCTCAGGACAGTGTCACTAGGGGGCGCTAAGGCACACGTTCTTCCATTAGGGGTTCAGGTTACAGTTGCACTGGGACTCCTGACTCCCCAAAGGAGTTAAAGCTGCTCTAAAGGACTTTAGGTGCTTAGGAAACGTCCAGTAAACAGGTTATTTTCTGTTTTTGTTTAAAGTTTTGTAACAGAGTTGAAACCTGGACCTGAGATATTCATAGCCTTGTTTCTGTAGTCTCCAGCCATGACAGCACATCAATAAAATATCTTAAAATCCAAAAAATCCAATTGGTATTTGTTTTCTTTTAACTTACTCTGAGATACCACTTCCACCACCATCACTGCTGGGAAGAGTTATAGATTCGTTCTTACGTCAGTCATTAATGTCAATCAACACACTTCTTCCAACACTTGGTATCTTGCCTTAGCTTTCAGTTTGCTGCCCTCTTCCCCATTCTGCCATGTTAGGTGGGCTCTGCGATCATGTTATGTTTTTTTAATCTGAGTTGCAAGATCATAGGCTCTCATAATTCTTCTTCACACACGCTTCATTTTGATGACCCTTCCCTGATCGGCCCCTCTCTTCCCCCTTCCCCGTCACTCAACTTGGTATATTGCTACAATGTCCTCTTGCACATCCCAGAAGTTGACTTTTCCAAAACCAGGAAGCAATAAATAAACTAAAAGCACGACACACAGAACTATGGGAAATGCATGAGTCTGAAAGACAGAAATCCGTCAGGACTTGCGTTCTTGTGTTGCTGGATAGAAAGGGGAAAGAAAAAAGCATGGGATAAAACCGGACTTGCTGAACATAGCTGACAATGAGGACTACTGAGAACTCAGGAACAATGGCAATGGGTTTTTGATCCTACTGCACGTACTGGCTTTGGGGGAGCCTAGGCAGTTTGGATGTTCACCTTACTAGACCTGAATGGAGGTGGGCGGTCCTTGGACTTCCCACAGGTCAGGGAACCCTGATTACTCTTCAAGCTGATGAGGGAGAAGGACTTGATCGGGGGGAGGGGGAGGGGGAGGGAAATGGGAGGCGGTGGTGGGGAGGCAGAAATCCTTAATAAATAAAAAATAAATTAAAAAAAAAAGAAAGGGGAAAATCCTATCCTGGTGGCATAGCATCATCTGGCTCCAACCCATGCAGTAGTTCCGCTCACTCAGCCCTTCCTTTCCTCGCTTCTCTCCACCTTCTTCCACCATGTGAAGCAGGAGAAGCACCTGCTCGTGTTATAATTAACTCTGAGGCGCAGAGCTGAGGAAAACAAGTCTCAGAAGGGGAAGAATGGAATGCTTCAGCTTTCTGTGCCGACTCCGGTCTGTTCCATTCTTTAGGGCCCTGCTGATTTCTGGGGGTGTGGTATCTAGAAGGCTTAACCTTATTTCCTTCCTCATTGTCTGACATTTAGAATCATGTGTTGTCCCGACTATTCAGGCAAACACTGACAGTTGGTGTTTGAGAATCTAATTTCCCTTGTATTGATGAACTGTAATGACAATAAGTCAGCAGAGGATTTACAGCTGATGGCCCTTTAAGTCCTCACCTGGCGTTTGCTAGTGAGACACCAAGGTTCTCTTTGTTGTTTTGTTCCAGGAGGAGGCCTTGGAGGTTAAAAGCCACAGCAATGTTTAGGATTTATTATTCTCTTTGAAGTTTGGGTAGGGCACTAGGATATCTTTAATACAAGAAAACAAACAAACAACAACAATAACAAAAAAAAAACCCAATATGTTGCCACTGCCACAACTGTTGGCCACTGGACTTCCCCCACAGAATTGGAAGAAGAGTGCACTCTCTCCCCAGTGGCAGGAAACCCATGAGAACTGTCTGTGAAAAGACAGGATGCGCTGAGAGGGAAATGGAGCCAGGATTATTTTAGTTTTTATGTACCAGTTTTTTTTGTGGGTATGGTGGGATTCTAAAATTTTTATTGATAGCCAATTGGTTAAGATGTTAAAATGAAGACAATATGAAAGAAAAAAAGCAATTTTCTTAAATATATGTTGCAATTGGAGAAAATTCAGAAACAGGAAAGACCTGCGGCTTGATTAACAAATGTTCCCCCACAGGCCCGTGTATTTGAAGATGTCATCTCCAGGCTGTGGCACTATTTGAGAGGTTATGGAACTTTTAGGGTGAGCAGACTTGTTGAGGAAGAACAGCACTAGAGATGGGCTCTGCGAGTTTGTGGTCTAGCTCCACTTCCAACACACTCTGTTTCCTGATGCACTGATTAAATGTCATTGGTCAGTTTCCTACTCCAGCTGCCTGCTGTCGTGTGGTCCCCACTATTATGGACTCAACTTTCTGGAATCATAAGTTGAAATAGAAATAGACTTTCTCCTTTAAGTTGATTCTGGCCATGGTATTTTGTCACAGTAATAGAAA
This sequence comes from Microtus ochrogaster, assembly GCF_000317375.1. Lineage (NCBI taxonomy): Eukaryota > Metazoa > Chordata > Mammalia > Rodentia > Cricetidae > Microtus > Microtus ochrogaster. The sequence continues at coordinate 31,572,631 of NC_022014.1, forward strand.
ACTGACTAGTACAGAACTTGATTTATTAGGTACAGAAAAAACTGATAAGAAAAATACAAAGCTGTCGAGGTTGGCCCCAGATTTTGAGCATGAGCAACTGTTGCCATCTACTGTGATGGGATATGATATTAGATACAATTGTGTCTTGAAGCAATCAGAGGAAAGGCATGAATTCATTTTGCCTATTTTAGGTTTGGAGTGACTATTAGCAGAGATTGAGCCTGGATCTCAGAGGAAAAAAGAATTAGCCTTGAGATGTAAACTCAGAGTTCATACAGTATGGATGGTGCTAGAAGTCAAGAGAATATATGAAATTATATATAGAGAAAATGAAAGCGAAAATGGAGGGGGTTTTCCAGCATCAATTCCATCCTGAGACATAGAATGTGATGCCCACTACAACACAATGAAAGAATTTGGCTGTGTATGGTGTCATAGTGTATCACTATATATGGGACTAATGCCGCAAATTGCTTTAAACTATAAAGACAGAAAGAAGCTTTCTTGGAGCATACATTTATAATTGCTACTTAAGGGATAAATTTCACATTCAGCTGATACTCCTACTGAAAAGATAGGGCTAAATTCTACTCCTACAGGTTTGAGAGCAACCTACAGGGGAAGGGGAATATTTTCCAAAACACATCTTATATATTTTTCCAGTTTAGTCTTATTATGTTCATCCTTCTGAATGGCAAGAGAGTGAATGTGGACCCTAGAAACAGGACCTGGTTCAAATGGCTCAAATTCTTCGCTTGTAAAGGGGAAAAAATATTCCCATTTCCCTGGGTTATTGTATCATACTTTGGTAAAGTATGAAGAAGAGTGCATGTCATATAGTAAGACTGTAGCAGCGCTCACTCCCATGCTTATTAGTCAGTCATCCCATATCAGCCCATTAAATTATGTCATATTTATGATTATTTTTTTAAAAATGGAAGGGCCTAAAAGGTGATTTGAGTCCATCACACTGAGTTTCCCGGAGCATCTGGAGATATGGCAAAGGAAGATAAACTGACAGAGGAGAGAAAAGGGATATCCAGAGATACAAAGATAACCAGGGAAGACTAGAGTCTGAGAAATCAGAGGAGCCAGGCAGTGCTAAGAATTGAGTGGGGAGTGAAGGCAGGTGCCAAATCTTTACTGAAGGAAAAGCCAGCGGATGGCAGCAATGGGACTGTGGAACAGGTAAACAGCATGAGCCTCAAGGAAGGAAGAGCTAGACGGGAAGCTGCAGTGGGGGGTTGTATTTATATGTTTATATAACAATAGCAGTTTAAAAGCAGAGGCCATGAATTAGATCTTTAAAATAATATAGGATACATGCCTTAAGGCAGTAGTCCTATAACCCAAAACATAGCACTAGTAATTGATAGAGTCATTATTTCTAGCTAAAGACAAAGGAGAAGACTGGAGAGAGGAGGAGGAGAGAGGGAGAGGGTGTGGGAGGGGAGGAAGGGAGAGAGACATGGAGAGAAACACAGAGAGAGAGATGGAAGGGGGAGAGAACATGTGCAGATTTCAATTAAGCTTGTGGGTAGGGTGGGGTCAACAATATGGAGACATCCTGTGTTGTCCAACACCGTCAGGATTAGGGGAAGGCTCAGCTAACATTTGTCATCACAGCCAGGTCCTTTGCTCCTTTCCTGCCTCTCTGGGAACATCTGCCCACTTACCCATCCCTTTTTTGCCCCAGTAAGTCAAGAGCTAGATGGAATGGCAATGCAATTATGACATTAAGTAATAACCTTGGGCAGAGAATTGGATGGCAAGGACTGTTAAAACTGCTTTGTAAATTATTTTAAGCCCTAGCTTAATATTTAGCATTATAATTATCCATTGGCCCCAAATAGAGGTTCATATCAACCTAGAGAGCGTCTTCTAGGAGCCGAGGTCTAGAGCTGCTGCGCAATTTAACCAGCTGGGTAATAAGGTTAAAAATGTTTCATTGTACGCTGTTCCTTTTTAACTGGTTATATATTGCTCTCAAAAGACCTTAGGTATATTTCTAATGAAGACATGTGCTATCTGCTAAAACTGGCCTAAATAGAAGGCCTGTGCTTATCTCGGTACACGTAGAGTTGTGGTGGTTACAGTAGCGACAATAGCAACTGTCATTGTGCAATGGAAAGCATCTCTTTTTTTCTGCAATATTTAGGCATTTGAGACTTTCAACCAAAATTTCAATTATTTATTGTGATTTTGTTTGTTGCAAAACAGTACATGTCAGAGGTGCTTTGGGCCTCAACAGCTAGGATTTCTAAGTCACTATGTGCATGTCACATGAGCTGTTAATGGTCAGTGAAGTGCTATGTGCTGACCAGATTTTCCACATCTGTACAGCATATTAGATGTATTTTGTGGTTCTGGGGTTCTAGAAGAGTTTAGAGTGTCCAACATGCATTTAAGGTATATTTTAAAACAAATTTATGGCAATTAAAATATTTAGAGTCGAAGGTTGATACCTTCAAATGGTACAACTCTTTTCAACTATGCTACCATTGGCTTTGTACAATGCCAGACCATAGCTGGAGAAACTAATGTCAGATATGTTTCCCATTAAAGAAGTGTGTGTGAGAGTGTGTGTGTGTGTCTATATTAGTGAGAGCAGAAAAGTGACATGCAGTATATATGTAGCTATTAAAAATACAGCATATATATGGTAATTGACTCAGTGCTATCAAAGACCAGAGAAACTTAGGTCTAACATACCTAAGTTTCCAAAGGATGGAAGAAAATGAGAACCATTCATTCTTAATTCCTCCTTGCTATTTTTTTTTTTTCGAAACAGGGTTTCTCCGTAGCTTTTGGTTCCTGTCCTGGAACTAGCTCTTGTAGACCAGGCTGGCCTTGAACTCACAGAGATCTGCCTGCCTCCATCTCCTGAGTGCTGGGATTAAAGGTGTGTACCACCACCGCCCGGCCTCCTTGCTATTAAGTGACGTGCTGGGAGCAGGTGCAATAAACAAGTGTCTGAACACCTGTAGATAACAAAGGCCTCACATCCCTACATAAAGATGACCATGAAGTGGAGAATCTGTTACTTCTAGAAATCCTAACCCTAGCTTACTGATCCATGCCATTATTGTGAAGGATTTTCATTTTAAATATTTTTGACAGTAATTAAAGACATTTTTAAAATTTTTTCTCTGATTGTATCTGTGTAATTACCATTTTAATCTGTTTTTACTCCATCTTTTGAAGCCAGCCAATGGGCCAAGCGAGGCTCCTGTGCGTGCCCTGGCACACCTCTAAGCTCCACCCCCTTCCCACAGGCACGTGCAGTACATACAGGGCTTTTCCTGGTTGCCCTCTGTCGTGTTTAACCTCAGTGACTGAGCACTTTCACTTAAATGTAAGCAGAATGTTTCTCTCTCTTTTTGTCCTCTTCATGTACAGAAAAGACCAACTGACATGCAGACAGAGAACAAGGAGACTCACGAGCTCTTGGCAGATAAATTTTTTATCTCCCAAAATCATCAGTACAAAACAGAGTGACAAAGATCTTCACATTTTGCTCATCTCTTTGGTCACTTTCCTGCGTTTGGAGGCACTACTCTTCACTGATGACTTTGGTGTGGACCTCTCGGCTCTTCACCCGCAGCTTGTTGACCTGGGACTCGGCAATGTCGGCCCGCTCCTCAGCCTCCTCCAGCTCATGCTGGATCTTGCGGAACTTGGCCAGGTTGACGTTGGATTGTTCCTCCTGGGAATGGGAGCGCATTTATGAGGGAACGAAAAGGTTTAAGCATTCCTAGTCTCTTGTGTCAGTTTGTCTTGCTTGGGTTTATTTTTGCTTAAAACCAATTTTCAAAGAAGGCTAAAGAAGTGTGGTTTTTTTTTTCTTCTATGGACTCCCCTTATGCTTCTTGAACTTACTGATAAACACAGGTAACGCTGTCTTTGAACTTCTGGAAAAACTGAAGCTACTGTAACTATGCCAGGCTCCCAGGCTTTGTTGTCATTGCTGTTAAGGCTTCTGAGGATGGACCAGAGCCAAACAAGCAATCTCTATGACACCAAACTGAATATAAATTACTGTCACTTGGGTTTTAAATTATCCCCCACTTAATAAAGTTCAGAAATTAAACATGTTTATTATTCTCTAAAATAGTCTGAGTGGTGTCTGATTATGCTTGTAGATACAGCAATGAATTTGGAAAGGCCAGTTTTAATTTAGTCTCCAGTACCCATTCTCTTTTTAAACATCTCATTAAGAACCCTTGCAAAATGTGACATTCAAATTTAGAACATTTATGGGGATTAGAATCACTTTAAATAGGGAGCTCAGAAAAGCCCCCGCATCTCCCTCTCCCAGAAGAGAAAAGTAGGAGCTGGAGTGAGGGAGAATCTAAGTGGTTTGCTAAGGGAGGAGTGTGTGTGCCAGGCGCACACATGGGCATATCTGTTCCTTCATCTTCCTTTGCTGTCCCCCTCCCCCGCCTTTCTCTTCCTCTCAGAGCTAAGAGGTCAGGGGGTAAACAAAAGCCACCAGCGGACAGAGGGCCTCATGTGCAATGTGTGGGTTCATAGAGCCACAGAGAAGCAAGGGACCCTTGACACCTTCGGATGAGTCAGAGAAGGGTAAATGCTATGATCAGAGCTGCCATCACCTACTGGCTGAAACAACACTGAGACCTGTTGCCTCCGTTACTATGAGACGTTTGTTGCTCACCGCATCTCTTCACTACATGTACAGCAACATCTTGCATTTAATGTAACTAATGTAGAATTCCTGTTTCATTCTCATCTGGTCCCCTTAGGTTCCCATTTCAGTAATGCTCCCATCACCCACCTGGCCACCCACATCACAACTTGATGGACCTGTTATTCCTGCTTTGCTCCCTTACATGTCCAGGAGAGGCCTGCTGGCAAATCCTACTCTGTCTCTAGAACCAGCTCTGAATCTCATCACTTCTCTTTGTCTTATTATTGCCATAATGCAAGTCACTGACCCACCTGAAAACTTTCCCACCATGTCTTCCTATACTGGCTTGGGTTCCCCCCCTCATCTTTTCTCTACATTGTAACAAGGACACTCTTTTAAAAATATAAAACCGACCACATTAAGTCCAGATGGGAACACCCCACCCCTGCCTTGTTTCCATAGCTTGGTTGTATTTATTTTAAGATGCAGGATTCTTACTAAGGCCCGGAAGACCTTGTGACCTGCCTTCTGCCTGGTTCTGTAGACCCAGGTGCCCCGTTCTCTTCCTCAATCTTTCTGTTTCTTGGACCAGACTCTTTACGTTGCTCCTGCTCTTTTCTAGAATACTATGGAGACTACACTTTGGTTGGTTGAGTTTGATGTTTACAACTGGAGTCAGGGCCTCGGAGGTACCAAGTCCATGTTCTACTGCTGGACGCTTTCTCTGGCTTATAAAGTGGCATCACTTCCTTAGACCCTTGCTAGGTCATTTCCCTTGGACCCTTCCTTGTTTTTCTCATCTTTCCATTTCAATCCTTTAACTACTTTGGCCTACTGGTGCCTGAGAGTGGGAGGCCACCTACTTATGTCAGGGGTTCGGAACTCACCGCTTCCTCGGCTTGTCTCTTGTAGGCTTTCACCTTTGATTGTAGTTTGTCCACAAGGTCCTGGAGCCTGAGGACGTTCTTGCGGTCTTCCTCAGTCTGAAAGATGTCAAAGTGTTAAGGATCTTGAGAGCATCACCTCATTTTTCTGTACCTGCGGTTTTTTTTTAATGTCTGGAAGACAGGGGCAGGAACCCAGAGAGGCCCAGCCTTCCCTTACCTGGTAAGTGAGCTCCTTTACTCTTCTCTCGTGTTTGCGCAGACCCTTGATGGCTTCAACATTGCGCTTCTGCTCGTTTTCAACTTCTCCCTCAAGTTCACGGACCTACACAAAAAAGTGGATTTAAATAATATTTTTAGATGTGTTGTTTTATTGTGTATATGAGTGTTGTTTGCCTGTATGTGCAAGTACACCACAGAGGTCAGAAGTGGGCATCAGCTGCCCTGGAATTGGAGTTCCAGACAGTTGTAGTTACTATGTGGGTGCTGGGAACTGATCCTGGGCCCTAGGCATGAGCAGCAAGTGTTCTTACCACTGAGCCATCTCTCCAGCCTCCAAAGGCAGATTTTAAAGAATGCTTTCTATTATCTAAATGGTCAATGGCTGTCTACTTATTCAAGTAGCTCACTGTTTTATTTGCAGTTATTGATGTCTTAGTCAGAGTGCCCCAACCTAAACTGTCAGGCAAGGGGCTTATCCGCTCTTGACCTCAGGATGCCCTACAATGTCTACCAGTTTTAGATATTGAAACTCACATTTTGGAGTAGAAAGAGAAGAAAACATGTTGACCAGGAAACTCACCCTGGCCTCCAGTTTCTGGATCTGCTTCTTGCCGCCCTTCAGCGCCAGCTGCTCAGCCTCGTCTAGACGGTGCTGCAGGTCCTTCACTGTCTGCTCCATGTTCTTCTTCATCCGCTCCAGGTGGGCGCTGGTGTCCTGCTCCTTCTTCAGCTCTTCCGCCATCATGGCGGCCTGGTGGGTGATAAAACAGAGTTGGATAAGGGCTGACAAGGCCAGCAGGATTCAGGGTCATCACCTCTGTCTTGCCCTCTGCTCACATCAGTGATGGCTTTCTTGGCCTTCTCTTCTGCATTGCGGGCTTCCTGGACGATGTCCTCCATCTCTCCCTGGATTTGGGAAATGTCTGTCTCGAGTTTCTTCTTGGTGTTGATGAGGCTGGTGTTCTGGTTAAAATACCAAATGCAGAAATGTTAAATATTGAAGGATAAAGTTAGAATACCTGATGTCCAAATGAACTTATAAACTAATTTTTGAATAGCATCCCTCAGAGGTTTTATAAACTAACTGAGTTAACAACATATTTTTAAAAGACAGTCAAGGATATCATAGATCAGATATTTGAAAATATTACTCCTTTCAGTTAAACATGTTAAACCCAGTTCTTCATAAAACATTTTTAAATAATTTTCTGAATAGTGCTAAGATATGAGCAAGAATTTCCCCTTCACACTTGTATACCCACCTGGGTGTGGAGGAGCTGCACACGCTCACTGGCATCCAGCAGCTCCTGCTCTGCAATCTTCCTGCTCCTCTCTGTCTGCTCCAGCGTGGCCCGCAGCTCCTCGATCTCAGCCTGCAGCAGGTTGGCTCTGCGCTCAACCATGGCCAGCTGCTCCTTCAGGTCCTCCTGGCCCCGGAGAGCATCATCCAGGTGCAGCTGGGTGTCCTGTGCAATAAACAATCATTGAGACACCGCATCCTCAGGCCAAGTCACCCCCTCGTCTGGCACCATCTCTTGGTGCCACCAACCTTGAGGATGCCTTGTGTGTTCCTGTAGTTTCTCAGGGCCTCGGCAGCCATGCGGTTGGAGTGGTTCAGCTGGATTTCCATCTCATTGAGGTCTCCCTCCATCTTCTTCTTGATCCTGATGGCGTCATTCCTGCTCCTGATCTCCGCGTCCAGCGTGCTCTGCATGGACTCCACGACTCTAATGTGGTTTCTCTTCAGCTGGTCGATCTCCTCGTCCTTCTCGGCAATCTTCCTGTCGATCTCAGACTTGACTTGGTTCAGCTCCAGCTGGATGCGCAGGATCTTGCCCTCTTCGTGCTCCAGAGATGCCTTAAGGACAGTGAGAGGCGACGTCAGCAGGAGCATGGAAGTGTGCAGTGTCCCAGGAAAGTTAAACTAAGCTTCCTCACTAGTTCCTGTCTGTGTGCTACCATCATAATCCTTATATACATCTTACACATCTTTGCTTCATTGCTATGGAAATGTCTGATGTATGTAATTGTTGTTTTTATAGACTTCTTTCTCCCTAGCCAGATGATTCCCCTTAAGGGAGAACCCTTCACTTATTCATCTTTGTTTGTTGTCTGTTTCTCCCATAGGTCTTTGTGTGTACTCATAGTGCTTATATTCATGTTCATTCTTTATCTTCATCCTCAGTGGAGAGAATAAAGAATAATCTTTCATTGCTTGATTCACCAGTTCTTGCAACCATAGAGCCTAACCCTTCTTATAATTGTTGTAAAATGTACAATAGAATGTCTACCTCTGCTTCCTCTAAAGCAGCCTGAAGCTCAGATTTTTCCTGCTCAATTTGCTTCTTTATTTTTTCCAGTTCATGGATGCGTTTCCCTCCTTCTGCAATCTGTTCAGTGAGATCCGAAATCTCCTCTGTCAGGGAAAAAAGCATATAGAAATATATAGAGACGGGAAGCATTCCTTCAAGCCTCTTGTTAAAGAAAACGAAAGATGTACTCACGCTGCAAATTCTTATTTTCCCGTTTCAAGGTTTCGAGATGGTCTAAGGATTCCTCGTAAGCATTCTTCACCTTGAACAGCTCTGTGCTGAGAGAGCGGGACTCCTTTTGAGAGGCTTCAAGCTCAGCGTGGGTTTCCTCATACTTCTGTTTCCATTCTGCCAGAATCTGAAGAGCAAGAGATGAGAAAACATGCAGCAGATAAAGTTTGATGGGGTAGAAGGTAGAAGGCATGTGTTCTAGAAACTTAGTTTGATCCAAGTGATCCTGGATTGAAAAATAATTATGAAGGAGAAGAGCTAGCAAAGCTCACAGGTATTTTCTCGCACAATCTCTGCCAATGGACAAGGACAAACTGAGCTGAAGACGGCGCTCAAGTGTCTGGGAAGGCTGATCATGTTAAAGACTGTAGAAGGATCGGGAAGCAGACCTTGTCAAAGTTTCGCTGCTTCTTGTCCAGGGCAGCACAGGCTGCATTGGTCCTCTCCACATCAATCATGAGGTCCTCCACCTCGTTCTGCAGCCGCTGCTTCGTCTTCTCCAGGGAAGCACACTTGGCGTTCACGGCTTCCACGTGCTCCTCAGCATCCTGCAGACGCTGAGCCAGCTTCTTCCTGAGAAGTGAAGATGGGTAATAGACAGGAATGGTTATCAGTAGAACGATTTCAAAACAGCAGCAAGTGAGCGTTTCCATGGCCAGATGTTCTCAGTCGGTGAAGCTTGCCCTGACCAGCGGGGTCCATGGGAACTCACTGCTGCTCTCCTGCCACCAGCTGCTAAGGACAACCAAATTTCATCAGCGTTGTACTTTGTGGAGCCTGAGCCAAGACTTCACACATCTTTCTTCCTTTGGAGAACTTAGAGTCTACCTGGGATTGTTGTTGGTTATGTCTGTGTCTCCATTGAGTTTTAATGCTCAGAGGGTAGACCCTGCATCTTGCTAGTCTTTGTGTTCTCCTAGGCCGGCACACATGTTAAATACTCTACTGTTGGCTATGTTCAATTCAAATGAAACACCCTTGATTTGGTCTGCATAATTGTATCTCTTCTTTTTTGTCAGCTTTTTGCTGATTCATCAATTAAAAATCTTTCCCAAAATCAATATAAAAGTAGCTATGAGAGTTTGTTTCAAAATCAGCATTAAGTATCTACCAAAACATTAATTTCATCAGTATAGATTGTACACTATTCAGAGAATGGGCATGTGATGGCACCTTAAACTGACTGTTGAGTAAGGTTCTTTCCTACCTAGGTTCTTTCCTACCTAGGTTCTTTCTCACAGAAGTTCAGCCTTAAATGTCTGAATTGCATTGACTGTTTATTCCTTTATAAAACAGTGCACTTTCTCCCTTATTGCAGCATCTCTGTGCCCCACATTTGGTCTTAACCACAGATTTCTACTTCCTCCTACATCGTATTTTTGCATGTAGAGAGAAAGAGCTACAATCAATCTGGATTATTTTTCTCTTTGCACCCATACCTCTAGGTGAATTATTCCATCAGCGGTTGAGAGAGAGAGAGGAGAAGCACACTAGGGTATATAATTACCTGAATACGTTATTATAATAATTCTATCTGCACCAGTGTAAACAGAATGAGGTCAAAAGTTCCCCCTTTGAAAAATTACTGCTCAGCTTCCTCTTGCCTTGTACCTTTTCTCCTTCCGCCATTCTTTCCCTGGACTCCCTAAGAGCTTGTATTTCTTGTTTGGATTGTTGTTCGGAGGTAAATGCTGCCATGTTAGCCAAGTCAAGCACGTACTTGGCCTCCTCCAGCTCCTCTGTGCGCTGGATGGCGTCCGTCTCATATTTTGTCCTCCACTGGGCCACCTCGCTGTTGGCCTTAGACATGGCCCTCTGCAGCTCAGCCTTGGCCTCCTGTTCCTCTTCATATTGCTCCCGCAGCAGGTCACAGTCGTGGCGGGAAGACTGAAGAGCATGAGCCAGGGCACTCTTGGCCTGAAAAGTAAGAGGTCAGTGATTTCATTTTATTGTGTTCAAACTAGTGTTTATTCTCTAAGCTCTTAAAGGCCTTCAGCAAGAAGGAAAATACGTGCACGCACGCACGCACACACTGTAAAAGCACATATAAAAACACAAACAACCAAAGAACTACAAGAACAATGATAGCCATGACAACGAGGATCCATCTGGCTCACCTTTATCTCCTCTTCCAGCTGCCTCTTCAGCTCCTCAATCTGTTGTGTGAACGCCTGTTTGCCTCTGGAGAGCTGCGACACTAGTGAGTCCTTTTCATCTAGCTGGCGTGAATATTCGCCTGGAAAGACCAAGGTCCAGAAAACTCAGCCTGACTCTAGACGTTAGAACTCTAAAATAAAAACTGGAGCGGAAAAAGGGCGTGGAGTCTCAAACCAGGTGAGAGGTGTAGGCTTTCTGAAAGCCCCAACATCCGCATCACTACTGATGAGCGAATCTATGTCGAATGAGAATATGGGGAACTTGAGCCAAACTCTCAGTTTATGACAGACAATCAACCAAGAAGGCTTTAGGAGATGTTCAAGATCTGATCACAGATGAAAGAGGTGAAGGCGCATGTAGGAAAAAATTTGCACAGTGAACATTCACAGCACCCAGATGCTTTCTAGCTAAGGAGACACGATGTGGGGAAGTCACCTGAAACAACTGAGTGCGTGATGGTGGTGGGGGAGGGTGGGTCTGAGGAATGGGAATCTTCGAATAGTTGACCCTGTACGCAGAACAGATGCGCAGAAGAAACTCTGAGAAGTATGTTCAAGTTACGAACAAGCAAGCGTCGTTCTGCCCCCTCCCCCCAAACAAGTTGATTCTGAACAATGAACAGCTTCCAGACTGAGTGGGGAGGGAAGCCTGCCAGTGCCCTCTGTGAAAATTAGTCACTTGCAAGTCTTTCCTGTCTTGAAGTTTATTAAGAAGCATTCACTCTTTAAGGTCATTCCGCTGGTAAGGATGAAAACGTGCACTGAAGAGGGAAAATTCCAGGGAGCATCCTAACCGGAGACTTGCTTTTGTTTTACGTCAAACATCCTGCCCCCCTTAATTACAATAATTGTCTTTGAGTCTCACGAGAGACACAGCGTTAGAATGATGCCGCAAGAGTCGTTCCCTGACCCTGTCGGCTGCCTGTTACTTTGACAGCCCATGCGACCCATGAAACAACTTCCATCCTGTTAGCTCTTATTGAGGGAGATAAAACTCCAGTAGGAAGTTGGTCAAATGGGTAAGCGGTATACATGCAGAGATTTCTCCATCTGGCTGATTCTCTTCTGCCCCTGATTCAGTCGGGTTTCCCCCACTGAACTATGTTCATCCCCAGAAATTCATACTTGGACAAAGTAGCCCATCATTCCCATGATGTGTCATCTTCAGATTGGGGATAACACTGTGCAGGTGAATGAGGAAAATTAGTAACAGCCGGCTTGTGACAGAACTTTTGAAAAGCAGAGTTACTGTGAGGATACACTTTGCATTTGATTAATTCTGTTCATTTTATTTTAAGATCAGGTTTGGATAGTCTAGCCTGGAGCTCACAGTGTATACCAGATTGGCCTTAAACTTAGCATCTTTCTACTTCAACTTCCTGGGGGCACAACTATGAGTACATGCCAAAATGCCCAACTCATATTTGATAACTTTTTGATTACCGCCAGAAGCAAAAGCAACTGTACCAACCAGTCTACCTACCTACCCAACTATCTACTGAACTACCTTTCTTCTGTCAAAGAGCAAGCTTACGCCACTGATCAATAATAAGATGCCTCCAAGGAATGTAATATAGGACCTCAAGTAATTCAGTATAGTGTTAGGCAAATTGAAAATGCAAGGTAAGTTTGTGGTTCCAGGGAAAGATCCTACCTGACTCCGTCTGCAGACGCCCTCTCTGGGCTGTCAGCTCGTTGATCAGCCTCTGCTGTTCCTCCTCCTTGGTCTTCAGCTCACTGACTTGGTCTTCCAATGTGCGGCACATCTTTTCAAGGTTTCCCTGCGTTCAGAGAGTTGGGGGAGGCACTCAGGCAAGTCCTCATGCCAAAGGAAAGCTTGAGTAATTCAGGCATCGCTGTTGATTTGAGAATAAACTGGCATGCAGTGAAGTAATAACGAGCCTCAGGTGCCATGGGAAGGATAACAAGACAATGACCTGAACACACTGCTGCTACATTGTTCTGTGAACCCAGTGCCTGCTCTACATTCTTAGCTGTGGTGTAAAATAATGATGCCTGATTGGGCTCATTGCATGATTGTGAGAAGCAATTTTTGTTTGAACCTAAAGTAAAAATGAAAAATGACTGACATAAAGCATTTTAAAACCTCAGAATGTATAACTGGATAGTTTTGGGTTTTTTTCTGAAAAAGCTCAGATTTTGCTTTATTATTTGGGTACAGCTATTTTCATTTAGGGTGAGCATACCAGGCTTATTTCCCAGTTTCCTAGTCCCAACTTGTGATTACCTCCTTCTGTCAGGTCACACCTGTCCTACAGAATGGACGTTTATAGCAGGTTCGTACCTTGGATTTGGAAATAACCTCCATGTTACTAGCGAGATCATCAATCTCCATCTTCATCTCGCTCTTCTCCTTCTCCAGCTTCTGCTTGACCCGCTGCAGGTTGTCAATCTGCTCCCCAAGCTCAGCCACGCTGTCAGCGTGCTTCTTCCTCAGGGTGGCCGCTGTGGCTTCATGCTGCAGGGTGGCCTCCTCCAGGTCCCTGCGCATCTTCTGGAACTCAGCCTCTCTCTTCTTGTTCATCTCGATCTGGGCAGAAGTGGCTCCGCCAGCTTCTTCCAGCCTCTCACTGATCTCCTCCAGTTCCCGGGAGAGGTCAGAGCGCTGCTTCTCTGCTTTGGCCCTGGAGGCCCTCTCTGCCTCGATTTCTTCCTCCAGCTCCTCGATGCGGGCCTGGGGGTGGCAGGAAGAACAGACTCAGCTTCTTGGGTCAGTCATGTTTCTCCTGATGAGTTAGACTGATGGAAGCCATTGACTTACCTGCAGCTCCTTGATCTTCTTCTGCAGCTGCATGCCGAGGGCCTGCTCATCTTCAATCTTGCTCTGCAGATTGCTCATCTCAAACTCTTTCCTACAGGGAAAGCCCTTGTGTCAGCCACAGAACCGTAACAGTCATTTCCCCCTGGGACATTTAACTTTCCTGCTTACTTTTTAAGTTTTTCATCAAGCTGTTGCTTGTCGTTTTCTACATCCATTGTGGATTCTTGGGCCAATTTGAGGTCTCCCTCTAGCTTCCTCTTTGCCCTTTCAAGGTCCATCCGGATTTTCTTTTCTTGTTCCAGAGAGCCTTCAAGCTAAAAGTTAACAATTCGTGAATGTGGTTCCTAGAACAGCACGATGTTTGCCCCAGCTTAAACTTGGTGGCATTATTCCTAGCTTATCAGATGGTCTCTGGCAGTTTGGGGATTCAGGAAGATCTTCCTCATCAGTACTGTGGTTGTACTGTGTGCTTAGACTTAAGAGTCAGTGTTAAAAGGTGAGATATGCTAGTATGTGCCATGACTACTAGTGGGATATCATGGTTCCTATATCTCCCACTGAATCCATTGGGAGCAGAATTTCCCACACATGAGAGGCAGCCCAGGGATGTTTCCACAGCATCACCTTGGCTACTGTGCCCTGTATTCACACATTTCCAACAGGTTCCCTGTTAAATATCAGGTCCACATGTACAGCCAGCTTATCATCCATACCTGTATGCAGTACTCCCTTGCCCCTCTGAGCATGAGGCCTGTGGACACTTTGCTGTGCTTTCTGCCTACACATGTGCCTTCTCCTTTGTGTTCTTGATGCCACAAGGATTCTTAGCTCAGCTAAAGACTGTGGTGTTCGTCAATGTCTTGATGAACAAATCCTCAGTGCCTTTGGTTCTTCTCACTAATAGCATCTGCTACTCCCAGTCACTTGTCTTTATTGCTTATCCTGTGTGTGCATCTTGGTCTCCATACCAACCATTATGTTCTGAAGTTCTTGTGTGGGGATGAGCTTTGTCAATGCTCACTACATCATGAGGAGACAAGCTCATGCTTGCTTAAATATAAAAACTTTTAACATGTTTGTGTGGTATTAGACTCACATCATCCACTTGCTGTTCAAGCTTGATTTTGGCTTTGGTCAGGGTGTTGACTTTGTCTTCCTCTGCCTGCAGGTCATCCAGGGTCTGCTGGTGGGCCTCTTGGAGGGCCTTCTTCTCCTTGGTCAGCTTGGCGATGGTTTCGTCCAGACCCGCCATCTCCTCCGTGAGGTTTTTCACCTTAGGAAGCAAACGTGCTTTGCATTACATGTTATATTTGAACATATTTGCCCTTATGTTTTGATTCATAACTTAAAAGAGTCATAACTTCCCAGGAATTTGTCTCACACCTTGTTCTCTGTGGCATGCTTCTCCTTCTCCACCTTGGCCAGCGTCAGCTCAAGGTCGTCGATGTCTTTCTTCAGCTCTGAGCACTCGTCCTCCAGCTTCCTCTTCTTGGCCGTCAGCTCAGCGTTGATCTCCTCCTCATCCTCAGCTCTCTCTGTCACCTCTTTGATTTTGGCCTCCAGCTGGATTTTGGTTTTGATCAGCTGGTCGCATCTTTCCTCTGCATCAGCCAAGCTGTCTGCTTCCTAAGGGGAGATAATAGACAGTTTTAAGTTTAAGTTCCCTGGACCTTTTAGATTTTATTAATATTTTGAAAGCAAGCAAGAAAAGTATGTTAGAAGGCATCAGCTTTCTTTTAATTAGTTTTCTACCACTGAGCACTGACTATGAACTTGAATATTAACAAAGAAATGTAAGACATAGTTCCTGGCCCTGGTGAAACTCTGATACCATTGTTTTGCTATAACATATGTTTAATGCATAAGCATAAAATTTCCAATTGGCGTACTTTGTTTAATGCACATTAAAATAAAGAACTAAAAATCAACATCTTTTTAGGAGGACAGTGGACATCAAAAAAATGACTTAGAAGGCAAGAGTGTCCTCCAATGACGATGGAGCTTGTATTTTTTAAAATGGATGGAAGACACACCTTCAGTCCCAGAGCTCAGGCGATAGAGACCGGTGGATCTTTGTGAATTCGAGGCCAGCCTAGTCTACAAAAGCTAGTTCCAGGACAGCCAGTGCTGTTACACAGAGGAAACCCTGTCTCAAAAAGCCAAAAATAAATAAACTAAACTAAAATAAAATGGCTGGAAGAACGAAGGAGAATGGGTCATTGGGACAGGTGGTACTTGGAGAAGTATTAACCTTGTTTTTCATAAGAAAAAATAGGATTTGGAATATAAACTCTGTATCTGAATGGATGTATCTCTAGGCTCTGAAATTCATGCAACAGTTACTAAGTGGTTAGTAGATGGAATGCTGCTAATATAAATACATACATATGTATATATATACATATATTACATATATTTAGCATAGTACAGTGGGATGAAGCTTAGGCATCCTCTTCAATAATCTCTATTCTTGATGGTATGATGAATGACTCCTATTTGTCTATACAAACCACAGGAGAGATACAACCTTGATGTTTGTGATTCATTTCTGGTATGTATTCAGAATACATAGACCCAGTGGGACTGATTATTTTTCTTCTGAATTCAGAAAACTAAAAAGTGACCTTTTCATGTTTCTGTGTTTGATAATGACAGTAGTTTGGAGGAAATAGAAATAGATTAGAAGGTAGCTCCTGGTCACACATTATTCTTCAAGTCTCTGGATATGTATTGGGTCATCAGAGGGAGACTATCAACACAATATCTCCTAGTGTGCATAGAAATGAACACTATCTATAGAAAGCCTTGCCAAACTCTGATTCTTTCTGGTAGTCTAAAATTTCTAAAAGAAAACTGTGTAGGAAATATTTAGAACTGTAGGTTTAAAATTGGACTATTAGTTTGGGGTTGACACATTATTATTGCAAGCTCTTCTCCCTATGCACTCAATAGGTAAAATTGTGGGAAAGCAAATATTCCCTTACTTCCCATCCTCAGTCTGCTAGGAAAATCACTTAAAAGAAATGGAAACTGTTTTGTTTTTCCTTCTGGGCAACTGAGATTCCTACTGCACTGATTTGCAGTAATGTTGTGTGTGGCATGTTCTAGAACACTTTAAGGAGTTGTCAATTTAAAAGACCAGCAGCCAGTCACTTCATTGTGTGGAATTCTGGGTGTTTTCTTGCTCATCACTGAGCAGAGATTTTAGCATCAGGGCGGGCTTCGAGAGACTCACAGCCTGAACTTGGAGCTGCAGGTCATTTTTCTCTTGCATCAGAGCTACCATCTTCTCTTCCAGTTCTTTCCTTTTGGCCTCTGCTTTGGCAAGGTTTTCTTTAGCTTTTTCAAATTCCTCCTTCATGTTGGCCATCTCCTTCTCTGTCTCCGCGCTCTTCAGGAGAGGTTTGATCTTGAAATACAGCTTCATCCAGGGCCAGTGCTTCACATTCATGAAGGCGCGGACGTTGTACTGGATGCAGAAGATGGACTCTCTGTGATGGGAACAGAAACATTCAAAGTTGAATTCTAATGGGAATCAGAACAAAAGGGACTACAACAATGAACTTCATATGTTTTCTGTATACATACCTTCTCTCCACCATCTTCTGGTACTCCACTCTTGCCAGGTACCCTCTGCACATGGCCTGGGTGCGGGTAATCAGCTGAGCCAACTTGTCGTCTCTCATCTCCTCTAGGAGCCCCAGAAGACCAGCTTTGAAGAAGACCTGTGTGCAGGCAATGTTGCAGATCAGAAACTTCACACCGAGTTCAAAGGGACAGAAAGACATGAGGCTGGATTTAGGGAGGGTTACCTTGGTGTGACCAAACTTATACTGAGTGTGGTCAATGTCTATGGAGCCAAGGAGCTTCTCAGAAGCCTTCTTGCTATCGATGAATTGTCCCTCGGGGATGGCGCTTGCGTTTAACACCTTGTATCTGTTTAAATCAACCAAATAAATGACATAGTTGTCGACACTTAGAAACACCGGTGCTGTTGGGTAGTCTAACAGAAAAATAAAGAAACCATATTGCCCTTAATCTATTCTTTGTATAGTCAAAGAACATCACAGCGTGTCCTTACGTCACTTGAATGTGTTACTTTCCTATTTGTTAAAAGAAAAAAAAACAATAGAAAATGCCTTTAAACAATCCATAGTGAAAAAATATCCAACCTCTGCTTGAAGTCTGCATAGAGGATCCTGCTGGGGAAGCCCTTCCGGCAGATGCGGATGCCTTCCAGCACACCGTTACACCTCAGCTGGTGCAGGACCAGTTCGTGCTCCATGGCCCCTGGAAAAAGCCACATGTATTTCATGGTCTAGTCTCTAAAGCAAACATGCTGGGACTTGTGTGGGTAGATACTGGAAGTATCTTACCAGGAGTCTTAGTTTCATTAGGGATGATGCACCGCACAAAGTGGGGGTGGGTGCTCCTCAGGTTGGTCATCAGCTTGTTCAGATTCTCCTGTGGAGTCATAGAATATATCTTATTTACTATGTGCTGTTTCAGACCCTTCTATTTACAGACATAATGACCATGGGCCACCACTTTGGTCCAGTTCTACTGAATAGTATCCAGGTTTGAATTTTCCAGAGCCATGTCTGGGATCTCTAAATTCTTTGACATGCTCTCCTGGGTTACTTTCTGTACACCATGTTTGTACACCAGGAGCCTGTTTCCCTATTAGCTGTTGAGCTGGCTGCTCAGTGCTGGTGAATTTCCTGGCATATTGTATATTTTTATCATGGCACTGTAAGCATACAAAGGTGCTAGAGCCATACATGGAACCGTGTTACATCCATGCATGGACCACGTACTGAGATTTTTGGTCTGGTTTTCTCCTAATTTGCCTCCAAACCTTGCGTTCTTACTTTACTTTCACAAGCCACCACACAGCTGTGTCACCCTACTCGCTCCCTGGGACATGTCCACTCAATGCCTCCTTCTTGGAATTGACAAAAAAACTAATGGTCATACTGCTGAGTATCAAAAGTTCACCAACTTTCAGAGAGAGTCTTTCAGAATAACAAGAACGTCCATTTTTTTTAAAGATGTAATTAAGAGTGTAGATTGCCAACTGAATTTTCCTATTGACTTTCTTTTAAAAAAATATTCTATCTGGTTTCTTCACTTATATTCCCTTATATTTCTTATATTCTTTTTTCTCATATTCTGACTTAGATTTCTTATAGTCTATATTTCTTATATTCCGACTCGCTCTCCAATTCCTGCCACTGTTCACCTGTCCTCCAGTTCAAATCTACTCAGTTGAGGCCTCTGTTCGCATATACTTAGGAACCTAAATCATCTGCAAGCCCCCAGAAGTTCAAGCAAAGCTCATGACATATGCAGTCCTCTCCCGCTGGAGAGTTTTGAATTCCAATTGACCTCATTGCCGACTTCCCAAATCGAGTTTTTCCATCTGATGTTTCTGTAATCCACTCCTGACCCTTTTCTTATTTATGAAGGTATTTCTTCAAAGTTATTCTGTTCCTCCCTCAAACTCAGGTATACCACTATCAGCTTACCCACCCCCACCCCACCTACGTCAGCTACATCCCATTTCAGAGCTTTTGAAACAGTATCTACTCTCCTCCCCCCACCCCATCTACATTAGCGTAAAATCTAACAGCCTAAACCCATTTAGAGAGAAATGAAGTTTTACCCTGAAGAGGGCTGACACAGTCTGGAAAGAAGAACCCTTCTTCTTGGCCCCTTTCTTTCCACCGCCACCACCGGACTCTGAGGGGGCAAGGAGCGCAAGTGGTCAGTCAGAAGCCAGGCTTCTCTGCTTAGAATTATCACATTAAATAAAGATAGTTGGTTGATGACTACCTGCTTCAGCTGCTGCTGCTGCCCCAGAGAAGAGGTAGGCCAGAGTTTTCATTGAAGACTTCTGGTAGAGCCCCACCACGGTCTCATTCAGGGGGTCCTTGTTCTTGTCCAGCCAGCCTGCGATGTTGTAGTCTACGGTGCCCGCATAGTGCACCAGCGAGAAGTGGGCTTCCACCTTGCCTTTGGCAGGCTTGGGCTTCTGGAAGTTGTTGGACTTTCCAAGATGCTGTTCATACAGCTTGTTCTTGAAGGAGGTGTCTGTTGCCTTGGGGAACATGCACTCCTCTTCCAGGATGGAGAAGATGCCCATCGGCTAGAAGAATAAATGCAGAAATAAATGCCACATGAAATCTGCTCACAAAAGTGACAGACGACCTGAATGGCTGAATTCAGTCTTTAGTTCCACAGAGCTAATGAAACCTCATTTGTTTGGCAGAGGTCACTGACTTAATGAGGCTCTTAGCTATGACAAATAATGGCTATGCTTCTCTGGACTTTATGTCTTTACCCCAAAAGTCTTGGAGCAGAACTTCTCAAAGTGTGGCTTTGGAACTAGGTGCACTAGAGTTACTTGCTAACAGGGAAGACACCATGGCTCATTCAGCATCTGCTGTAAAAAGTACTCATGGGGGTGAGAGCAGGGGACACTGTGTTTTAAGGGCTTGGGGTGAGTCTGGCATAGCTAGAATTTGGAAGCCTCAGTTGACAGCATCAGAAATTTGTACTTGAGAGGTCAATAATAGTAAATCTAAGGATGCCAGAGAAGTAAATAAAAATACTTCAACACTTGCTAAACTTTTATACTTAAGGATAGCTTTCCGTGTTAAGGCTTTGATTGTAAACTCTGGGTAAGCATAAAACCATGGACCCTGTAGAACGCAGTCTGTCTCAAAAGAGGGGACTGACAGAATGGGGGAGCCTGAAGCTGGGGGATGGGTGTTGTGGAGCACTGTCTTCTGGAACTGACACAGCTGGCCACTGTCCTCATGAACTCAGCAGCTGTGGCTACCTGCCCAACACCTGCATGAGGTGGAGACTGTTCATCTTTCACCTAGGAATGGGAGGTCTCCACAGGCCCTGCCCTGCCCTGAGGAGCTGCGATTAGTCAGTGGCAACTGGAGAAGGAGGGGCTCTCTTCTGTGGTGACGCCCATGATGTGGTAGCAATCTCCTCCCCCCCCATGCTCAATGGATCCAAAAAAAGCAGGAGATTGACTTGTTGAGGAGGAGTCCAGAGTTGGTGTGTGTGTGGGGGGTGGGGGAGCAATATGTGTCTGTAAAGTTGTCAGAGAATGGACATTTTTTTTAAAGGAAAACATTTTGTCTCGTTTTACCAGCATACTTCCCTCATTTCATTCATAGGTAGTAATCTCTGGCCACCACACACGCCAAGATTTTACTGTTTTCCGTTTCCGCACCACACAGCTGGGATCTGGAAAGGGCGCACGGACCTTCTCGATGAGCTCGATGCAGGCGGCCAGGTCCATCCCGAAGTCGATGAACTCCCACTCGATGCCTTCCTTCTTGTACTCCTCCTGCTCCAGCACGAACATGTGGTGGTTGAAGAACTGCTGCAGCTTCTCGTTGGTGAAGTTGATGCACAGCTGCTCCAGGCTGTTGAACTAAGCAAGTGGCAAGCAAAGGAGCGGTTGGTTTCGAATGCAAGCCTCTCCACACTCGCCTCAGCTGGGCAGGCTAACTGCTCTCTGAGGACGGTGGGATTTTTGTCCCGCTTGTAGCAAACCCCCTTATTCAAATTTCATCAGCTTATCAATACACTCATAGAAAAAAGTTCTCAAATACGATTTCAGAAGGAGACCAGTTACAAATACAATGGGTAGGTAGAGAACCAGTCATTTTGACTGACGGGATTGCAGAGCACTCTTTCTTAGGCAGAAATATTTGAGTTTATTCTGTCGCTTCCATCATTGTCATTGCAGAAGTTACCTTAGTGTCAAGGCATATTTTGTCTCCCTAATTAAGAAGACAGGAATCTCAAAGCCTGTGTTCATTTGCCATCACCTTTCCCGGTGCCAGTTTGATGCTATTGTTGTTCAATCAACTTTTCTATCATTTATTGATCACTGATTGTAAATTGGGGATTATACACGGGGCTTTAAGTACACCTGTCTTCTAACTGACAAAAAGCTCTGCAAGAGAGTGTTACACAGATAGGTCCTCAGTGAGACTGTGCAATGACCAGGCACACGCTAGTCCCGCTACCACACAGTGAGGCAATGACTCAGCTGGAGTTTGACTCCAAAGTTCACACCCTTCCCCAGATTTCTAGTCCTCCTCTATGAACCAGTTTATAATGTGGTCATTTTTCATAGGCATTCCCTTGGTGACTACAGGAGAAGACTTGCAAACTTGTCTGCTGTTACAAGGTTTCTGCCAACTTACATCAAAGATCTCAAAGCCAGCAATGTCCAAGACCCCGATGAAGTACTGCCTGGGCTGCTTGGTGTCCAGCTGCTGGTTGATGCGGGTGACCATCCACAGGAACATCTTTTCATAGACGGCTTTGGCTAGGGCACCCACTGAGTTGTACACCTTTAGAGACAGAGTCGTTCTCGTTGGCATCATTAATGACATCAAGGAGGTCTCATGGGGTGCGTGTGTTTCACAGAGGACATCCATTTACCTGCTGCACCGTCTGGCCCTTGGTGACGTACTCATTGCCGACCTTGACCCTGGGGTAGCATAGGGCTTTGAGCAGGTCAGCAGAGTTCAGATTCTGGAGATAGGCAGCCTTGTCAGCAACTGCAGAAATATAATTCAGGGTCTCAACATTACCTTCTCTCGGCCCCATAATACACAATGGCGGAGTGTTGAGGAGATTGTTTTGTACACTCTATGTGGGGATAAATTTGTGTGTGCCCACTAGAAGCTCAGTTACAGAGGAGACGTGAGTTTGGACTATATGTCCTCTGTAAACCCATAGAGAGAGTTAAGTTTGGTTTTGGTACCTTCGGTGCCATCTGGCTCAGCTTGCTCCTCTCGTTGTTTCTGCTTGAACTTCATGTTCCCATAATGCATCACGGCTCCTGTGAGCTTATAGATGGAGACTCTTTCATCAGAAGTGAAGCCCAGAATGTCAATGGCACTCTAAGAGGAGCCAAGAGAGGACAAATGTAAGGGCAGAAGACACTACTTACTTGGCAGAATTTGTAGTTTACCCTAACTAGACTATTGCTGCTCTGTTCATACATGATATGTGACTTACATCTGTGGCCATCAACTCTTCTTGGTCATCAATGCTGGGCACTGTGATCTCCCCCTGACTGACAAAGGCGTAGTCATACGGGTTGGTGGTGATCAGGAGCATTTCTGGGTACAGAGGATTCAGGGTACATGTTTAGTATTGGAAAGTCTTAATAAAAGCACTAACTGTAGTTTATGAATTTAAGGTTCTTACCAATCAGATCTGGCTTCTTGTTAGACATGATCTGATAGAAGATGTGGTAGCTCCTCTCGGCTTTTAGCTGGAAAGTGACTCTAGACTTCTCCAGAAGATCTGTCATGGAGAATCAACACAGACAAGAAGGGGGTGATCAAGTGTCTTAGGGTGGTTGTAGAACTTGAGGCAATCAGCTAAGTCTTAGGACCCCTGGAGATCATAGCTAGGTGGTCATGAGGTCCCACACGTTACATCTCTGTAAACACTGAGTTTTCTCTTAACCTCTCTAGAACAAAGGTAAAATGTACTTGCCTAAAGGAATGCTCACTTCTCATAGAGAAGAACCTTGACATTTGGAATATGATTTAATACTGGCATTCTACTATAGGAGCTACTAAGGGAAATAGTCACCGAGGCTCAGGAATGGAAGGGTCACATACATTGAACCCATGGGCAACTCAAACACCCCTGGGTTACTTTGTTCTTTGAGTGTTTTGAAAGTGTTCTGAGCCAGGGTATTTCAAACGAGTCCAAGAAGGCCTGGCCGTTCTTACAGACTCGTTAGCTCATGCCTGGGTGGGTAAAGGCCCACTGTGGGCTTTGCCTAAGGCTGGCACTCGCTGCAAGCCTATTTGGCAGCAGAGGTGTTTTCTGGGCTCCTTGCTAAGCAGGAGCTGCAGAGTGTTCCTCCAACCCCCCATTTGTTATTCTTGGATTCTAGTTAGAAGGTCCAGTTACTCACATGTTTCAATATCAGCAGAAGCCAGTTTCCCTGTGGTGCCGAAGTGGATCCTGATGAATTTACCCTTGGAAGGGAAAGAGAGGTTGTTAGTGTCAAAGACTGATGCACTAGAAAGGACGCGGTGCTTCTGATACGGTTTCTTCTGAAGTCAGAGAAGACTAAGAGACTCACAAAGCGAGAGGAATTGTCGTTCCTCACGGTCTTGGCGTTGCCAAAGGCCTCCAGCAGGGGGTTGGCGCTGATGATTTGATCTTCCAGGGTCCCCTGCAAGGGAAAGATCAGTTCTCACATCTCAGGGCTTTCTTGCCTGAGATAGACAACAGAGCCTGGACTCTGGCTGTGACAATCAGACCCACCTGCATCTTGCCAGAAGTCGCCTCCTCCTTCTTCTTCTCCCCAGTGACTGCAATTGTTGCAAAGTACTGGATGACACGCTTCGTGTTCACAGTCTTCCCAGCCCCAGATTCTCCACTGTTCAATAAAGACCAATATGTGGAAAATTAAGCTTTGTGGCCGATGAAACTATGCCTGCCGACAGTATTTGTTCCCTCGTGTGTCTGACTTTTCATCTCTGTCATAGTCCTCCAGGTTAGGTCTTTTCTCCCTACAAATAACTCATATTGCTTCCCTTCGCTTACACTGACAAAAAGGGAAATTCATTTATTAATCATTTATTCGTTCATTCACTTAAAATGTTCCAGGTTCTCTGCGAGGTGCTGAGACCAGTTCTTGAAGAATCCACTCAGCAGCCCCTCAACAGCCATGCAGCCAACTGAGGGATGAATAAGAAGCCCCAGTAATGTGTTTTCCTTGGCTGCCCGAGACTGGAGATCGGGGCTCCAGTTAGATCTCACAGGTGTTGGAAGTTCCCTAGGGGGGCCTCAAATAACACGGCTGGGGCTCACCCCCAAAAGCTGTGCCTTCTTTAGGCTGTATGCTGCTCTCTGCACTGGACTGAGCTCTGGCCAAGCTCCAAGAGGGAATCTGACATTCCCTACTCCTGGGATTGCCACATGACACAAGGTTATACCAGCCAGCAAGATAAATTGCAGCGTTGCTGTTTTACATCTGAACTCAGTCTGCTTTCTAGGGTGACTCTGAAACTGCCTGGATCCTCACTGATTGTGTCATTTCTTATAGTATCCACTAATTTTCTCTTTAGATTTTCTCATTTTCCCAGTGAGGAAAAAAAAAAAAACCAGAAAGTTTCAGAATGGAAATACATACGTGATCAAAATAGACTGATTCTCCCGATCTAGAAGAAAAACAGTATGTAGTCAGCCATACATGAGTCACATACATTTTTCGTGAGTCTCAAAGTGTCACATTTTTCATGGAAGCTTTTTTTTTTTTTTACTGTATTATTGGGATTGACTCTCTGGTCTTTGAAGTCAAGAAAAAAACCTATAAGATGCTGTCATAGCTACATCATGGCAGGAAGAGCTCCCTACTGGCTTCATATGAAGAATAACACGCTCCAAAGTCA
Organism: Microtus ochrogaster; assembly: GCF_000317375.1. NCBI lineage: Eukaryota > Metazoa > Chordata > Mammalia > Rodentia > Cricetidae > Microtus > Microtus ochrogaster. The sequence goes on from NC_022014.1 coordinate 31,597,328, forward strand.
GACTCACACCTCCACCCCCGTCTGTAAATTTCAGAGGCACACTTCCCACTGATAAACAGCCACTGCTAGAAATGCATGCTGTGCCCTGGTTTTACAAGTTAGAATGGTGCTAATCAGCCAAGGTTACGATTTCCTTTCTAAATGGGTGAATTAACCTCACAGAGAAAAAATTTCATGTCCTGTGGGCTCAGACTGCAACCCTCTGATTGGCCTTTCTCAAACTGTTAAGGAAGGATCATGTAGACATCTCAAGTAATTCTCAAAGGGAAATCCTTCGTGGGGTGAAAACCTCTAGTTGTAAAACTTCTAGGTACTCCAAACAACCATCTTTACTAAGAAGAAGCCACCAACAAGAACGCACACACTCAGATGACTTTAAAAATGACAGTTCTTTCTAAAGTGTCTTGTACAAGCAGCAAGAAACTGAGGCAGTGAGGGAGTGGGTGACGTGGTTTACACTTCTCCTCAAGCAACATTTTCCTCAGGTATCTTTTTCTCATTAGTTGGACACAAACTAGAGCAGACTTTCCCAAGTAAACAGACTGTAAGACCCTGAGTGGCCTGAGGAAGATGCAAGCTCAGCTGGAGTCGTGGAGGGAGAGGGAGAGGCAACTGAGCTGAGCTTAGCTCCTGGCTGACAGTGTCTACCCTTCTCTGCTTCCGTGAGCAATGAGATGTCATGAACAATCACAAACAATTGATTCTTTCCAAAGATCTTTTGTGCTCTAACATCGTTGGACTACAGGATTTCATATCACAATTGAATATGAAAGCCACGTGAACCACTCACCTGTCAGCATGAACTGGTAGGCATTATCAGAGATGGAGAAGATGTGGGGCGGGGCCTCCTGGCGCTTTTTGCCTCGGTAGGCCGCCACCACCTCTGCGTTGTACACTGGCAGCCACTTGTAGGGGTTGACAGTGACGCAGAACAGGCCCGAATAGGTCTGCATCAAAAAGAAGGACGTAATTACTGGATGGGACATTCATTAGCTACTATTTTTCTTGAAAACCATACTAATTACTCTCTGGAGCAAAAGGCCTTGAGAGAACTCACGTAGATCATCCAGGCTGCATAACGCTCTTTGAGGTTGTACAGCACAGCGGGCTCGTGCAGATGGGTCATCATGGCCATGTCCTCGATCTTGTCGTACTTGGGAGGGTTCATGGGGAAGACTTGATCATCTTTTACTGTTACAGTCTGTCCATAAATAAGAGATTTTAGGTTAGGAACTAAGTGTCAATCAAACTAGCCCAGCGGTGTAGTGTTCCCAGCTCCAGATGTTTTACTCACAGCTCCTGCTTCGGTCTTGGCTGTCACCTTGCCCCCTTCCCTGCTCTGCACCGTAGCCTTCACAAAAGACTCCTTAGGGTCCACCACGAACACGGATGACTTGGCATCGAAAGGCTTGTTCTGAGCCTCAATTCGCTCCTTTTCAGACTTTCGGAGGTAAGGAGCAGCCTCCCCGAAAACGGCCATCTCGGCGTCGGAACTCATGGCTGCGGGCTATTGGTGAGCAGCCCAGTAAGAGAACCTGCCTGGCAGAGGGACAAATGGTAGAAATTTAAAAACTGGGCTATTAGAATCACATGTATTTTTTTTTTATTCCCTGACAGTTGGGCGAATGAATTGCCCCAGATCTAACCACCTCCCTGGCTGCCACGTGGTTGAAATGTCAGGCTCCCTGGTCCTTGCCAGTGCTGACAAGTACTTAATCATGCAGTTAGAGGTGGTTGGTTGCTGCTCGCCTACTGTGAGAGATGGCAGGGCTGTTTCCTGTGCCTCCTTTGTTATGTATATTAACCTTTAGAAGCTGCCTACCATTGGCTCCTACAAAACACCAAGTAAAGAAGATGCTAAAATGTTCTTTGGCTCTTTGTACTTTCTTTCTTCCCCACTGGAATTTCAGCACCTTGCAGCAGGGAGTCCTCCTCTTTCTGGCACCCTTCACACCTCTGAGAACACATGCTGGATGCTGAGAAGGGCTCCGAGCTGGCTGCCTTGGCAAAATCAGGATCTGTGGCTAAAGTTTTAGGAACTCCCTTGTATGTGGAGAGTTTTTATTTCCCTTACAGACTCAGCCATGACAAAGATTACACACTAGAAGAGAGAGCAGAAATGCAAAGAGCTTGCTTTGGCATCGTTTATGTCAAAAACGACATTTTCTTGCAGGCCTTTAATCCTATCCTAGTATCAGAATTTTGAAGTATGCTTTCTTGCTCTTTTATTAACATTCCTCTAGATGTCTCTCCCAACTTTTTACTTTCAAACCTCCTTCTTGCCATTCATGGACCCTGCCAATAGTCTTCATATAGAATCTGTATTCTAATTTCAAAAGTCACCTTTCCTGGGAAAGCTCCTTGGGGTAGACACTTCCCCATTTCTCTACTTAAATCTCAATAACTGGTATAGCAAAATTAAAGTGCTTTGTCTCGCTGAAGCCTTTTTCTCACCACTCCCATTTTACTTGGCAAGTCATGAGGCATTACGCAGACTTATGCTTTGGCGAGGCAAGGGTTGAGATGTTCTACCTATCCATCTAGATACTATCTCACAGTTCTTATTTAATTAGTGCTAAAAGCTGGAACGTCGGATGCTTACGCTTCTCCTTTGAAATGAGTAGACTGTGGTACACCGCAGGCTGTCATCGCTTACAAGACAAACTACAGAACTGGACAGAGAAAAACCTCATGCACAAAACCCCCCAGACTCTGAGGAAGCCACTCAGATACTGCAAAGGGTCTGGAGTAATGAGACCTAGTTTCCTAAGTCCCCTCGGAGATTTTCAGTAGAAAGCATAGTCAGCCATGACATTGAAATGCTTTTCGTTCTTCAACCCCCAAGAGACACTTTCCAAATACTAAAGAAGATTCCTTGCACTCCAAAAGGAATTAAAAGAAAAAAAAAATAAAAAAGGCCTTACCTTGAGTGATGCAACCTCGATGGAGGGTCAGGACTGTAAATAAAAAAAAAAAAAATGCCTTCTGAGTAAATGCTAGAGACTCCCAATCAGAGCACAGTTCTTATGTGAGGAACCCAGGAAGTGACTGGGAAGACCACAACATCTAATTACAATTGCTACGGAGTAAGTTGGTGCTTCTCTGGAAGGCCTGCCTGCCAGGAGCAGCGGGAGCCAGGATGTGTGGCATGCACACTAGCAGCCAGGCATCCCTTCCCGTCCACACAGAGCCCTGTCCTGACATACTCTTACCTTGAGGCTTTCTGAGGAAAGACAAGTCATTCTCATACCGAGGGTACTTTTATAGGATCAAATATGGAAAACACGTAACCTCCTCCTCTTTCTTAAAACATATTTGGCAAAACGTGTTTTTGGCAATGAAGGTCTCCAAGCCTAATTCCCTTCATATTAAAGATGTTTGGATATAATTAGAAAGATTTCCTCTCACGTTGGGTTAAGTATATGAACCAATCTCCTATAAATAATTTGAGTCGTTGGTGATAGGAAAATGATCCGTCCTTGGAATAATGTAAGGTGTTGTTTTAAAGACTGCTGAGTTCTGGAATCCCTGGACTTTGTTGCCTGGAGCTCTTGTGTTTCACTGAGTGCCCTGTGGGAAGGCTCTCAGCTGCCCGCACAATTGCAATACTATACCACAGAGGAAACTTTCTGCGACTTACCGCTGAAACACTGCTGCTTCCTTTCAAGAAGACAGGATTTTTTTGTTTGTTTGTTTGCTTGTTTGTTTTACAATCCATTGTCCTTTTTGAAGGATGCTTCAAAGCTTAATTTCAAAATCTGGTTCATGAAGAACAGCCAAAGAGACAGCTGCTTTTGTTTCCCTGCGGTCAGTTACCTCTGACTCATTGTCAGGTCATCCCCTTCCCACTTGAGAGAGCTGGATCCCCAACCTGCTGCGTAGCCACACGCCCATTCTCTCATTAAGAAAAGAGAAATCAAGTTGCCTGTGAAACCCTGCTTCCTCTATGAAGTAGATCTACGTGAGGAAATATTACAAACCAGAAATGTTTGACCACACATGCCAACGAGTTTGCCTTCCCCGGCAGCCACCTTGGTGCATATTTGCAAACAACACCTGAACATTGTTCCCTGTTGTAACGCTTGTTTGCTTTGCTGTCTGAGTAGCCTTGCATCTCTCTCATAGCTAACGTTGCGTGACTGAGACCGAACCCCTAGGGTCTTGTTTGGCACCCAGCTCTATTCCACTGATGAGGTAAAACAAGCTGCCACGAGAAAGTAGATACCTAGAGATGCAGGTTGTGGTGGTCATATGATTTTATTATTGCAAGGGACTGTGTGATCCGTGTTTCTCATTTTTCGAACAAAGCAACCAAGTTCAAAGAATAGAGGAGAGTCCCACAAGTCCCACAGCAGTTTAGAGTTGGGCAATTGATGTGAGCTCAGCACACCCGCTGGTGACACGCCTCTGTCTAGAGTGGATTCATTGAAGGCACCAAGAAGGGGTTTGAAGGGCAGCGCAACCATCCACCAGGAACTTTCCCAGCCAACTATTAGCTGCTTTGCTCCTTCAGGTACATCACTTTGCTTCTTATATATCTGTCTCTTTATTGGGTACCTGTGAAATGCAACTAACAGTTCTCAGAGCGAATATTGTCATAATTCTACAAATAGGATTTGATAGGAATTTTAAGATGGACTTTGGATCTACTCCGAAAAATCTTTTCAGGGAGAAGGCAAGGCCTTGTTTTGTTGTTGTTGTTACTACCAAGTTATAAGATACTTAAACAATGATGGGTAAAGTGGAGGGGGGAGGGGATGAAAGATAGACCAATACAGCCAGGAGAGCAATCCTATGCTCTGCCTAAGACCAGTGCAAACTGGTTTCCCTGCTAAGCTACCTCCACGTGCCTGATTGAAATCAGCCTCAGACTTGCCGCTTAAGCCAAGACATTTCTGCTTTCGGCTCAGATGGGAAGTTAGCATTTAGCTTTTACCGGATGCTGTCTAGGAAGGCTGTGTTTTTGGCCGTGCATCAAAGCTGCCTCCAGTTCTAAAACTTTAATCTTCTAGGAAAATGTCTCAATCATCTAGATCGCTATTGCATCTTTTTTTATATACATTTGAGTAAACTGTTTTGAGACTTTTGGTCTGGTCTCTTAACCATTGATTAGGCTCTTCATATGATTACAGAGGAGGCTATAAAGAATGCGAAAATAGGCACATAGCTTATCGATACCAAATTATAACTTAAAGAACAATGTTTTCTATATGCCAAGATTTAATAGGCACCTACAGCTTCCATAAGAAAGAGTTATTTCCAACTGATATCATCATACGGAAGACACATACATATACCGTAGTATTGATTATATATTCATGGTATTAATATTAATGTTGGAAAGAGTTTTCATGAGATGGTGGAGAATAGTTGGTGTTTGTTTTCTTTTTT
>NC_022014.1:31602818-31653726 GCF_000317375.1 Microtus ochrogaster
TGTAGACCAGGCTGGTCTCGAACTCACAGAGATCCGCCTGCCTCTGCCTCCCGAGTGCTGGGATTAAAGGCGTGCGCCACCATCGCCCGGCAGTGTTTGTTTTCTTTATGCAGCTATTAAACAAAGAGAATCAGTGACATGGTTAGTGTGAATTATCTCTGTAGAAATAGCCTTAGCACCATTATCTTCCTAGATCTGAAAAACAGGGTTTGTGTTCAAGGATGTAGAGACTACCTGGGAGGTGACAATACCAAGATACCAGGGACAACTAAGAAGAAATAGGAAGGACTTCTAGAGTTCTAGTCACTGGGACAGGCTTTCTTGATAAGTGACACCTTTATCAACTTAAAATGCCTCGCTAAACCAAAGACACATGTGAATGCGTGCGTATTTCTTAGTAGCAGGTTGGCTGTGACTATTAAGCAGCCTGGGAGTTTTCAAACTCTGACACTGCTTTAGGAAGGTGACAAAAGACAGGGCCAGCCCAAGGATGCTGTTTGTGAAAGAACTTGGGTTCTTTATTTCCTTTCATAGGACAGGACCGAATCCTATGCGGACATGACCAAAGGCTCCACATTTTGTGCCTCTCTTCAGTCATCTCGCGGCACTGGGACTCGCTCACTCTTCACTGATGATTTTCGTGTGAACTTCGCGGCTCTTCACCCGCAGCTTGTTGACCTGAGACTCTGCGATGTCAGCCCGCTCCTCGGCTTCCTCCAGTTCATGCTGGATCTTGCGGAATTTGGACAGATTTGTGTTGGACTGCTCCTCCTGAGAATAGAAACGGAATCATAATAAACCCATGTTGTAATCTTTCTAAGCCCCGTAGACTGGCAGAAACAGGAGTTGGCATCGTACCCGCTCCAAGATCGAGATCTTGCTTACCGTTGAAAGTAATTTTATCAGTCAAAATTGGTGTCCCAAAATCATCTCATTTCCATTTTGCAACCAAAAATATCTTTTTGTAAGGATCTTATTTGCGTGTGTATTTGTCTGTCTGTCTGTCTGTCTGTCTGTCTGTCTGTCTATTTTTGTGTGTGTATGTAGACACTCTTGATGACCAGAAAAGGGCTTGGATCTCCTGGAGCTGGAGTTACGGGTTGTTTGTTGTTAACTGCCTAACTTGGGTGCTGGGAACCAAACTCAGATCCTCTGGGAGAGCAACTAGTGCTCTTAGTGACTGAAGCATCTCTCCAGCCCTGACGACCAAAATATCTGAATTGACATATGCCATAAAGGAAGGGGGAAAGGGAGATTAGAAAAGTCAAGAACATGAAAAGGCCATCTGATTAATGCTAGCTGTTAGGTGATAATTGTTAACTGAAATTAGTTATTCCTTATCATATTAAGGATGACTTAACAGTCATTTAAAACACTGAAATGTCCATTGACGTTTACTGTAGATCATTTTGGCACAAAGTGGTTGTTTCCTCCTGATTTTGATATCACGATTGTCTGGCCAGATTCCCGATGAAGACATGGTTACATTGTAGGACTTAAGCCTATTTATCCACTGATAGACAATTCCTTCAGTTAAGTACGGCTTTTAGTGCTGAGTGGGTTTTAGTATTGGGTAACGCAGCCATGCTGTGATGGCAATCACGAGTAAGGCTGCCTTCATGTCTTCCCCCATCCTCCCTTGGACGGGATTTGGTATGAGGGTTATGTGAGCTTTGTAATGTGAATTGGAAAGCTTCGCCTCTTTTTCTCATTGCTCTTGAACAGTTCACATAGCTGAGGATTATCTGTCCCTTGAAATTTTGAAAGACCTATCCGGACCTGGGTCCTTTTCAACAGTAGCAGGGTAACACGTGTTCTTCAGAAAAAAAATGGCCAGTTTCTTTCTGATCTCCACTCACTATAACTAAAGACACTATACTAAAAACACTCCTCTATGGACAAGGCGTGTTTCCCTTCTTCTTACTGATGTTCTATTTGCATTTCCTCTAATTTTCTTCATTAAGCTAGCTATAAATGTATTTGTTTTATTAATTCTCCAAAGCTATTAGGTACTATTAAAATGTCAAATTAGGAAATAGCACACTCAAATCAGTTAATTCCTACCTTTATTTTATCAGAACTTTTTGCTTCCATTTGTGTTATTAGTATTAATTTCTAGATTGGATATGAATGTATTTGTTTATTTTTATTCTTGATTAATGCTAAAAACTCAGAAAACAATGGATTAGCCCTCCAAGTAATGTTAGTGTTCCAATATATATATTTTTAAAAGTTGCACCTTACTTGTAATTTTATTTATAATAAATAATTACCTGGCAATCATGCTTTTCTAATGTATATTTTATCCTGAGTTAGTTTTTACTTTTATTTTTTTATGTGTGAGGATATTTTTCCTGCATATACATATGTGAACGACTTGTTTGCCTGGGACCTATAGAGGCCAGAAGAGGGTGTCAAGTTTCCTGGAACTAGAGTTCCAGATGGTTATGGGTGCTGGGAACAGAGCACAGGTCCCTGGAAGAGCAACCAGGCTTCTTAACTGCTGAGCCATCTCTCCAGCCTCCAAGAATTATTTTTCAGTTTGCTCGTTAGTGGTTAGGAGTCTGGGGAGTTCTGGTATATTTCTTATCTATTGTTTTGTCCTACCATGACCTCAGAGAACAACCTATATTATTTCTGCTTTTAAATTTTTTGCAGGTTTCCTTTGGAAGCTGGGGTTTTCCCTTAAAATCAAGCTATTATTACTAGAAGCAATACACAAAAAGTACAAAGATGTACACAGCCCTGAAGTACAGAGTCTGTATATAGAAAATGATGTATGTACTAAATGAGGCAGCAAATCAAATTATTTGGTAACTTTTCTCAATCCAAGGACTTCACTCTTCTCTCCCCTAAAGATACTCACAGCCTCCTCCGCTTGTCTCTTGTAAGATTTCACTTTTGCCTGGAGTTTATCCACCAAATCCTGAAGCCTGAGAATATTTTTTCTGTCTTCTTCTGTCTGCAAGATTGTAAGAACCACAGGGCATTACTCCCAAAGCACATGCTACCATGTAAGCACACATCTGGAGGGACAGTAGTTGCTACGGACCACTGCCTACCTGGTAAGTGAGCTCCTTCACTCGCCTCTCATGTTTGCGCAGACCTTTGACTGCCTCCACATTCCGCTTCTGCTCACTCTCAACCTCGCCCTCCAGTTCACGCACCTACAAAAGGGAAGGCTCTGAAGAATTTTGTGCCAATGAGGCATTGGAAACACGCGGGAAAGGACAAACACAGGGACCCACCCTGGCCTCCAGTTTCTGGATCTGCTTCTTGCCACCCTTCAGCGCCAGCTGCTCAGCCTCATCTAGACGCAGCTGCAGGTCCTTCACCGTCTGCTCCATGTTCTTCTTCATCCGCTCAAGGTGGGCGCTGGTGTCCTGCTCCTTCTTCAGCTCCTCCGCCATCATGGCAGCCTGATAAGAATATCAAGATTAGCTATCGGCATCAGGAAGTCTCGCTGCTCAGTCTGCATAAATGTGACTCTACTCACATCAGTGATGGCTTTCTTGGCCTTCTCTTCTGCATTGCGGGCTTCCTGGACGATGTCCTCCATCTCTCCTTGCATTTGGGAAATGTCTGTCTCGAGCTTCTTCTTGGTGTTGATGAGGCTGGTGTTCTGGTTAAAAAGAAGAGTTACACTTTCTGCTGTTATCAGAGCACTTAGTGGTAGTTGCTTCTTGAAAAATATAGGATAAAGATTTGTAAGTAAAAAAAAAAAATGCCATTCAACATTAAAGAATTCTGCTCTAGACCACAGTTGTCCATAGAAAAAGATAGAAAGGCTGCAGAATAGTCAGCACCTTTGTGTGCATTGGAGGCAGATGAAACAGCTTTATGATTTTATAGTTGTCATTTACCATCCTTGCGCATAGTAACATTACAACAGATGCTTGTAACATGCCATTCCTTCCCAATAAAAATGCCAATGTGGCTAGTAAGCATGAATAGGGATGCTGATATAGTAGAGTGTAGGCACCCTTAAAATGTTCTAGAGAGAGAATCAGTAACGATTACTAATATAAAACAGTGGGAAACTTATCAGTAACAGTGAAATCTGGCAGAAATTAAAACCTGGTTGCCTTATGAAAAGTCCAGGCTTTTACATTCTGAGATGCTTAAGCCTAAGCATCTACTGCTGGGAAGTCTGTACAAAATCCCACCTGGGTGTGGAGGAGCTGCACACGCTCACTGGCATCCAGCAGCTCCTGCTCTGCAATCTTCCTGCTCCTCTCTGTCTGCTCCAGTGTGGCCCGCAGCTCCTCGATCTCAGCCTGCAGCAGGTTGGCTCTGCGCTCAACCATGGCCAGCTGCTCCTTCAGGTCCTCCTGGCCGCGGAGAGCATCATCCAGGTGCAGCTGGGTGTCCTGTGCAATAAACAATCAGTGAGACACCATGTCCTCAGGCCAAGTCACCCCCTCGTCTGGCACCATCTCTTGGTGCCACCAACCTTGAGGATGCCTTGTGTGTTCCTGTAGTTTCTCAGGGCCTCGGCAGCCATGCGGTTGGAGTGGTTCAGCTGGATTTCCATCTCATTGAGGTCTCCCTCCATCTTCTTCTTGATCCTGATGGCGTCATTCCTGCTCCTGATCTCTGCGTCCAGCGTGCTCTGCATGGACTCCACGACTCTAATGTGGTTTCTCTTCAGCTGGTCGATCTCCTCGTCCTTCTCGGCAATCTTCCTGTCGATCTCAGACTTGACTTGGTTCAGCTCCAGCTGGATGCGCAGGATCTTTCCCTCTTCATGCTCCAGAGATGCCTTAAGGACAGTGAGAGGCGACATCAGCAAACAACAAAGAAGCACGCTGGAGTTTTGCCACACACAGATAACTGTGTTTCCCGCATCTATTTACTCGCCCTGTGAGTGGACTCAATTCTCCCTGCAAATGTTGATTAACCAAGCATGCAGCCCGTACCTCTGCTTCTTCTAGAGCAGCCTGAAGTTCGCATTTCTCTTGCTCTACTTGTTTCTTTATCTTCTCCAGTTCATGGATACGCTTCCCTCCTTCTGCGATCTGCTCCGTGAGGTCAGAAATCTCCTCTGTTAATGGAAGGGAGACATGTAAGGATGTGGTCAAACCATGACATAGAGGAGCCACCCCTCCGAGCCATGGGTACTCTTGGGAGAGAAAGGGCCTCACGCTGTAAGTTCTTATTCTCTCGCTTCAGGGTTTCTAGCTGGTCCAGAGACTCCTCGTAGGCGTTCTTCATCTTGAAGAGCTCCGTGCCGAGGGAGCGGGCCTCCTTCTGGGACGCCTCCAGCTCGGCATGTGTTTCCTCGTATTTCTGTTTCCACTCTGCCAGGATCTGGAAAACCAAGAGCAGTGAGCTGCTGCGATGCAGAGGGAAAGGTACGCGGAGCAGAGAGAAGATGCTTCGGGAATCACCTTGTCGAAGTTCCTCTGCTTCTTGTCCAGGGCAGCGCAGGCCGCGTTGGTTCTCTCCACGTCCAGCATGAGGTCCTCCACCTCGTTCTGCAGCCGCTGCTTTGTCTTCTCCAGGGAAGCACACTTGGCGTTCACGGCTTCCACGTGCTCCTCAGCCGCCTGCAGACGCTGAGCTAGCTTCTTCCTTGAAGATTACATACATTGTAGGAAGAAGAAACCATATTTAAAAATATGAACTATCACCATATTGAAGAATATCAAAAATGAAATATTAATAATTATAAATTACATTATACAATTAATGTGTAATGTATAACTATATTGTATATTAATTGTACTAATATAGTATATCAATTAAAGATTAATAATTTGATAAAAGTCACTGGGGATCTCTTAAGAACCAGGCATGACTATACAGCAGTGGACAAATGTCACCCACTTTGTGAGCTCACAAACAAGTGAGAGCGATCAATAGCAGTCAAGTCTGAAGTTTCTTAGTAACAGCTTTAGGATATAAGTGCCGTGAAGAGAAATAAAACATGGTACTCCTTCGGCAAGAACACTAGGTGTCTAGGGACGGTCTTGCTAAGAACCCAGAGTGAACTAGTGGGAGACCTACAAAGACTGTGGCTTACAGAGGAACCAGTTGGTAAAGAAGCCGCAATGAACCTGGGGCACTCGACAAAGAACAGCAAGCTCTGTGGTTAGTAATTGTTACCTCCACTGGATTTTAAGTCAGTGGAGCAGGGATGTGCTCAGTCTATTCAGGGATTATTGTGACAGTCCGGCAAACAGAAGCTGGTCTGCAATGTTGCAGCATGGATGTGTAGTTTCCTGTACCATTCTCTCCCAAACAGGCACGTACTTGGCCTCCTCCAGCTCCTCCGTGCGCTGGATGGCGTCCGTCTCATATTTGGTCCTCCACTGGGCCACCTCGCTGTTGGCCTTGGACAGCGCCCTCTGCAGCTCAGCCTTAGATTCCTGCTCCTCCTCATACTGTTCCCTCAGCAGGTCACAGTCATGGCGGGAGGACTGCAGAGCGTGGGCCAGTGCGTTCTTGGCCTATAGAGATGGTCACACCTTCATTGTACTAGATATTTAAGTATTCCCTCTCCTCAGAGCTGATGGAACTGGCTCCTTTTAGGGTCAATACTTAGAACAAAATGCTTTCAGTCACCAGCTTTAGAACAATAATCACCTTTACTTCCTCCTCAAGCTGCCTCTTTAACTCCTCAATCTGTTGGGTGAAGGCTTGCTTCCCTCTTGATAACTGAGACACCAGCGCTTCCTTCTCATCAAGCTGCCGCGAAAATTCACCTGGGAAACAGAGGAACCAGCACTGCTGTTCTCTAAGGGAGGAACATGTTCCGGAGCCCAATTGAGAAGTAAATTTAACACTTAGCACCCCAGATTGAGAGTTCGGATGCTTAAATTATTTGCTGACCTTTCCAGGCTCTGTGCAAAATCTTTGGGTGCTCTAATGAAACATTCGTAGCAATCCAGATGAATAAATACAGTTTAAATTCCTTTTCCTGCTCCATCGTGACATCTTTCTTATACAGTGTTATGCAAAATTTGGTACTGGCTGTCCAAACAAGTATCCAAGATCTACTTATAGAGACTTGCACATGCATGAACATATGTGTGTGTGTGTGTGTGTGTGTGTGTGTGTGTGTGTGTGTGTGTGATTGCTACAATAGACATGTGAAAACTCAGAGGACAACTTTGTGGAGTCAGTTCTCTCCTCCCATCTTTATGTAGGATCTGGAGATTGAACTCAGTACTCCAGGCTGGTGAGGCATTGCCCACTGAGGACTTCCAGAGGTGATTGAGAGATGGGCATGTATGTGCATTGCCCCATTCAGAGATTGTGTTCATGCTGACATAAACAAAATGATAAGTAGGGCTGGGGACATGACTTCATGGCAGACTACTTGCTTAGCCTGTGTCAGGCCCTGGGTTTGATCCCCTGAACTGCAAAATAGGAATGGCAACAGCAAACAACACAGGCTGAGACAGAAGCCCTGCTTTCCGCTAGAGTGACTCCTGATCCCAGCAACTGCTCTGTAGCTAAATCCTCGTGACTTTTGTGGATCAGAGCTTGAACTAGTCATGACCTTGGATGCAGGCAGAGATTGAGCCTTCTGGTGAATCAGCCACGTTCCTAGCTGCTCATATCACAAAGTCATTTATTCTTAACTACCTCATCTCTATGCTCAGACACCGTCAAAGACGGAGAATTACCAGATTCGGTCTGCAAGCGTCCCCTCTGGCTCGTCAGGTCATTGATCAGCCGCTGCTGCTCTTCCTCCTTTGATTTGAGCTCGCTCACCTGGTCCTCCAGGGTGCGGCACATCTTCTCTAGGTTCCCCTGAAAGAGGGATTGAAAGAAAGAATGATGAGGCTCCGGGAGAATAACCATCATTGTATCTAATTCTTCTACAAAGGAGAAAACATTGGCTTGAACAAATAAATCAAATTATCCTATAAATTATGTAATCTAGACAATGTCTTTCCCTTAAAGTAAAATAATAAAGCTATGTGCAATAGCAATAGAAAAGTTTGAAGATTGAATTCTGATTTTATGATTCTGTAAGAATTATATGGTCTGTTCTGTAAGAGGATATTAAAAATACTTCGCCGCTTTTATATATACTAGAATATTGTCATATAATAAAAAATATGAGCAACCTGTCCTATGCAGCTGGAAACCTGAAGAACACAGATGACCTATGCTCAAGTCATCTGCTAACAGTGAGATGGTGTGATGTGCTTGCCTTTTCTCACATTTCTGTATTACTGCAATAATGAATGACTTAATGTATATGAAGTGCCCTGGGCAAACTATGTGTCCATATGGATTAGAATCATTAATATCAATTTTCCGACCATGTACCTTGGCCTTAGACACTGTCTCTACATTACTAGCAAGGTCATCGATCTCCATCTTCATCTCGCTCTTCTCCTTCTCCAGCTTCTGCTTGACCCGCTGCAGGTTGTCAATCTGCTCCCCAAGCTCAGCCACGCTGTCAGCGTGCTTCTTCCTCAGGGTGGCCGCTGTGGCTTCATGCTGCAGGGTGGCCTCCTCCAGGTCCCTGCGCATCTTCTGGAACTCAGCCTCTCTCTTCTTGTTCATCTCGATCTGGGCAGAAGTGGCTCCGCCAGCTTCTTCCAGCCTCTCACTGATCTCCTCCAGTTCCCGGGAGAGGTCAGAGCGCTGCTTCTCTGCTTTGGCCCTGGAGGCCCTCTCTGCCTCGATTTCTTCCTCCAGCTCCTCGATGCGGGCCTGGGGGTGGCAGGAAGTACAGATTCAGTTTCTTGAGTCAGTCATGTTTTTCCTGATGAGTTAGACTGATGGAAGCCATTGACTTACCTGCAGCTCCTTGATCTTCTTCTGCAGTTGAATGCCAACTGCCTGCTCGTCTTCGATCTTGCTCTGCAGATTGCTCATCTCAAACTCTTTCCTTAAAGAAGAAACACAAGATAGAAATTCTGTTCACTGCCAACAACGGAAGCAAAGCACTAAGCAGTTGTTTCATGCTTACTTTTTGAGCCTCTCATCAAGTTGCTGTTTCTCGTTTTCAATGTCCATGATGGATTCCTGGGCCAGCTTCAAGTCACCCTCAAGTTTCCTCTTGGCTCTTTCCAGGTCCATGCGAAGTTTCTTTTCTTGCTCCAAGGACCCCTCAAGCTAAATGAATATAGTGCCATGTCAAAAGGAATGTATAGTTCCTTTAGAAGGAAATTATTCGTATTAATACACGACTTACATCATCCACTTGTTGTTCGAGCTTGATTTTGGCTTTGGTCAGAGTGTTGACTTTGTCCTCCTCTGCCTGCAGGTCATCCAGGGTCTGCTGGTGGGCCTCTTGGAGGGCCTTCTTCTCCTTGGTCAGCTTGGCGATGGTTTCGTCCAGACCCGCCATCTCCTCAGTGAGGTTTTTCACCTTAGGAAGCAAACGTGCTTTGTATTACATGTTATATTTGAACATATTTGTTCTATTTTACTTCATAACTTAAAAGAGTCATAAACTTTCCAGGAATCTGTCTCACACCTTGTTCTCTGTGGCATGCTTCTCCTTCTCCACCTTGGCCAGGGTCAGCTCAAGGTCATCGATGTCTTTCTTCAGCTCTGAGCACTCGTCCTCCAGCTTCCTCTTCTTGGCTGTCAGCTCGGCATTGATCTCCTCCTCATCCTCGGCTCTCTCTGTCACCTCCTTGATTTTGGCCTCCAGCTGGATTTTGGTTTTGATCAGCTGGTCGCATCTTTCCTCTGCATCAGCCAAGCCTTCAGCTTCCTGGAATTGGCAATACAATCAACATTAGAAAGAAAGAATCAAATATATTTCTATGATAAGACTTTAACTTCCTTGAGTTGGTCTATTGGATTTCTTATGTTCATTTATTTAAGTTTTCAAGGACTTTTGTCTCATAAACCACCTACTGTGTGCAGTGCAATTTGCATATGTGGGGAAAACAAACTATGTTGTTTTCTTTTCCTTGTGACAGAATGCTTTATAGTAGACGAGAACACCCATTTCTATAGACTGTCATTAATCTAAAACATAATTCATAATATTAGACATCTAACACATTGGCTCCCTGTTGCTTTCATGGAATTAGGTTTCAGATTGGCCCTTGAGAGGTGGGTGGGTGTGGAATGTGTAGAAATCAGCTTATAGTAGAAGAAGCAGAAGGCAGGTAGGGAAACATTTGTGCAGGGAAAGTTCAAGATGCTGAAGGTGCAGATATATTTTCTATGTGGTACTGGAGAATGGTTCTATTTAAGATGCCCCGAATCTGAATCAAGGCATAAAGTCTTAAAATAAAATTTGTTGCAACCTGTTTTGTTTCGGTTTTTTCAATTAAGGGAATTGGAAGGGCAGAAAATGAGAAACATATATATATATGCTAATGGTCCTCTGCCATCATCCTTTGAGTGCCTAAAAGACTATGATGTGCTCCATGCCCTGAACTCAGTTGTGTGGACAGGATCTGAGTAACTCCCTAGGAAGAATGGGAAGGAGTTGGGTGTAGACTTGAAGAAAGCAGAAAGAAGAGCCTTCTGTAAGCCTGGGGGAGTTATTACACTGCCACAACTTGACAAAAGAGACCATATAATAGCTGATTCAGAAGTGAGCAGTTGATAGATTTGGTGGAATAAAGGTGGGGAGAAAGGCACAGCAGATTAGAAGCTAAGGTAAAATTGTGGGTGTGGCTCAATAGGCCTCGGCCCATGGAGATGGAAGAAATAACAGGCATGAGTTTTTTGAGATCAGTAGCAAGAGATAATTCAGTACAGTCTGGTGTAGAACACTATCACCCTTCAACTGTCTATACGGTAATGTGAGGCCAATGGATGACAAGATGTTCTTCAAGGAAGCTTTAAAGGAAAAATAATCTCTCTCCATGTTGTCTTCCCTTTATTTTTTGGGTTTGGTTTGTGTTAATCATCTTTGAGAACTCTCTTCAAACTGAAAAGAAGCCACAATTCCTGTAGATGAAATGGTGTAGGCTGGAAGAAGACAGACAGTTCTACCTCATTGTCACGGCACTGGCTTGGATGTATTTATTGGGCAGCGAGAGAAATGTGGCTATTTGGAGTCTCTAGCCATCTCTGATAGTCATTTCTCTACAATGAGTGATTCCCTGCCAATTATATATCCCCCTTATTGTGGTCAGAGCATCAGCACTTCATCCTGGTTAGGGATACCCAGGATAGTGCCCCAACTTACAGCCTGCACTTGGAGTTGCAGGTCATTTTTTTCTTTCAACAGTGACACCATCTTTTCTTCCAGTTCCTTCCTCTTTGCCTCCGACTTGGAGAGCTCGTCTTTGGTTTTCTGGAACTCCTCCTTCATGTTGGCCATTTCCTTCTCAGTCTCTGCGCTCTTCAGCAGGGGTTTGATCTTGAAGAAGAGCTTCATCCAGGGCCAATGCTTAACATTCATGAAGGCGCGGATGTTGTACTGGATGCAGAAGATGGACTCCCTGAAATGCAGTGTTTACTAATTAGATACTCTGTAGACTATAAAGCAAGAGTAAATCTCGAGAGTGAGGTTGGAGGTTCTTTCTCCCTCCATCCTACCCCACTCCTCACTTGCATTCAACCTTGAAGATGAGAAAAATTATATTTCATGGTGATGATCAAGAACTTGTAACCATCCATTTCTCTACATCATTGCATCTCAAACTTGGACATGGTTAAGAATCACTCAAAGAGATTATCAAAAAAAAAAAAAACCTGACTCTTGAATTACACTTCCAGAATTCAGACTTATAGTATTTAACATGGACATGAAATTTCACATTTTTAAAAAGACACAACAGATACCAATGTCACAAATCAAGGTCCCTTTGGGAGGCATTGCTATTCATCAGTACTTCAAATACTCTCATTCAGATAGCAGAGGGCAGTGAAAATGGCAAAATGCCATAGTCCTTGACAGAGGTGACTTTAAAAATCCGATTTCTTTGACAGTCTCAAGTTTTACATTTTAATGTTGTGTAAATTTTGCATTCTATGCTATGAAGGTACATTTGCCTTAATCTAGACCACTTAGAAATTATTAATTAACCTTCATAAATAGGTAGTTAGCTCCCCAAGTACAACATCGCGGTGTGGTCAGAAAAATTAAGCCTAACTGCAAGGGATAAAGGTTGTCTCGTGTAACTTGTTTATGTGCATACATTGACCACATGAAATGTTTCTCATCACTAGTCCTGAGACATCAGATTCTGTTATCTTTTAGTTCTTGCCCTCCATCAGTTAGACTAGCAGGAAGTCAACTCCTTTAGTGACACTGTAGTAACTTTCTGTGAAAAGTTCTTCACAAATACTCTATTTTAAATTATATTTCAATAATAAAAATGATTCAACTGAAGAAGTAGTTTCAGATATTATATAAAGCCATTTTTGATTCTACTATACATTTCAAGGCTCCCTATTTAATGATGTTTAATAAACCATGTCATAGCTAGCAGAAGGGCAAAAATTCATCTCTACCTACTCATTGGTATATTTCCTCCTGTTTGATCAAGAGATATCTGTGCTTGATACTCCTCAAGTCCTCACCCAGACACTCAGGAGATGTTCAGTGCTGACAGACCTTAAGTTCTCTGCCCCTTCCTCCCAGAAGTTTCATTTATTCCTTCTTACTTTGGTCTTCTTACCACAGCTAAGTCCTAACTGTCAGCTACCTTGAGTGTATTTTTGAAGACACAAGAGGTGAATAAGCCACACATTTTTATACCTTCTCTCCACCATCTTCTGGTACTCCACTCTTGCCAAGAACCCTCTGCACATGGCCTGGGTGCGGGTAATCAGCTGAGCCAATTTGTCGTCTCTCATCTCCTCTAGGAGCCCCAGAAGACCAGCTTTGAAGAAAACCTGTGTGCAGGCAATGTTGCAGATCAGAAACTTCACATCGAGTTCAAAGGGACAGGAAGACATGAGGCTGGATTTAGAAAGGGTTACCTTGGTGTGACCAAACTTATACTGAGTGTGGTCAATGTCGATGGAGCCAAGGAGCTTCTCAGAAGCCTTCTTGCTATCGATGAATTGTCCCTCGGGGATGGCGCTTGCGTTTAACACCTTGTATCTGTTAAAGTAAGTGTAGTTTGTAAAGATCTGTTTTGCGAACAGTAACCAAATTCTAAATGATTTATTTAAAATTCAAAGTTTTTTCTAATTGTTTTGTTTACCGACTGACATTACCTGCATGTTTTTTCAACCTATTGGTTATATATTTTTAATCCATTGTGCCTTCCTTTATAGTTCCAATGTTCCACTCTCTCTGTCTCTGTCTCTGTCTATCTCTCTCTCATTTTAGCCAGTCTCTCTACATATAACCATGGCTGTCCTGGAACTCACAATGTAGACTAGACTGGCTTCCAAGTCACAGAAATACACCCACTTCTGCCTCCTGGGTGCTGGGATTAAAGGTGTGTACCACCATACCCATCCAGTTCCTACCTTTTTTTTTTTAAAAAAAAAAGACTCTGTCCTCAAGGACTATATCATTCTGTTCACATTTAAGAGTATATAGCCTATGCAATATAATGTATTATTTTTATTTGGCAAATGTGTTTCAATGGAAGATCATAAGTCCAAGAAATCTGGTTATTTTAATTAATGAATAGTGTAACACTATTAATTAAAGAAAAAAATCTATGAATTTGAGAAGAAAAAGGGGAGGGGAAACATGGGAGGAGTTGGAGGAAGGAAAGGGAAAGGGGACGTGATGTAATTATATTTTAATAATAAAAATAATAAGGAATATAGTAGATGAGGTCTTGGGTTTGAGAAATGATCCTATAAGTCTAAAAACAAACCTCGGATGCCCTTCATCTTGAGCACTGCTAATTTTTATCAACCAACTCTAGACTCAGAGACCAGTGCCCTGCAGCTGCCACCCAGAACGTTTTCATGATTCTCAAGATCAGCATATCAGGGAGGAGAAAAGAGACTTAACTAAGAGCTGTCACCATGACATGCCCCCTATTATTCTAGGGAATCCTGGGAAGCTCATCTGTGAGAGAGAACTGAAATCAAGCAAATCAAGAAGGTAACCTATTTGAAGCTAGCTCTACGTGCGACATCCCAACCCGCTGACTTATTAGTTTTGACTTTAAAAGACTTAATTTGATCTCTTTGAACCCTACTCATTTGGTCAGAAAATGCAGTAATAGTTGTTCTTCTCTGGACTGAGCGGTGGTGAAGGTTAAATGGGTCAGAGCAGTGAAAGGGCAGCTCTCCTAAGTCCTGAATCTGGAGTGTATATCTATGAGCCCTAAAAAAATCTAGTGAAAATTTTGCACAGAGCTTAACATATAGTATTCTTTTCTTCTTTTTGAAATATTTTTTTCAAGGTAGAGTTTCTCTGTGTAGCTCTGGCTGTCCTGGAGCTAACTCTCTAGACCAAGATGGCCTCAAACTCAGAGATTTTCCTGCCTCTGCCTCCAAGTGCTAGGATTAAAGGCATGAACCACTACTACCTGTTCAAAGAGTTTCTTTTTTCTTTTCTTTCCTTTTTTTTTCCTTTTTGTTCTTGTTTTTTGAGACAGGGTTTCTTTGTGTAACTTTGGAGCCTGTCCTGGAACTAGCTCTGTAGACCAGGCTGGCCTCTAACTCACAGAGATCCGCCTGCCTCTGCCTCCCAAGTGCTGGGATTAAAGGCATGCACCACTACCACATAGCAAATAGTATCGTTTCAAAGTGTTGTAAGACTCAGAATCTTTAGTTCTTTTGTGGCAAATTAAAAACATTAGAGGTATACTTTTCACTAAATTGCTCTGCTTATGTCAAACTTGTTTATACTAAGCATCAAAGACACATCATAATTTGGAGAACCTGACCTCTGTTTGAAGTCTGCATAGAGGATCCTGCTGGGGAAGCCCTTCCGGCAGATGCGGATGCCTTCCAGCACACCGTTACACCTCAGCTGGTGCAGGACCAGTTCGTGCTCCATGGCCCCTGGAAATGCATGCTTATTTCACAGCAGAACATAACAAAGATGTGGCAGCAATGCCTTGTGCTTTCACTCGGGAATTTCTTACCGGGAGTCTTGGTTTCATTGGGGATGATGCACCTCACGAAGTGGGGGTGGGTGCTCCTCAGGTTGGTCATCAGCTTGTTCAGATTCTCCTGTAAGATCAGAAAACCATTGTCAGAGTATCAGCAGAGGGATGAGCAGTCGGTGATGTCTATAAAATCAACCTGTGGCTTGGGCTGACTGACTGCATCACTGGTGTTCTTTCTTTCTGTTATTGATTATGTGTATATGTGTATGCATGCATGTATACCACTCTTGTGGAGCTTTAGACTGACACTGTGTGTCAGCCCATAGGTGTCTTCTACCTAGTGGCTGAGACAGGGTCTCTCATTGGACTAGAACTTTGCCACATTGGCCAGAGTGTGCTGGCCTGGCATCTTCTAAGGATCCATCTGCTTCTGCCTCTCATATTGGTAGAATTATATTATAGGTGCACACCACCATACTGCTTTTTTTTAATGTGTCTTTTGGGACTCTGAACTCAGACCTCAACACCAACAAGACAAATACTTCACCATCTAAACTCCCTGCCATTGGCACAGGAGGACCAGCTTTCACCCAAAGAAAACCCTATTGCTTTTGCTGAGATGTTGGTCCTCAGTCCATCCTGCTACATTCTTGTTGGCAGGAGAGATGTGTGTCAAAATGCTTGGAGTGTACTTCTTTTCACTTTAGACCAGCATTGTCCTGCTTTTCTCCCTGACCTTTGGCCACTCAAACATCTATCTACCTATTAAATGGTGTCTCTATCTTTTACTAAACTCGATGATTCTTCATTAAGGAAATACAATCCTGCACCATATTTGGACCTTGGACATTTTGTAGAGCTCCAGGGATAAGGTAATAACTTTAAAACTTGGTATTGACCACTGATTAGATCAGTAGCAACAATGCATTAGTTAGGTTGGTTGCTAGGTTGCATTAATCTTACTTGTTTTGATGTTGGTTTAGTTTGGTTTAGTTTTGGCCTTGCTGTTGTTATTATATTCGCACAGTGTACCCTAGACTGTTTTCAAATTTTCAGTCCTCCTGATTCTGCCTGCCAAGTCCAGGATTACAGGAGTACACCACCACAATGGTGGTGTTTCCTTAGTCTTACCGATATATTCTTACTCTTTCTGTACTTGGCTTTGGTATTTGTCACCCAATTAGATTATGAATGGTGGATCATTAAGTTCCATTAGAGTTCCTAAGAGGTCCCCCTCATTCTGTGATGGCGCAGAAAGGTGAGATAAGATAATGTCTGACTGATCTCTCCCATTTCATATTAACGGAAGCCATAAATGTCAGTGTTTTTCTAGAGTCTCCTGAAAAATGTGATCTCGTACTTCTCAAGCCAAACTCCTAAGGTAATTGGAGGTGCTAGAGTTTGCTCTTACTCTGAACAGAGCAGACACGGTCTGGAAAGACGATCCCTTCTTCTTAGCACCTTTCTTGGCGGCCCCACCGCTGCTGGCCTCTAAGGAAGGAAAAGGAAAGCGTCATTCAAATACACTCTTGAGTCAGGGGGCTCCATCCTGCCCATTTCTGTGTTTTCCATGCCCAAGTGGAACCCTCTCACCCCAGGAACATCCTCCCACCATATGGACCCCTTAAAATCTTGTTTTATCAACTAAGTTCACACCCCATTTTCTGTAATTCGCTATCTGTTTGGAGATGATGTGAACAGCAGTCGCCTACCCATGAAGAGGTGAACTTTCTGATATTGATACTTGGCACACAGTGACTTAAAAATCTTCAGTGGAAGGTAGCACTGAAAGGCGGTATTTGGTCACTATGTTTTCTTTAATATCCCCAGATGCTTCCCATTTAGTATAGTGGGAGAAAGAGGAAAGAATTACAGAAACCGAAGCTTCTCCTTGGTTGAGAGCCTGAAAGTTCTTTTCTTGCCATTGTGATAAGGTCTCTGTCAGTAGGGAGGTGATCCCAACTATTTAAGCTCCATATAGCCTACCACTCAAGGAATGAGGGGTTTGGCACACCACCTTCTGCTGGGGCTCTCTCACCAGCCTCAACTAATAGCTTGGTTGTAATATTAAGAGAAAATTAAGACTTTGAGGCCTCACCTGCTTCAGCAGTTTGAGTTCCAGAGAAGAGGTAGGCCAGAGTTTTCACTGAAGACTTCTGGTACAGCCCAACCACGGTCTCATTCAGGGGGTCCTTGTTCTTGTCCAGCCAGCCGGTAATGTTGTAGTCCACGGTGCCCGCATAGTGAATCAGGGAGAAGTGGGCTTCAGCCTTGCCTTTAACCACCTTAGGCTTCTGGAAGTTGGCAGACTTCCCAAGATGCTGTTCATACAGCTTGTTCTTGAAGGAGGTGTCTGTCGCCTTGGGGAACATGCACTCCTCCTCCAGGATGGAGAAGATGCCCATCGGCTGGATTGAAGGTGAGGCAAAGGCACCTGAGTACGTATACACGAGCAGCAGGATACATGGGAAGGGGGCTCAGAGCAGACGAAGGGGGGGATACCTTCTCGATGAGCTCGATGCAGGCGGCCAGGTCCATCCCGAAGTCGATGAATGTCCACTCGATGCCTTCCTTCTTGTACTCCTCCTGCTCCAGCACGAACATGTGGTGGTTGAAGAACTGCTGCAGCTTCTCGTTGGTGAAGTTGATGCACAGCTGCTCCAGGCTGTTGAACTAAATAAATAGATATGCGGATTTGTCTCTGAAATTAAGTAGGCATTTTATTTACAATAATTTTTAGAAGCTAGTATCCACATCATTGGTCAGGAGAGTCTCTCTTTTGCAATGCAAAATAAGCATGGAAGGTCTGAGGCACGTGGAAGTCACTGTTCATTGCTGTCTTATAGAAAGTCTTAAGTTGGCATTAATTCTATTTATTTTGAATTTCTTAAATTTACATAGTTTTCCTGAGTTTCTACTTAATCTTCCTAGGTTTATTCCAGTTACCCCCTATGTCTTCCAGAGGCCTCATCTAAGAGCAAACTCTCACACACTCACACCCCCAAAAAAAGCTGGTCCAGAGCCTATATTGCAGGAACACCACTATGGTGAGAATTTAAGTGATTAGCAATTGTTATTTAGTGTGAAACGAAAACAATAAACAAGGAACAAGAGACCACATATAATATAACAGCACACTTTTTTATCTTTAAAAACCCCACCAAATAGCAAATGAACTAGATCTACTTAGATTAGACCCCTTTTCCTTGCTTTTCTAATACTTTCTGTTAAAGTTAAGTTTTATTATAATAATTAGAAAAGAGATAAACTTTTAAAAAGCTATGAGCAAGGAAATGTATTTCATGATCAAATAGAAATTTTTATTTCGTGATATTACATTAACAAGCATTAAATTTTAATTGCATTTAATTAATGATGATTCTAAATTATCAAGCCTTTCTCAGCCTTTATTATCTCCCTAAGTGTCTCTCTGTGATTTCTGCACTGTATACTCAGAGCATATTATGGATTACTAAGTTTCACTGTGCTATTTAATGTCTGCTTTCTTCACATCTTGGGAGTTTTAGAGCCACTCCCCTTCCATATTCAAACTCCTTCCATCCTGCAGGGTCCTCATTACATGTGTTGTTTGTTGTTTGCTACAGGAAATGATTGGTAGGCGACAAGGAAATCTCCTTTAAGTTGTCATATCACAGACAGAGGCAAGAAAGGGTCCTGATACTCAGAAAGTCTTAGTAATATATTCATTGCTATAAAGCTGCTCCTTCAATCAAGCAACTCACATCAAAGATCTCAAAGCCAGCGATGTCCAAGACCCCGATGAAGTACTGCCTGGGCTGCTTGGTGTCCAGCTGCTGGTTGATGCGGGTGACCATCCACAGGAACATCTTCTCGTACATGGCCTTGGCCAGGGCGCCCACCGCATTGGTCACCTTGAAAGATGAAAATAGAACTCTTGAAATTACAGGAGGAATGTACAATGCTCTCATCCCTTGTGGTGGTTTTTAATTAGGTATTTACCTGCTCTACAGTCTGGCCCTTGGTGACGTACTCATTGCCAACCTTGACCCTGGGGTAGCACAGGGCTTTGAGCAGGTCAGCAGAGTTCAGACCCTGAAGATAGGCAGCCTTGTCAGCAACTAAAAGCAAGGGTGGATACAACGGTATTAGGGCCCAAAGAAGTCCGTTTTCTTAAAATAATAATAATAATAATTTTCATGCATGTTGTACAGTGTTCTCAGTGTATTTTTGATAGTCTTTTTAAAAATCTCACTGAGTTCAAGACCTTGACTGCCCCAAATCGTGTTTCTGCTTTACAAAGTGTATTATTTAAGTGATCTGTGAAGCTCAGATCTAAAATGCGAGTGTGCCTTCCTAGGAAAACTCAGGGTAACGCGTTCAGGGTGTGAGTTTCAGAAGAAGCGTGACGTCAGGTGGAAGACGCAGCCGTACCTTCAGTGCCATCTGGCTCAGCTTGCTCCTCACGCTGCTTCTGCTTGAACTTCATGTTCCCATAATGCATCACGGCTCCCGTGAGCTTGTAGATGGAGACCTTTTCTTCATTTGTGAAGCCCAAAATGTCAATAGCACTCTGCCAATAAAATCAAGATGATAACTGTTAGGTTATGATTTGCTATTTAGAGCTCGCGTTCCCATTGCTCACAACAAACTGGTTTCACTGAGGAAACCACACCAGCACTTCCGGAGGGAAGGGCGTGGACAGGATGATCCCTGCAGCAATGAGGTTATAGGTGTGTGTTACCACATGAGTCAAAAAGAAGCTTAGGGGAAAACATGGTCAACCTCAGACTCTTATTATTTTGAGAAGTCGCACCTCGAAGTCAGCAAGGACTTTGGCAAACTCTGGGATGATGAATCGTAAGAACCTGGTGAGAGATAGCATCTAACTCCAGGGGTCCAGGGGGTCTAGGGTTTGTTTAGCACCCTCAACTCTTTCTTTGCTGTTTCTTCTAGAGACTCTGAATAGTTATCAGAGTGAACCACATCGCTGACCCTGCACAGACATCCCAAGCATTTTTTTTGGGTTCTACTTACATCTGTGGCCATCAGTTCTTCCTGGTCATCAATGCTGGCCACACTGATCTCCCCTTGGCTGACAAATGGGTAATCGTATGGGTTCGTGGTAATCAGCAGCATTTCTATGTACATGGAAAGAGCAAAGATGAGCACAGCCACTGTCTTCATCAAAGCAGAAGATTTTCAGATTCATAATAAGAGGGTGAAGGATGATGGACGTGCACTAAGTACCTTGAAGATGATGTCATGGTAGTCCCTGTCAATGGCTAGTTTTTAAACATTGCTACAATATAACAAATGGTATGCATGTGTGAAATTTTCAAAGACTAAAGATTACCTCAAACTAGTATAGTCTTTCTCATGGTGAGTATTTAAAAATCAGAAATGGAAGCAAACTAAAGCCTTAAAAGAGAAAGCATATTGTTAAGTAAGTTTTGCCTATCTCTAGTGTGTAGCACTGTGCAACCATCCACAATACTGTGGCACAATAGTAATATGAAGAAAACCATGACACACTCAGTGTGTGTGTGTGTGTGTGTGTATATATATATATGTGTGTGTGTGTGTGTGTGTATATATATATGTGTGTGTGTGTGTGTGTGTGTGTGTGTGTGTGTATACACATATATCTCACAAAAGTGTTACCATAACTTCAACTGTGTAAATTTTATGCATTTATTCATACATAATGATATAAGTATAGAAAATGAATAGGATGATGTTTATCTAGGTGTTCATATGGTTATTTCACAGAAATTAGAAATAGTTTTTCACTTTTCCTTTGCTTCCTTAAGAATTTTTATGTTAAGCAAATACAAATTTTAACAAACTTACAGAGCTTCCTCCATTTTTTGATACTGGAGACTGAACTTGAGCTCAGATCTGAGTTATATAATCAACCTTATAAAGCTATTTTTTAATGAAAATTTTTTAAAAACTCAGTAAAATTCAAACACAGAATATGAGGTTGAGCGCTGCCAAGCATTGTGTGATGACTTCAGAAAGGAATGGACATTCCTTACCAATCAGCTCTGGCTTCTTGTTGGATGTGATCTGATAGAAAATATGGTAGCTCCTTTCCGCCTTGAGCTGGAAAGTGACCCGGGACTTCTCTAGAAGATCTGGAAGAAAGCAGATGGCCAGCAGGAAACTGTAAAAGCTGACCTGGTGTGCGGGTTTGGCTGTCAGCAACGTTAGCAGACCTCAGGACAGAATGGCGCTACAGACAAGCACTCACAAGTCTCGATGTCAGCAGACGCCAGTTTCCCCGTGGTGCCAAAGTGGATTCTGATGAATTTACCCTTGAAAAGAAAACTAATGTGTCTACTTTGTTTACAATAACATCAAATGGTTGAAAATGTTCAAAACACTTGGGACAGTACTGTTTTAATTTTAAACCATTCTGGAGACTACTTGCAACAGGAATAAAATGCCTATTTTCTATTTTACAAGTAGAAGGATTTTTATCTTTGAGTTTAGAATTTATGAATATAATATAGGAGGCAATGCTGTGTTAATTAGTTTGGATTAATTAGCCCATGATGTATAAAATACATTAAAATATCCCATTGTTTCCCATAAATATATGCAGTTATTGTCAAAATTAAAAATAAAATATTTTACAGTATCAATAGTGGACAAGAGACTCACAAAGCGAGAGGAGTTGTCGTTCCTCACGGTCTTGGCGTTGCCAAAGGCCTCCAGCAGGGGGTTGGCGCTGATGATTTGATCTTCCAGGGTCCCCTGCAAGGGAAAGACCAGTGCTTATATCCCAGGCTCAGGAACTTCTAGCCTGAGAGTGCCCCCAAAAGAGCCTGAACTCTGGGACAGTCAGACCTACCTGCATTTTGCCAGTGGGAGCCTCCTCCTTCTTCTTGTCCCCAGTGACTGCAATTGTTGCAAAGTACTGGATGACACGCTTCGTGTTCACAGTCTTCCCGGCCCCGGATTCTCCACTGTCAAATCAAAACAATCAGAGGAGTCGCCACTTCTAGCAACTTCCACAGCCATGAAAAGAAGCATGGAAACCTACTTACGTGATCAGGATTGACTGATTCTCCCGGTCTACAAGAGAAAATGCAGGCACTTAGTGTTGTTTTGAACCCAATTGTAAATGGCTAGAATAGTCTAAGGGCGTGGAATTTCTATTTCTCAGCTGAGCTGCCTTAGGGCCTGGTGCACACTGGCCTAACATCTTCCAGTTTCTCTCTCTTCTACTCCCCTACTTAGCATACGTGCACCCATTTATACCAACAACCACCACTCTTACAACTTCCCATGCAAGGGGGAAAAAATCCTCCGATGAAGAAAAAGCCTGAGAAACCTTGGTCGAAGGGGTGGCGACAAGGCTGTGTTTTACTGAGGCACAAAGCGTTCTTCCTAATATTCTACCACTAAATCCATATCTAAACTAGACCTGGCCTTCGCATCCCCTTTTTGTGACACATTAAGTTAGAGACTCATTCATGGTGGACCAAAGGATTGATGAGGCTCCGACATGGCAATGTTTTGATGTGTGAGGAGTAGCAGGGGGCAAAGGCAGAAGCCTTGACAGTATTGTGGTTTCAGAATAGTTTTAAGTGGAAGTAAGAATTTGTTTGGATGTTTTACTCTGCCTAATGAATCCTCCAGGCCATTTCCAATGGGGCCACAAGTACTTGAGGTCAACCTAGCTGAGCCAATCACCAGAGAGGTCGTCACAATGGAAGGTCGTAAGGCCAGATACTTCTTAAAATCTGACTGGTTGGTTCTGGCAAAGGCAGTACCCTTTGTACTGTTGGTCACAATTCATGATACCAAGGAAAAACCACAGAAGCAAAGTTTGTTTTCCTGCTTCTTGCCTTCTGGTAATAGAGAGCCAGTCTGTATGCAGGGCTGTGTCTTTTGTGTGCATGTGTGTGCATCTGCACACAGGTGCTTGTATTTTTGTGTTCCTAAGTTTCCCCTCAGGTAGCCTCTATTGACCTTTACACATCAAAGATCTCAGAAGCCATTCTATGCTATGTCACACAAGCCTCTGTGAGAAGGGATCATCCCAAGTGGTTTGATATAATTGATTTGAGACTCTCTTTAGGGTTCTGCGGGAAAAGATTAGGCACATACAAAATAGCCAAGTTACTCACCTGTCAACATGAACTGGTAGGCGTTGTCAGAGATGGAGAAGATGTGGGGCGGGGCCTCCTGGCGCTTTTTGCCTCGGTAGGCCGCCACCACCTCGGGGTTGTACACCGGCAGCCACTTGTAGGGGTTGACGGTGACGCAGAAGAGGCCAGAGTAGGTCTGTGTAAGTAAAGAGGAAATGACTACCCAAGAGCCCTCCTTGTCTGTTCTACTCACTTAGTGGAGTTTTAAGAAAAAGAAGTACTTTCCATGAGTACATTTTTTTTTCTGGAATCAGCGCGGAAACCAAAGACTGGCAGATAGCAACATCTTTGAGGGAGCGACCAATTCAGAGTTCCTACTGCTTATCCTTGGAACTTGGGGTTTTCACACAGCAGGGACACCAAAGTCACGTCTATCCATTTGATTTAAAGTGTGGACTTTAAAAAAAATGAGACATTTTTGTTGTTTGAAAGAGATGGGAATATATTTCCTCTGCAGAATTGAGACAATTTGAATGTATAAGACTATAAATTTGAACATAAATGTATTCAGCAATAAGGGGTGATTGGGGACTTTGGAACACTCTAAGACAACATGATAAAAGCCCTTCAAAAATAAAGGGGAGTATGTAAATGTAGCACCATGGGGAAACACTGTAAAATATTTTGATTTACAGAGTGACAGAGAGCAAATAAATGCATCATGATTACAATGCAGGGATTTGAAAGATATCTGTCAGTTGGTTAAGGACTGGCACCAACCAGGAGTATAAGCATCTGACCTATGTGGACATCACCCAGCTGAATACCGGTGCCAACTAAACTGTGTAAAAATATGAATATGTAATATATGCCATTCAAAATGTTTATTGGGTGTGTGTGTGTGTGTGTGTGTGTGTGTGTGTGTGTGTGTGTGGTGCCAGGACCCTGCAAGGCAGTCAAACTAAAACATAAATGAGACAGTGTTCCTTGAGACATTCATAGGCAATGCAGGAGATGGAGAAGTCAATGAATGACCAGGAAAAACACAGTCAATGTGAAAGCAGGGATAGGAACAGCAGGACAGAGGACTCAAGGCTGCCTGGGGACACTGGAAGGAGCTCAAGGATGAAAGGACCAGAAACAAATTACTGTTACGTGGGGAGAAGGTAAAAATGAATGAAAATTTATCCCTCAGAATTCCATTTTGAAATATTACAATGTGTTTATCTTTTCCTTGGTTTGAGGAGATTAGGCAATGGCAATGGAGAGGGAAGGGAAGGCCTGAGCGTGTTTGATCAACAGGTCTGTGGTCAAGTCAGACAGCCAAGGCTGTGGTCTTCTCTTGGGAGAGAATATCAAATGTTGTTTTCAGGATGTGCCTTATGTTCTGATAACCAGTAATTCTACTGGTGACTTCAAGTGACTAGTAGATACTTGTGACACAATTGTACATCAGTGTGAATGTTAGGCTTTTAGGGCATGTGATGGTGGCAGTAAACTCTCCCCTCAACCTCCGTGGTGGGACACTCACGTAGATCATCCAGGCTGCATAACGCTCTTTGAGGTTGTACAGCACAGCGGGCTCGTGCAGGTGCGTCATCATGGCCATGTCCTCGATCTTGTCGTACTTGGGAGGGTTCATGGGGAAGACTTGGTCTTCCTTCACCGTCAGGGTCTGATAAACAGGAAATGGAACAATCAGTGTCAAGTGAGTGACTAA
The DNA here is from genome assembly GCF_000317375.1 of Microtus ochrogaster. Lineage (NCBI taxonomy): Eukaryota > Metazoa > Chordata > Mammalia > Rodentia > Cricetidae > Microtus > Microtus ochrogaster. Next base: position 31,627,532 of record NC_022014.1, read on the forward strand.
ACCTTCCAAATGGAGCACAATGCCACCCGTGCAATACGGCGGGCTCTCTACTTACCGCTCCCGCTTCGGTTTTTACGGTCACTTTCCCTGCATCTTTGCTCTGAATCGTTCCTTTGACGAAGGATTCCTTGGGCTCCGCCACAAAGACAGATGTTTTGGCATCAAAGGGTCTATTCTGGGCCTCGATTCGCTCCTTTTCAGACTTTCGGAGGTAAGGAGCAGCCTCCCCGAAAACGGCCATCTCCGCGTCAGAACTCATGGCTGCTGAACTCACAGACCCTAAAGGAAATTAAAAAAAAAAAATCATAGTCTGCACTGTCCAGTATACCAGCAGATTTAAAAGTTATTATTTGAGCTGTATGACCATTTTCCCTGTATGTGTGTGTGTACATATGCATACATGCATGTAATTGTAACATGCACTATATGCATGCCTGGTACCTGCAGAAGCCAGAAGAGAGAGTGACAGATCCTTCCTGGCACTAGAGTTACAGATCGCTGTGAGGCACCATATGGGTGCTGGGGACTGAACTCGGGTCTTCAACAAGAGCAACAATCACTCTTGACCACTGAGCCAAGTGGTTAAGCCAAGCCAAGCTGCATATCTTCACAGAGTCTGTCTCAGGGGTCCAGTTGTAAATTACACTAAGGAGTTCTACTGCTACCAGGCTGCAGTTACTGAAGCAAGCCTCACAAGAACAAAAACACATGAGGTTGCAGGGATGCGTGCTCGGGCTTAACATCCAGCATCTCCCATCTTGAGGCAGGCATGCTAGCTGGGAAACTAGATTATAGGTAGAGTGATGTTGCCCAGGACTGTGTGACCAGGGGTAAGTTCCTTGATCGTTTTGAGCCTCAGTGATTCTCTCTTTAGGGCAGAGATTATAATCCCAGCTTCTTTTCACTCTGAAGCCCCGAGGATAGGGTGATAACTTGAGAAACCCATGTTAAAAGGACAACTAAGTAATTGGAAAGGGTTCAGGCTACTATTTGCACATAAAATGTCATTTACTCTAATGTCACACATCTTTCTGGCCATGTAAGGTAAGGCAACTATATTTCTTCTTGTAGATATTCAGCCAACTTTTTCCAATTAGTTTTGGAAGAATTTTAATTTTGTTTCCTCCTACTCCACCTGCCCTCCCCCTCTTTTGGTTGGATGCTGGGTAGACCTATTCCAGCATGATGCTTTTGCACACTAAACCAAGTCAAACTCACGAAGGAGGCAACCCACACCCACCCTCATCCTTGTGCTCCCACGTGGCAAGGCTCCCCGTGCTCTAAGTTTCCGTGTACGGAACATGAGACCTGGCAGCTTGTCCCTCCCTACTTCTAGGTACAGGTAGCAGAACAATGCGAGGTGGGGATGGAATCCTGCTGCCGTACTGCAGGCTCAATGCTTGACACTCATTTAAATCCACTCCCCCAGTCTCCCTCTCCGGAGAAGCAGCATGCAGTACTAACAGGGCTAACCTATTAAAATATCTCACTATGTTCTGGTTTCATATAGTAACTTTTCTGCAGGCCTATAAAAAGTTTAAAAGAGCCATTGTTCTAAGTACTTTCTCGCTAGAGATCATGTTTATTGAATGAATTCTAACAGCAAGACATACTTTTACAAAAAAAAAAAATCTGAGCTTTTCTACCAAGGGGATTTTTAGTAGTTTTTTGATTGTTTGTTGTGTTTCTTGTGGAGACTAAATATATATGAAATATATTAGCATTTCTTTTTGCTCCCTTGTCCTTTGCTACAAGTGCCAGAGTCACCAGTGCAGGGATGAAAGCCCTCCCTCCCTTCCCAGTCCCTCTCCTTAGATGCAGTTGTTAGTGTTTCCTGTGACAAGCGCTTTCTCAAAGGATGCTAAGTGACAGGAAACCAGAGACTCCCCATCACACCTCCAGGGACCGGTTAGTCCAAGCCTTCCTTACCTTACTGGTAAACGAGAAGATGTGGCTAGGAAACGAGAGGGTCCTGTATGAGAAAAAAAGGAAGGCACTTTATAAGCTGAGCAATAAAATCCCACTGGCTATGGGAAGCCGAAGACACCAGAATTCGCAGATGTGAAAACACCACACTGGGAGCTGCAGCCCAGACGGTGGCCAGTGTCCGGCTCCCACCTACCTTGGAGCTTTTTAAAGCAGGACGAGTCAGCCTTGTGCGGGACTCTTTTATATGGATAGCTATGGAAACAATGCAGCTGCCTCTTCTTTCTTAAGTCAAAAGGAATTGTCTGGCAAAAACTCTCTTGGCAATCCACCGTCTCTGCATGATTCTCATTCATATTAAGAATGGTTGGATATAATTAGAAATATTTTTCTTATTGAGTATGTGGATAAATCTCCTATGGATAATTTGAGAAGATTCAGGCTGGAGGATAAAGGCAGTGGCCAGCAGGGTACCTGGCTGTCCTCACGACTTCTTTTTGGCCTCGCCAGACATGCCATTCATAACCTTGCACCACTTTTGCATATTTCACATATTAAATGATATAAATAAAATACATTTATTTTAAATTTACAAGGCTTAATTTTCACCTGTTAATCCTTTCTCTCCAGCCCAACAAAAATTAAGTTGCATGCCTACAACAATTGAAACAGAGAGAAAAGTCTTCTCTTTGTTTTCCCAACATTCTGGAAATTTCCTGACTCTTGTTAAAAATAAATAAATAAAAATAACAATTGTTTCGGCCAAGCTGTTTCTCCATGTAGCAGCATGCCATTTCCTGCCCCCTCCTCACTGTTGTGCATGCAAAAAAAAAAAAAATCGAGAATTTCCTAGTAGCAAAGGGTGGTTTTGAGAGCACTTCCCAATGGTTTTCTCTATCATCACACATCAAGGAAAATGACAATCTGAGCACAATACCCTAGAGAAGCATGGGAGAGATTTGGTTGTATCTATATAAATGACTTTAAAAGGCTATTTATTCATATCTTCTTATCTTCTTTTCTTAATAAAATAAAGCAAATGTCATGTCTACCATATTAAGGAAAATAATGAATACTGAATGTGTCTTAATTTCTAAATAACATATTTTTAAAATTTTTAAAGAAAAGGGAGCTAGATCTCTCTCTCACACACACACACATACACATACCACATGCACATGCAAACATTCATACCTTGCTTTGCGCTCAAAATATGACACTTTTCTAATCAAAAGCTTTTTATTGGGCACACACTTTTAGCCCCAGCACCCAGGAGGGAAGCAGAGGCAGGTAAATCTCTGTGTTCGAGGCCAGCCTGATCTACAGAGTGAGTTCCAGAGCAGACAAGACTACACAGAGAAACCCTGTCTCGAAAACAACATAAAGAAGATTTAAGTGATGCAGTTTCTGCATTCTTAATAAGTAGCACCGTGGCGATCTTTGCACAAGAAAGGAAGGAAGTCCTGACCACATCTTTTTTAAATATCTGTTAAAATGATGTTTGAAGACTTGGCCCAGGCTCCTTGTCTTCCTTCACTAACAAAATGTGATGTTGAATTTTCTGGGTTAATGGAAGTAGAATATTAACCAATTTGAACTCTTTTACACATCATATACTTCAAAAGTTGATGAAGCCATGATTTTTAAAATATCTGCATGCTAAAATAGTTCTCGGTTGTTAAGTTGGTCAAAGGGCACATTAGTCACAGACCAAGAGAGGGCCTGATGCAGTCAAAGCTCAAGCTTTGAAGCTGTCACGATGAGCTATCACCCGGGATCACAATTCTTCCTTCCAGCACCTTGTCTTCAGCTGGCTGCCTTCTGGGCATGGTGCCCTGCCCCAGGCATCCTGGAACAGCAGCTTTCCAACAATGACAGGGGTCTCTTGACAACGGCAGAGCCCATCACACTTTCAGTTGGCTGCTGAAGTCCTTCCTGGTTCCGCTGAACACAAGGGGGAAGACACCATTGTGCTTGCCTCTAGTGGGGGATAGAGGGAATACAGCCAAACTCTAGCACAGCCCAGGCTACTCTCAAGGGACCCTTGTCCAGTTATCTCACAGCTAAAGGCGGTCCCAAGGTCACGTCCCAACCGCTACTTTAAGGCCAAGTGGATCAACATTCCATGGTGCATCTGTAACTTTTTTGAGGCTGGGACACACTGACTGGGCAGTTCTACTTTGGTGAGCTATGCCGCTGGTTTCCATTAAACAGCCATCATTAGTGTCCTCACTGATATTTTGATATTCTTTTATTCCACTTCCGCTCCCCACAAACATCTTCCTTAAGCATTATTTCTTGCTCTGTGTTGCTCTGAACTGATCTTCACTTTCAAATCATTTCATACTGACTCTATCATCTCATAACGTATAAATTGCTTCCTCCATCTGTGAGATCCCCCTCAAACACTGTGCAATGCTGTGTTACACAGGTAGAAACCACCTGATGTAGCACTTTTTAGTGTAAAGAAGAAATGCAAAGCCTCATTTCTCAGGGTTTGAGATACAAGCCTTAGTTATTTTCTATGCCTTTTGGTTCGCAACTTGTGACTGGTAAATATTCTCCGATATTCCCTGATCTGCACCTTAGATACAGGTCAGTCAGTCATGGTAGCGTACTTCCCTCTCTGTAAACAAGTTAAGATAAACACCCCTTCTGAGCCTCCTGGGTCTCAACACTGCTCAGATGAGTCAGGGTCTTCTGCTTTTCATGACTTACGCCCCTGGGCTATGTGTTATGCTCAAGTTTCATTTGGCGACTTCAGAAATAGGGGAAATTTAAGAGCGAGCATTGGTCTATGCTGTTCAGGGAGGTTCCAAGGGAACAACAGCCACTGGCCTTGTCTAGGAGGGCTGACACAAAGTGATTCAAGTCACCTCAAAACAATATGACAGGAAGATTTACAAGTACAGAGTCCAAGTTCTTTGCAGTGAAGGAGTTGTGTTTTACCCTTGCTAAAAAACAAGGGTGGAGCTAACATTTAAAAAGTACCCCCCAAACCCTAGGGGACACATTCAAGATACTCCACATGTCTTTGTCTTAACATTCTTGTCCTTCACAGTTGACCTGGGTTACTTTTTGTCTACATGTAAGCCACAAGCCCTTGGAAGCTCAGAATGCCTTCTTAAGACTCCAATTTCTGTTATATAAAAGGACAAGGTAGTGCTACCACATAGCAAGATTCGAGGATGAAGTAAGAAAATGTCTAGAGGCTTAGAACAGTGTGTGGCACTCCCTTGCTCACTCAGTTGATAGCAACAATTGTGATTACAATGGCCCCGGTGTTTCGTTAGTGTTTATGGTGAACTTTCTGCTACAGGAAGGCTGGTTTCTGGGTCATCTCAGTTACCCAGCATGCACCAGGCCCCTTATAAGCCCCCACTGCCCTCGTGGAATGTATTCCACTCTTCCTCATCACTCCCCACGTTCATCACAGTCAAGCTCAGATCTCACTCACATATTCTTCTTGGTTTTCTCCTTTAACTAAGGAACTGTAGTTTGGTTCATAAAGAGACAAGATCTGTCACATATGATACATATGAAGGAATGGTAGCTTAGGCTAGATACCTGGTGGGAGTAGATGGAGAAATGAGCTAACTGCTGGTCCCTGGGGAGGAGCTGGATGCTGGGTGACAGTGGAAGCCTAGGCCTTTTTGTACCTTTTGAGTTTCATGGAACCAAAAAGAACAGAAATGAGAGGAAGAAAGACTTCAAGTTCTCATAGAAAGAACTAGTTTCACTATTGCTTTTAAAATAAAAGTTGATTATATCTCAAAAGACTATCTCGTATATGAATAGAAAAGAACCAAGTGCAATTGAAAAAAGGGAAGAACAAAGAATTGGAGACAGTAGATAAGGGTCTGGAGACACAGGACTGAAGCTGTAGGTTTTCAGGTCAGTTCTTTCTCTCTCTTTGGTTGACCAAACTCCTGGTCTATGGCTCTTCCAAGCAATGGCTGTTGATACTGTTTTCCAGGAATTTGCTGTTTGGCTGGTTTAAACTTGGTAATTATGCACCAGTAATCCACCTGTACAAAATATATCTGAATATCCAGATATAGCATTTTCTAAGGAATTACTTTATAAAGATAAAAGAAAAAATGGAGCCATTGAGATGGCTCCACAGGTAAAGGATCATGCCTCCAGGCCCAATGACCTGAGTTCAATCCCAAGACCCACATGATGAAAGGAGAGAACCAACTCCCACAACTGTCAGAGACAGAGAGACAAAGACAGAGAGAAAGAGGAGAGAGACAAAATATAAATAAATATAACAACAACAAAAAGAATAAAATGACAGTCAGTAAAAGGCCTGAGGATTTTCATGACTTAAAATTTTTGAAACAGGTGATGTGATCATTCAAAAACCATTTTAAACTTGATTTTCTGTTTATGAAGTGTCTTGGCAGTTGTTCCAGATTTATTCTTAAAAGACTGTGACATTATTTAGTGTTCTATTAAAATATATATAAAAGACAGAAGTTTGTATCTGCCTCTACTCATAGATGGAATTGTCCAGGAAATGACTGAAAGTGTACTATATTAAAATCCAACCAAACACACAGGGTTTGTATGTAAAGAATTCTATGAGGTGGTGGGCCACACCTTACCTCCCTCACCTAGAAGTCCCCCAGCAAAAAGCACAGCATCTGGCTGGGAAGGAGCTAGGTGACTACGGAAAACTCTGGGAGAAGAGACCAACTCCCTAGACACTAAAACATTATTTGTTTCTTCTGATTAAAAAAGTACGTAAGCATATGAACATGCCAGAAATTTGAGGTAAGTACACCAAAAGAATGAAAAGAAGAAATCATTTGGTTTGCTTGTTTTAAAATAGGATCTCAATATATGCAGAGCCCAGGCTAGCCCCAAACTCACACTCCTTCTCAAGTGCTAGGATGACAGGCATGTGTCACTACACCCATCTTAAAAAATGATTTTATGGACATAAGAAAAGCCTGTGTTCACTTGTGCACATTTTAGTATCTGGTTATCAGTTTGTGTCAAGTTGATATCATTGTGCAACTGAACAGTATGATTGGTGTGCATGTCTGGCCTCTGTGGTCCCCACCCCTATAGCGACAAGCACCGATGCACTCTGCTTGACTGACTCAGGAGTGAGCACCCATGATTTCAGTCATCTTACATTTTACGGGGTGTTCTTAAGCTGTGGACACCTTCTGAGGGTCACTTTTCTCTTTCATCCAGGGTGTGGATGACACCGAGAAGCTCTTTTTACTTGTTCTCTGAGAAACCAGGATCCAGAAGGGAGTGAAGTGCCTTGTGCAATCACACTGGAATTCAGATCAAGATGTCCTGCCCTACTCACTGCTTCTGATGCCCGATGCACACACCTGAGTGCAGCTCCCTCCAGGCTGTTCTAACTCCCCTGGGCTGCTGACCGGTGTGTAAATTACTGAACAGCTAGCCTTGCTCAGGCATCATCCAGCGTTGTGAGGAAGATGGTGTCTAAGTCAGTAAACTGGCAGCCTTATTTGGGCACTGTAGAATACTATGAGGAAGCTAAAGTAATAAATACAACAATAGTTATTCGGGAATGGAGGAAATTTAAATATAGAGCCCAGAGAAGATAGCACAAGAGAGTCACCCACACCCAATCTTTGCTCTCCTGTTCCTTCAGTCTCTTTGAACTCAACGGGCTGACAGTAAAAACAGAATTCTTTTATAATGGTTTTATGCAAGCTTGTTAGCATATATTATTGCTGTTGTTGCTGTTGCTGCTGCTGTTGTTGTTGCATAATGAGTTTCATTATGGCATTTCCATACATGTATGTAGTGCATTTTGACATTATCCCCCTGAGAGTCTCTGAAGGAATGTATAGGATTTGGCAGGTGCAAGTCCAGGGGGAGAAAATTCTTGATGCAAAAATGGAAGCAGAAAGAGTGAGGTTAGGAAGAGGGAAAATTCTTCTTCTGGGGAAGTCTTGTGTGAGGGAGGAGTCTGGGGACTCGGGCTCAGGTGGGATGACTCAGAAGCCGCTGCTCTGACTGACTCATTAAGAGAACGATTGTCCTGTTCCAGAATTCCACAAGGCTGACCAGAACATCTCCTTTTTGCCTTTGTCCTCAGACCATTGACCTCCTCCTTCCCTGACCACAAACCTTCCGCTTGTTTCATGATTGGTTGCTTCACTTGCTGTTTTGAGACTGAGTCTTGGTATGGGCCTGACCTTGAGCTCACGGTCCCCTCCCCTCAGACTCCATTGCCTCCTTCTACCATATTATTTTTTGTTTTCCTCATTTTTCACACAGTTCTGTGCTAACATCTTGGGTTTCCGTCCTCTCCGCGTGTACCAGCGACACTGACCTCCCCCTATCTGACTCCTCCCTTTGTCCTCTCCCCAAGCCCAGAACTCATTCATGAGTCTGTCAGGGCTCCTAAGCTTTTACCTTCCCTCCCTAATTCATGTGGTTCCTTCTTGAAACTGAAAACAGCTATGCTTTCCCTCTGCCCAGATGCTATCCCATCAGCCCTACTTACAGCCGGTGATATATACAGTCGGTGTTATAGGGGCTGTTAGCCAAACAACACTGTCAAGACCTGAGGGTGTAGTTAAGAGATAGCAGCCTTGCTTAGTGTGTGTAAGACACCACACACACACACACACACACACACACACACACACACAGCATTGACATGAATCCAGAATGTTCTCCAGTGAGTTCTTGAATGGTCTCATACAGGACTTAAAGTCTACCCAACATTTCTTTGGGAAATTTTATTTTGTTTGACCACAATGAGATTTCTAAAGTTAAATTCTAGAGCTGGGGAAAAGTTGCCAAGTAGCCTAACTCTGCTTCCCATCAGTTGCAAGAAGGAAAAGTCAAGATGTTTTGGATCTTGTTTTGCCAATTTTTTTCCCACCAGGAAACAAAAACTAAAATACCACATCCATCCCTCCCCCCCCCCGAAAAAAAAGAAAAGAAAGAATGTGATCAGGGCTAAGCTGAAATCTCGTGGCAGAGAAAGGAAAGATTTTTGTTCTTCTTGTGAACTGGACATTTCAAGGAGACCCACATGTGGGCTGGCTTCCACCAAACAGCTTCTTTTTCTTCCGGGTTTTGGCTGGCTCCAGGTCCAGCAACTGCTCTGGTGAGGAGCTGCTGAAAAGGAGGCTGCGTTCCAAGGCCAAGCGGTATTTTTAGGGCTTGAGGAGGAAGGGTTTTTTTTATGTGAAGGGAAGGATGAGGATGTCATCCAAAGCTCTGGTCCTTGAAGAAGCTGAAATTTGGCACAGTCCAGGAAGCTGACCGTGAGAGAAACAAAGCCAGAGACCTCGCGTCTAGAAGTCAAATGCTGAAGACCCGCTTGTTCTGGTCCAGCTGGAAAACCGAACACAGAAGTTTTCTCATGTTTTGCCTCTTTTTATTTTAAATCACCAGCAACCACACGCGTTTGTTTGTTTCGACTGATTTGTTGAAAGACCACCGCTTTATAGCACGTATTCTTTCTCCCTTGAGGAAATAAGAAAAACAAACTAAAAATCACTGAAATACCCATGATATAGCACAGCCTGTGAGAAAACGTTAGCTAATTCTCAAGAGTTCTCAAAGTCAACAACCCGTGAGGATTTGATGGACTGAACTCCAGCAACCTGTGTGTGCTTGGGTAAGGCATGTGCCTCTTAGTCTTCCTACTGCAGCTTGCATCTGAAATGTCCCCCAAACACTATGACCTAGGTCCCAGATTTGTGGTGGAATATTTTGTTAGAAGTCTTTCGGGCACTGTGAATGTGTTCTTAGTCTTTGGGGCTAGTAACACTCTGACTTTTCCTACTCTTTCTTTTGTTACCTTTCCACGATGCAAACGGCTTGATGTGCTGTCTCTCTGTGGACCCAAACCAACGAGGCCAATCAGTCAAAGACCATCCAAAACTGAGCCAAAGTAAACCTTTCTCTTTACAAGTTGACCTTCTTGGGTGTTTGTTTCAGTAACAGGACGCCGACTCATGAATATGTTCAACACTCACGCACAGACTTAACAAAAATTACATTGCAGGTTGGAAGAAAGAGAAGGTAGGAATAGCGGAGTTCCATCCTCCTGCATGATTCAGACTCATTATGGGGTGAGTCTGACTTTTAGATAGGTACTTCCTACTGGGGTCACACTAAAGCAAGTGATTCTAAGTTGACATTAAGAAAAGGCAATAGAATGGACATGGTGATACACACATTGAACCCCAGCATCTAGGAGGCAGATGTCTATGAGTTCAGGGTCATCCTGATCTATATAGTGAGCTTAACACCATCCAGGGGAAGAGGGTCAATAATTAATGATTTGGGGAAAATACAGGATTTTCTGGGAACTGCTCTTTTCAATCTTGTAGTCTCTGTTTTACAGCTCAGAAAGTCTTCATCTCTCCAATGGCTGCACTGTCTATCCATCCATCAATCCCCCTCATACAGCTTCTGTTCTCTGGAGACCCGCAACTAACATGGTGACAAAGCACTGCCACTAACACTTGAATTTGCTGCCTGTAACACACTGGAAGGAAATGGATCTCGAGTTTGTTTTCCCTGGCTAACTTCCTGGGTTTTTTTTTCCTATGAGTCCAAAGATTATTCATTTCCAAAATGTGCAGTTTTATCTAGCCATTCCCATTCCTGCTGAGACCCCAACCATGTAACACCTATTCAGCATGGTAACTGAGCTATCTATAAAAACTTAAGCTGTATTATGCCTCTCCCATCACAATGTAGGTTTCTTGAACATAGGGGTAACATTTGTGCTTATTTCAATATTCCCTACCCCCATTGCAATCTCTACACTAATAAGTATGTTGTTCTTTAGTGATGTTTAGCCCTGGGCACACACAACACTGCCTGCAGATTCTTGAATCCTGTATCCTGGATACCAGCTCCCAAAGTGTACCCACACCAGCAGCTTCAGTCTCACTTAGGAATTTAGTTACTGTACACATTATCAAGTTCCATTCCTGACATACTGTATCAGAAACCCAGAATTGTGGTCAAGACTCTTAGACTTGGGGGTACACTAAACTTTGAGTCAGAAGATACAGAGAATTCAGGAAATCTTGGGGAAAGTGTTACTATTTGACAAATATCACAAGGTCAAAGGTGGGGCCACTTTAGCTTGCCATTACATCTCCATCTCCATGGCCTATCTTGTTACCAAACACATAGTCTGGAAACCCCCAAATGTATCTAATTTTAATAAAAAGAAAAGCAGTTTTTTTGAGGCTCATAAGTTGTGTAATGAGCAACCCTATTTCTCATGCCTGCTGGTTTTTACAAAAATTACTCCATAAATTGTGCACTTCTGAATTATCAGGAAGATCCAGCTAGAGACCTAGCTACAAAGAATTATGAGGAAAAAAACAAAAGATCACACTTTAAAAGTTCAAATATCTTCAATAAATTAAATTTTGAATTTTTTTCCTATGACAAGTTGTTCTGTTGAGCTCTCTGCGCTCTTCTGAACTTCTGAATTGTGGTGAGGAGAGAGCTCTCCACACTGAAGAATGGAGGAAGGGCATCCTTCTGCACAGAGGGTAGACCAGAGATAGAAGCAACTAAAGCTGCAAGGGACCACTGTTTCCAAAGGCAGGGTTTATAGGCTCTTTTCAGTCATTTGCCACGTGCAAGTCATTTGAGACAAAATAGAGAATACACCATGGCATTTAAGAGCTCACAACCCAACATAGAAATTAGATCTTCAAACAGACAGCTACAGCCCTTCCTTATCCTCCACAGCACTGCAAGGTGTTTACCATATATGTTCTTTAGTTTATCTATCTGCTCACATAGCACACAAATTTACTGTCTTTACTCTGCATAGATCCCAAGTAAGAGTTCTCGTTCACGCCTGGGTCTAACCACATACACATCTCCCATGCACAGTGAAGACAGTCAACAAATCTTGAGTGAAATGCTGATGAAGAAACTACAAACCTAAGGTGCATGTTGCTATTTGAAACATGGACTCCACCTCGGGTGTCCATCTCCTGTTCTCTGATGATGAGTTATGCCCTAGGATCCTGTGGATTGACACAGTTTACTATGATGATGAAATTTACTACTGGGTGGCCTGAGCCATACTGCTTTTCTTTAATTTTTTTTAACTCTTTTAAGTTAATTTATTCTTTGACTACATTATAGGTAGGTAGGTAGGTGGGTGGATGGGTGGATAGATGGATGGATGGATGGATGGATGGATGGATGGATGGATGGATGGATGGATGGACGGATGAACAGATAGAATATATACTACCTATCTCTCTGTATGTCTTTCTCTCTCTCTCTCTCTGTCTCTCTGTCTTTCTGTCTCTCTCTCTCTCTCTCTCTCTCTCTCTCTGTGTGTGTGTGTGTAATATATTATTCTGGTCACTCTTATGCCTCCACCTCCTCTCACCTCCACCAGCCCCCTCCTCCCGCCCATCAAGTCCCCATCCCACTTTCACATCTCTTTGTTTTGTTCTTCTTCGTGACCCATTGTGTTTAACGGGGCCCCTCAGGGCCACCCACGGAGCACAGGCGTAACACTACGCACTGATGCACAGTTCCGTCACTGAAGACATTGGCTTCCTCTTCTTGAGCAGCTCTTGACAGCTATTATCTTTCCTGGGTGAGGCAGGGCCCCGTAAGCCCTCCCAGAAACATAACCGAATATTTGCTGATTAAATATTGCATGGAATATTCCTTTACACTGTGTGAAGATGTGTCACCGTGGTTGGTTTAATAAAGAGCTGAACGGACATTAACTAGACGAAAAGCGGACAGGAGGGACTTCTGGGGACAGAGAGCTCGGGGAAGAAGAAAGGCGTCTTCGCCAGCCACATGTAGAATAACCAGGCTGGCCAAACGGGAATAAGGTAACGAGCATGCGGAAGAATGTAGATTTCAAAGTGTGGGTTAATTCAAGTTATAAGATCTAGATAGAAACAAGCTGAAGCTCATGCTGAGCTTTCACAGTTAATAGCAAGTCTCGGTGTCATTCGCTGTGAACTGGCAGCCCAAAGAAAACGCCTGCTACAAGGCCTGTGCAGGCGACCATGTTGCTGAGAGTTCATGAGAGTCACCGTATTTCCCAGCCCTCCATCCTATGGCGTGGCTCTTCCATCACCTCTTCTTCAAAGCTCATCCCATTAGATCACTTGTTCTCAACACCTCGACAAGTCACGAGTCCCTGTGTTTACCTCTTTCTGCTGCAAAAGAAAAACTTTTGACAGCTTCTGCTCCCTCCTGATCATACTAGTGTCATGGCCAGAGGACATGGTGGACAGGAAACACTTGACATCCTGTGCTAGCATTAGCTGTTGTGGGGCTAGAACATTTTAGCCTTATCTTCTTCAACCCCCTGCCCCCATCACTCCAGTTAGAAATAATCATTCAAGATGGAAGCTTCGGGCTGTCCTGGAAAGCTTGGAACAGAGTCATGAAGGACTCGTGGCGCTTTGGGTAGATGTTAGATTTCCTTGGACACATTTGAGAGCCAGAGAGGTCTTCATCTGGCCGTCGTATCTCCTGGAAGGTAAGAGAAAAATTAGTGATATTGGCATAAGCTAGAATAATCAACAGTTGCCCTGAAATGTCCCACATGGTACCCTTAGCAGCGGCTCTCAATCTTCCTGAGGCTGGGACTCTCCAATACAGTTCCTTGTGTTGTGCTGACCCCTCAAACATAAAGTTCTTTAGTTGTGTAAGGTCCAAAAGTTAACCTGTAAGCCCCATCTGCCCAAGGACCAGGTAACTTCCTGGAATGCTGGGAGTTGTAGTTCTTGGAAAATAACAGCCATGGGAAAATACAATGGTTTATGAATTTGTCCATAAAAGTCCCTACAACACCTGTCTCACTGTCACTAACCTGGGAATTCCAGGGAGTGGTCCTGACCAAAGCCCATCCTGGTTAGTATTTAATCAAAACCTGTTTCAATTTGGCTCAAAATTGTGCAACTTGTTCTTCTTTCATGAATCTCAGTATTGACAGTTGCTACTTCATAACGGCACTTTTGCTACTGTTATTAATATCTTATATGAAGAATATCTGTTATGGGACCTCCAAAGGGGCTGTGGCCCACAGATTGAGAACCACTGTCTTAAAGTTTTCGTTACATGAGCAAATCAATTTCCTGCAGTGTTGAAAACTGGCTTTCAATAGTTCCAAGAACAGTTGGCTTACAACCGTGAAGTTATAAATGTCTCTATGAACAATGCTATATATTATGTATGTTACATTCTAAACGCTGTTTTTGTTGGTGGCAAGTTGTGTCTACCTAAAGTAGCAAGGCCTTGTTTGTCCTAAGAACAATTTGAAAAGCAACCTTGTGGTAAATGACCCAGCAGAACTCCTCGGTAAAGCTCCAATTAACCCAAGTGGTATTAAAGGACTTTTCAAATTAGGAGTGCAAGTTGAGGAATTTCTTCCCTGCATCAGTATATTTCACAAATAAAATTATAAACTCAGAAAATAACTTTAAAACATGACGCAGGACTTGATTTATCCTGACGGAATTGCCGTTTGTTCTGTTAAAGCAATTTTAAATTCCGCTCTTCTTGCTAGAGGCATCAGTAAATTTAACAAAAGGAGTTTTATATATGGAAATAAATATGCCTGATATATTCATAGGCTCACTAAACATTTTTCAGAACCGTGTATCAAACTCTTCCTGTGCTGAAATGAGATGGACTTTTCTATGTATCTTGTCTCTTGTGTCTTCCATGAGGAGCACCGTCTGGTGGGGGTGACCTGGGCAACCATGAGACCTGGTAAGACAACTGTGGTAAGATCATGTAACTATCCAAGCCTCTAGTATCCTAAAGCCAAGAGGGGAATACTCAGTCCTGGTTTTTGTGTAGAGATGGCTTCTCCAAAGGAAACAGTCTCCATTTCCTCCCCCTCCCTTCTCCTTCTCCCTCCCTCATGATTAGCATTGTCTTAAGTACACATGTACAGGAATCTGTGCACATATGTTTTTTTTTCCAGGAATTAAAATCAAGGGTTGACAAGCAAGTGTAAGTTTAACTCTGCAAGAAACTGACTATGCAGTATGAGCTTTAGCTTCTCCATACTATTGTTGGTAGTTGGAATAGCAATTTTGTTTGTTGGAGACAGGGTTTCTCTTTGTAGCTCTGTGTAGCTGTGGTGGTTTGAATAAGAATGGCCCCCAGAGGCTCATAGATCTGAATGCTTGGTCAACAGGGAGTGGCACTATTATGAGGTGTGACCTTGTTGGAGGAAGTGTGTCACTGGGGCTGGACTTTGGGGTTTCAAATGCTCAACCCAGGCCGAGTGTCTCTCTCTCTCTTTCTACTTCCAGTAGCCTACAGATTTGGATGCAGAGTTCTCAGTTCCTCCAGCACCATGTCTGCGTGCATGCTGCCATGCTTCCTGCCATGCGGATAATGGACTAAACCTCTGCAACTGTAACAAGCTCCAAGAAAATGCTTTCATTTGTAAGAGATGCTGTGGTCATGATGTGTCTTCACAGGACTAGAACACTGACTAAAGCAATAGTCAAAGCTGGCCTGGAACTCAGAGATTCAGATGCCTCTGTCTCCTGAGTGCTAGGATTAAAGGTGTGTGCTACCTAGCCTTGCTAATATTATATGCAGTATTTTTTTTTTTTTTTTTTTTTATTTTTTCAAGACAGGATTTCTCTGTAGCTTTGGAGCCTGTCCTGGCACTAGCTCTTGTAGACCAGGCTGGCCTCCAACTCACAGGGATCCGCCTGCCTCTGCCTCCCAAGTGCTGGGATTAAAGGCGTGCGCCACCACCGCCAGGCCTGTGCAGTATTTTTTAAGAGTTATTTAATATACATTGTGGTTTTTGCCTGCATGTATGTCTGTATGAGAGTGTCAGATCCCCTGGAACTGGAGTTACAGACAGTTGCGAACTGCCATGTGAGGGCTGAGAATCGAACCTGGTCATTTGGAAGAGGAGGCAGTTCTCTTAACCTCTTGTGCCATCTCTCCAGCACCTTGTATGCGGATTTTAATAGAAGTCATTTTTACAAGTGTGAAATGGTATCTCATTAGGATTTCATGGTGTCTCTTTGATGACCAATAGGGTTGAACATCTTTTCATCTGTTTATTAGCCTTTCTTATATTTTCACTCATGAAGCATCTATTCAAACCATTCGCCTTTTTTTTATAGATTTTTATTGACCTCTACATTTTTCTCTGCTCCCCTCACTGCCTCTCCCCACCCTTTCTACCCTCTCCCATGGTCCCCATGCTCCCAATTTACTCAGGAGGTCTTGTCTTTTTCTACTTTCTGCTTCCCATGTAGATTAGATCCACATTTGTCTCTCTTGGAGTTCTCATTGTTGTCTAGGTTTTCTGTGAGATCATTTGTCTATATTTTTGTTGATGTAGCCAACTTCCTTTGTGTAGTACTTTGTGTATGGCTGGGTTTATGGCTAGGTATTGGTTAAATCTGGTTTTGTCATGGAATATCTTGTTTTGTCCTTCTATGGTGATTGAAAGTTTTGCTGGGTATAGTAGTCTGTGCTGGCATCCATAGTCTCTAAATGTCTGCATAACGCTTGACCACAACCTTCTGGCTTTCATTGTCTCCAGTGAGAAGTCAGGTGTAATTCTGATAGGTCTTCCTTTATATGTTACTTGGCCTATTTCCTCTGTAGCTCTTAATATTCTTTCTTTATTCTGTATGTTTAGTGTTTTGACTATTATGTGATGAGGGCACTTATTTTTTTGATCCAGTTTCTTTGGTGTTCTGTATGCTTCTTGTATCTTCGTAGGCATATTTCTTTAGGTTGGGAAAGTTTTCTTCAATGATTTTGTTAAATATATTTTCTGTGCTTTTGAGTTGAACTTCTCCTTCTTCTATATTTATTATTCTTAGGTTTGGTCTTTTCACGGTGTCTCATATTTCCTGGATATTTTGTGTTAAGCTTTTGTTAGATTTAATGGTTTTTTTTTTTGACTGATGAATCTATTTCATCTATTGTATCTTTAGCACTTGAGATTCTCTTTTCCATCTCTTGTATTCTGCTGTTTATGTTTGCATTTGTGGTTCCTGATAATTTTCTCATTATTTCTGTTTCTATAATTCCCTTGACTTGTGTTTTCTTTATTGTCTCTATTTCAGTTTTCAAGTCTTGGATAGTTTTTTTCATATGCTTGATTGCTTTTTCTTGGTTTTCTTTAAGTGATTTGTGGATATCTTCTAATTTTTTTGTTTGTCTTTTCCTCCATTTCTTTGAGGGAATTTCTCATTTCCTATTTAAGAGTCTCAAACATTCTCCTGAAGTCAAACATTCTCCTGAAATTAATTTTTAGGTCATTTTCTTATGCTTCATCTATATTTAGTTGTTCAAGTCTTGCTGTTGTAGGGTCTCTAGATTTTACTGGTGTCATGTTGCTCTTTGTGGTGTTGCATGTGTTCTTACCTTGTCTACTCATCCTTTCTTCTAATTGGCATGGTTGGGGTTGTCTGTGACTCTGGTGACTAATCTTCTAGGTGCCAGTGGATCCAAGGCTCAGGTGGTTGTTCCTTGTGCTACAGTCAGTGCCATGGTTCTAGTTACCCACTTGGTCACTCCATGTTCCTGGAGATAACCCAGAGCTCCCGAGGTTTGCTCCACTCCCATGGAGTTTGCTGTTTCGTGCCTGCTCTGGTCTAGGTTGACAGCTCAGACCTATTTCTGTAAATGTTCCTGGTCTGGATCTGCTCCTGTGGAGGTCCCTGGCTTGGGGTTGGTCCTGCAAAGGTCTCTGAATCTGATCTTCTCTCTTGGAGATCCCAGACTCAGGTGCGCCTGGACTCACAGAGGACCTGGCTCAGGCCTATTCCCTTAAAAGTCCCAGACTCATGCCTAAACCCACAGAGGTTTCGAGTTCCCACCTACTCCCTTGGAGGTTCCAGCCTGACACCTGGACCACAGAGGTCCTGGTTCAGGCCTACTCCTTCAGAGGTTCCAGACTCATGCCCAGACCTGCAGGGGTCCTGGCTCAGGTCTACTCCCTTGAAGTTCCCAGATTCATGCCCAGACCCACAGCGGTCTCTGACTCTGGCCCACTTGCTCAGCAGTTGCTCCCTTGTACCTGCTCCTGTAGAGTTTGCTGTCCTCAGGCCTGCTCTGACCCAGGTCACTAGTTCAGTCCTGCTCCTGTAGAGTTTACTGACTCTGGCCTGCTCTGGCCTAGGTCTCTGGCTCAGTCTCATTTACCTATTTTTAAGACATTACCATTCTCAGTGAGTTTTAAAATTCTTTATATATTTTGGATGCAGATTCTTTGTTTGGCTAGGCCCTCCTCATGAGAGTATGTCCCATGTGGTCACATAAGACCCTATGCTACTAAAGCCCCCTTGCTCTTTAATGTTTGGCTGTTGCATCTTTGAAATATTCTCTCTCTCTCTCTCTCTCTCTCTCTCTCTCTCTGTGTGTGTGTGTGTGTGTGTGTGTGTGTGTGTGTGTGAACACTGTGCATGTGTGTATATGTGTGTTCACATGTGTGCACACAGGTGTGGGCAGATGCATAGGGATGTGTGTACCTATGAATGTATAGAGACATGAAGTTGAAGTTAGGAATCTTCCTCAACGGTTCTTCCCCTTTGTCTTTTTGAGTCAGAATCTCTCAGTAAAATTCAGAACAGATTTCCATGCCCCCCGGCACTTATGTGGATTCTGGAGACACAAATGACAATCTCTCGAATACACAGCAAGTATTTTAACCTCTCGTTCCTCTCCCTACATTCTGCCATCCTTAATGAAATCACAATGAAGATCCCATGTATCCATTTCCTACTTGACCCCAGAACCAGGTAGCTGCTCACGTTTGTTAGATGGGATATATAATTGCTTTTTATTCTCTTAACATAGTCTTTCCAGGAGCACAGCTTTAAGCTTTGATGAAGCCTAATTTATCAATTTTCTCTTTGATAGCTGGTGCTTTGGGGGGTCATTTCGAGAAACTCTTTGATCATGGAAGGTTTCTCATCTGTTATCTCGTAAGTGAGTTACAGTTATGCTTTTCATCTTACACAATTTGGGAGACTTGATTTTTACACCCACCTCTCAATTGGTAATATTTTAACTTGCAGATTAATTTAGGATAAAGATTACATTACATCCAGCACCTTTCCGTCAAAGAACACAATGACACTGTTTTCATTCAGGTTCATCTTTCATCTCCTGTAAAGTCTCATGTTTTTATCCTTATGTGTCCCACACAGTGGTACTAGTTTACTGGTGGGAATCGTATGCTTTTATTGCTATTGCAAGAAATCTGTTTTCCTTTGTACCTCCTGATTTATTGTGCCCGAAGAACTAAAGTGACAAAGCATTGACAATGAAGAATTGAAGTAAAAAAGAAAGTTACTGCTTCTCTCTCGATTCTACATCACAAGAGCTACTAATCATTTACTTCAGGCAGGCTCCAGGAGAGACAGCCAGCCCTTCCTCTTCATGTCCTGGTTCCCTTATGAGCACTGGGGTTGGGGGTGGGGTGAGCTTGGCATGTAAGTCCTACTGGAATGATGCCTCTGGCCAGCACTGTGGGGAGGGAACTGGCTCCCTAGAGCATGGCCTCTAAACTGCTGCTTGGTACTAAGGGTTCTTGTTCTTAGCTAAGCGTTTTAAGAGCTAACTACACCAGACACAAAAAACACACTAGCTAACTTTGCTATTGAGAACTTTTTCCTATGTAATGAGGGCTCTGGGGTGGGTCCTTGCTGATGTTAGCTCAACCCATCGGTAATGCCCATGGAAAGCCAAACTCTTTTCTTCTTTCAGTTGTTTTTTTTTTTTTATAATCTTTTTTGGTTTGGAATGACTTAGTCATGGAAAAGCTGTAAAGAAGATGCAAAGGTTTTGAGTGCTTTTTACCCAGCTTCCTGTCACTTAACACATCCATCAAAAGTAAGAATTTTGTATTGATATTGTTAATTAAGCAGTTTTTATCGGCACTTTGTCAGTTTGTCCACACATGTATTTGTGCAGTTCAGAATCCAGTCCGTGCCTCATTGCCTCTGGTCCCCAGGTCTCTTTAGGCCTCTCTCAGCTGTTAGTGTCTTGGGTATTCACTTGTTTTTCAGGGTTTTGGCACTTCTGGAAGAATGCTGGCTGGGCTATTTTACAGACTAGTTCTCAATTTGATTTGCCTAATGATTTCTCCTAACTCTACTGACATGATTTGGGGAGGACCATCACTCCTCTCACTACAGAATGTAAAGGGACACATGATTTCAACACGATGAGCCATAGTGATGCTATTCCCTCAGTAGTTAACTACTGCCGTGTTTAATCGTCAGTGTCGACTGACTGAATTTGGAGTCTCCTGGGAGACACACCTTTGGACATGTCTGTGGGGTTGTTTTCAGAAGGGTCTAGCGGAGGAGGAAGAGTCAGCCAAGCCCGGTGGACTGGGTATGATTCAGGCATTTTCAAGGCTGTGGAGAAAAGACCCATTATGAATGCAGGTGGTACCATTCTAGGGGCTGGGGCCAGGACTGAGAAAAAGATCCATGCTCCTTGTTTCCCACTTCCTGGGCTGTTCACATGTGACATTTCCCAGTCACACATTCACGCCTCCAGCAACTCCCAGGCCTTGCCTGCCCTCTTATACTGGGAGCCTAAACAAATTCTTCCTCCTTTAGCTTGCTTCTTGTTAGATATTTGACTGTGTTAAAGAGGCATTACCTGATCCAGCTGGTGATGTTTAACTTGATGACCGAGATATTCTCAGTCAGAGGTCTTAGTCCTTTTATTACGGAGGATGTAAACTATACATGAAAATAGAGTTGGCCTGGCTGGATGTCTATCCAGTTTCCACAGCTCTTGGTGTTACATCATTTATTCTTCCCACCAGCTTCCACTGGGCAGCACAGAAGCAAGTTCTAGACACTGTATCTAACCCATAAATATTTCAGTGTGAATCACTAATAGCTAAGGACTTCTAGAGAAATAGTCGTTGATGATGTCATTAAAACTGTAACCATGGTTTGTTTCAAGGCTGTTTCTGTTTTCTTTCTCCACCCTCTTGGCATGGAGCTCTTCCTCCTTACTGTTTAAAAGCTGCCAAAGGGAATCTCTGTATTCAGGCATCACATCCAACTTCAAGGTAAGAAAGACACAGCGAGGTGGGGTAACAAGAGCTTGGAAGTGTCTCTTGTCCCTTCTCCCGTTGCAGTATGTCCATTGGCCAGGGCAGGTCACATGGCTACCACGTGTAAGCAGGGGAACTAGGGTATTGAGTAGTTGGCTTTTCAGCCTCCCTAATTGAGGGCAGCATAGGATGGTGAGGTTGGGAATGGATGCTAAGTGAACCAACACAAAGTTATTGTTCACACTAATTTGAGGGAATGGAAACGACTTGGCAGACAGTTCCCACCGTTCTGCAAAACTAGTCATTAGGACTGGACAGGCATTGAGCAGAATTGGCAGCTGGAGCCATGGCAATGCTTAAGTTACTCCCGCCTTTGGCTTAGTGAGGCCTTAAGGCTGTGGCCTAGTTGAGCCTATAACTGGAAGCTGAAGGCCCAACTGTGGAGCTGTAGAGAGCAGGGCTGGAGTCTAGCAGTCAGCTTAATTTGTCTTCATCGACTTCAGGGCGTAGTTGTTATAAAAAGTCATTTTGTAGGGCATGAAATCAGAGCGATGCTAGATTGCCCACTCCCTGAGTTATTAGTAGTTGTTAGAAGCCCTAACAATTCAGGAACTATGGAAGAAGTTCTCAGATAAGGTAAATATAGCAAGAAATTTGTAAAATTTTGAAAATACTTAGAAAGAAGTCACCAACTTTTATTGTTCTATAACTTAACATAGTCTAAGAATAAAATAAAATCTGCCCATTAGACTTTAACAGGCCATTCATTCTAAGGTACATCTTGGCTTCCAAAACTTTAAAAATGCCAAGGGATATGTCTTATTATTGATGGAATGGATTTTTCTAATTATACTACATAAGAATCTTTTGGATGCTCTGACATTATTTTTTTTAAAGTTGCTTTATTGACCTCTAATCTAATCTATATCATTGCACTGTATTGTATGCCTATATAGCACCATCAGCCAGTGCTTTACAGGAAAGACCACACTCTCAAACTTTTTCACCATAAAAAAATTGCTTTGTTCAGATTTTTATGCGATGGTGTCATTCACTTTGTCCTTCTTTAAGTCAAGATAATGTCTTCAAAGGTACCCACTTTATGGTACCTCGGACCTTAAACCCCTCTTGAAAAGTCCCTAGTAGCAGTTTGTCATAAGAACGTTTGTCCATTCGTTCAACTGCCAATGGGCATTTGAGTCATTTCAGTTTTGTTACTGTCATACTAAAGACTCTAGAAACATATGTGTAAGACTCACATGGAATTTCTTTGGGTAAATATCTAGACTAGAGATTCTGGAATGTAAAGCAATCTTATATTTGCTTTATAATAAGCTACCAGGTAGCTTTTCAAACTGGTTTTACAATTTTGCACTGCCACCTGCAAGGTGTGAGACTCCACTTGCTCTGTGTCCTTCCTTCATAGCACTGAGTACTGTCCACTTGTTAATTTCAGCTTTAACTTTATCTGCTAGACTTAAAGAAACATCTTGCTATGATTTTTTTTTTTTTTTTGTTTTTCTAGAATGCTAGAGCTCAGAAGGGATTAAGTAAGTCGCTTAGTGCCACTCAACTTGTAAGGGCAGGACCAGGACACCACAGCAAACTGAGAAGTGAGTCTGGGTAGGGAGTGCTGAAACAGAGGTCAAGATAGAAGGAACTCAAAGCCATGGCAGGAGCAGGAAGCCAGAGGGTGTTCGGAAGTTGATGGCCAAGGTAAACCCGGGGCTGTTCCTCAGGACAGAGAACGGGTACTTCAAAAAGTTGGTTTACCGTTAAAAGAAATTCCCAGTCATTTTCCTCTGACTTGCTTCCAGCAGTTAAAATAAATAAAATCAAGGCAGGAGGCAGCACTGGTTCCCTTCATGTCCCTTTGAGGGCTTAGATTTCTGCTTAGGTTAGGTAAAATAAAGGAACTTGAAGCTTCATGTTAATTTATAAATATATGCTTTGACAAAAATAAAAATCAAACCAAACACACTAGTGTCAAAAATGAAAGGTAAAATAGACCAACATCAAGTTCTGAGCTCAGGGAACAAGCCCCTTGTCTGTGTTCCAGGAATGGGAAAAAATGACATATTTCAAATGCGAGCTAATTCTTCTAAATTGTTCATGATTGAACAGTCCTTTCATGTGTCAAAAAAAAATGATCCTTTCTCTCCTTGATTTTTTTTAAAAGCAGTGGGACAATTAATTCTTCCTACTGATTAATCTGATAATACAAAATCTTAAATGTGTGGAACCCAAATTTAGAGCCTTCCTCTACAGATCACATATGCAAAAAAAACAAACAAACCACGATTCATCAAGGACCTGCTTTAGAAAGGCATGTTTGAAAGCTCAGACAGCTGTAGTGAGAAAAGGAGACTAATGGCTGAAGAAGTGTTTGATTAGGACAAAAAATGTTTTAAAAGGGGTGGAACTTTTGAGAGACACTAAAAACAGATTCAGGCACAAGAAATAGATGACGTACTCGGAGCAAAAATAACTCGAGACAAGTATTTCAAATCAGTCAACCTTCTGCAAGTGTTGGCTGAGGTATTTTCCTTTAGGATGGGGTCCTCAAAAGGAGATTGATCTAGAAGCTTGCATACATAAGAGAGTTCTTCTCAGTAAGACCACAGGTTCCCAAGAAAACTCCTTGGCCTTGGGTCAGAAAGCGAGGAAACAGGATAGTCTAGAAGGAAAGAGAAAGGCCATACATGCACTGCAATAGAGAAGTCAGTCTGGAGATGTCCTATAGACCAGCATGGGGAGTAAAGGAGTCAGAGACAAGAGAGGCCACTGACTCAATGGGAGGCAGGCCATGCTCAGAGAGCATGGACAGGCTGAGTGCTGTCTTTTGAATGTACTTGTCCCCGCCTATCAAATACAACCTACCTAAATTTAAGCACATCTTGGAATGGTTCCTATGCTACTCAGGGCCTCACTGCTCCCATTTGAGAAGAGCAGCACTCTCTCAACCATAGAATTTATTTCGTTGCTTCTCTTTGTATCTGTTTCCTCCAAACAGTTCCTTGGCAGCATCATGAAATCTTCCTGCCAGCTTCACCCCGGGCAACCATTTCTACTTAAAACTTGGAGCTATGAGTCCCTCGCTAGCCAACAGTCTCTTGCTCGCTTCAGGATGGAGCAGGGTAGGGTGGGGTGGAACACCACATTTTACTCTTCCTTTAGACACACAGTCTCTCTCCCAGTCTTTTCAAAACCAACACAATGGTCTTGGTCTGTAAAAACTTCTTTATGGGAGAGTTCTAAGAGAGGGCTGTGATACATACAAGGCCAATAATAACTACCTCTATTTAAACATTACACTCTTACCATGGGACTGAGTACTTGACTTGGATGGTTTTAGTTGGCATAGGTCTATGGGGCTGGTGTTTATCATGACCTCCAGATTATAAGAGAGTAGTGTAATCCTGGAGAGATTCCCTTAACTTCGCCAGCCCTCTAACTAGTACGTGGGTTCAATATCTGTATCTCCAATGACCACACGTTTGTAGACACTCAAGGCAGAGTCCACTTTCCCCCCTCCCTAAGACCTGGCTCTTTTCTTTGCAAGCTCCTTCATGTCCAATGTCCATCATTTTCCTTTGGGAAATTATACACGGCTCCAATACAAGAGCCATCTCTCCACACATCTGTTACCTGTTTCCTTACACTGCCCCCAGAGTGAGTCTTGGGAGCTTGGTTCTCATCCAGATCTCCAGTGAAGAAGAAGGGGTGCTCACTAATGGCAGATATTGTGTGTGTTCGGGGAGAGGCGACTTTAACTACATAGATAAAAGTAGACACATCTCCACTCCATCCCATCAAATACATTTCCAGTTAGAGGATCTGCCATTCTTACTGAATGGTTCATCAAAAGTAAGCCGATTTCCCCAATATGCATTCATTTTTTTCATCAGACTGAAAAAAAATGTGTGTGTGGACTTATTAAAAAAAACTAGTACAAAAGTAGTTAATTGTGCAAAGACATGGGATTTATTATAGGGGCTTTCATGCATGTACACATGTAACATACTCTGGTCTACTCATCTCCCCATTGTTCTTGCTAGTGTAAGATAGCCTTGAGCTTGAGCTTCTCCTGCCTCAAGCTCTTGAGCTCTGGGATTGCAGATGTGCACAATCATGACAAGCTTGTATTAGCAGACTTTTAAAGGAAAGTTTATATCTATAGAAAGTTTTAGCAAAAAAAAAAATCTGAATTCCTTGTAAGCTCTCTCATTCCCTGTCTCAGTTTTCCTAGTGCTAACATTTCCCTTTAGTGAGGTCACTTATGACAGCTGGTGAGTCACCATGACTCCATCATCACACATCACCCCATCATCACACATCATTACATCATCGTCACAATCATTACATCATCATACATCATCACGTCATCATTAGCTGAAAGCCAAAGTTTACATCAGGCACCACTCATTGTGTTGTATGGTTTCGACCAAGAAAGGTCATATAGCCATCGTTATGGTATCCCAGAGGCATTGATTGCTTTCCCAGAGATAGCGTAGATGAAGACCATGATGAGGTCATTTTCTTCAACTCTGAAGGCACCAGCTCCTGGATGCCAGTCAGTGGATCCTCTGGTAGACTGAAGAGCTAGAGTGGTCTTGATTGGGAGATGGTTTCTTTCTAAAGAATACTGTATAGGCAGAGCAAAGCAATGTATATTATGTATGATACAAATGTTCTCTCCAAACCACAAAAATATTGGATTAGTGCCATCCGTGGCACAGAGGTTATGAACCTGGGGTTGCTGACTTTATCACTGACCATCCCTTTAAGTTGTGTGGCATCTCAAAGTTAGACACCTTCATAACCCCGCAGTGAAATAACTACATAAATACTAGAGAAAAATACCTCTACCTCATTTTTAAAATCAAAATTGTCACCCAAATGCAAAGTTTCTAAAAAGGAAAAAGAGGTTTTGTCTTTTTGATGCATCTGAACTTTAGAATTGCTGACAAGGGATGATGGACCCAGACAATATATGACAAAACAGAATAAATGTTTTTGTTTAAAGGACAGTGGGAACACGGGGGAGAGGGGAGCAATTGATTCATGCCTTCCATGTCAAGAAGAATGAATAAGGGGGCAGAGCTAGTGAGTACTGACAGCTGGTATAAGAAATCCCTTCGAAGCCGGGCGGTGGTGGCACACGCCTTTAATCCCAGCACTCGGGAGGCAGAGGCAGGCGGATCTCTGTGAGTTCGAG
>NC_022014.1:31653826-31663331 GCF_000317375.1 Microtus ochrogaster
AAAAAAAAAAAAAAGAAATCCCTTCGAGGGCTGGGGCGTAGCTCAGTGGCGGAGCACTTGCTTAGTATGCACGGGACCTTGCCTTCAAGGTCCAGCACCACCAGAAAGTTGTTAATAGATTGTTAAGAGCGATTCCAACTAGAAGGTGAAACAATAAACTTGTATATTATTTTACTGAGAAGGCAGAGAGATCAACATGAGGCGAAGCTCCGTCTGGAGACTGCCGGGACTCTCAGACTGCTCACAGCTTCCAGTGTTTCCACCATGCCTTGTGTGTCTCATATTCTGGATTGGAGATGTATGTGTGGGAGAAAAACAAAGGATAAAGGCTGTGTCCCTGGAACCAGGAAAAGTCACCATTCCGTAACCCGGGTGGCTGCCCAAATAGAAATCCCAAATTATTGGAAAAGGGAAGAGGGGCTGGCTAGTGCAGGGGTGAGCACTCCACAGACTCAGAGGAACACCACTAGCAGGAAGCAGAGCTGTGTTTGTTTAGAATAGCGTGTCTACTTGGGGGCAGGAGGGAGGGGCCCAGAGTGAACTGGGGTATAGACCCCCAGTTGAGGTGTACTGGTGGGGACAGAGGGGAGAGAAAAAGATGGAAAGTGACTATTTGGCTTTGTTAGTAGGTTGAGACAAGTGGCTCTAACCTCCCAAACTGAAGTGCCTGAGAGATAGACAGGCGCAGCTGGTGACCTCAGCAGAGTCTCCTGGGGACGGCTGTGGTCACAGCCGTTTTTTTTTTTTTTTTCTATCAGGCCTAGTCACAGCCCAACCCCCACTACCACCTGAATCTAAACCCATCTGAAACCATTTCTACAAAGATTCTGTTGTTGACGGGGCTCAGACATTTACCCACAAGTAAAATGGACCTTCCAAGGCACAAGACTGCGTTCCTGAACTTACCTTTTTGGGGTTCATGCAGCAAGCATTCCAAGGTTTTAACCACTTGTTAAAGTATACTCGCAGCCATTCCCCGATCTTCTATATCTATATGTGAAGATAGCACCTGAATTTTTTAAAAAAAAACAAAACCCTTTATTGAAACATGCATGAATACTCAAAAGTAAACACGTTAAATAATAAGGATGAATTTTCACCCAGCTGAAAATATTCAGCAGCCAGATCAAAACCAGAAAACCACCCGTCCTCCAGCAACCCCTTCACCATGTTTAAGCTTAATACAGTTTAGGAATAAGGCTATCAGGAAAAAAAAAACTATAATCTTTCTCTAACATAACATGATGGTAATTTTAGAGTGAGCTGTTGGCTTGGCCCTGTATTCCACCATTGGCAGCCTTTCTTTTTTCCCTTTTGCTCCTAAAAACCAAATCTTAAGCAAAAATCTGAACTGCCCATTGAAACTATTTGCATCTTCTGGTCCATGAGCAGATTCTGTTAAATGAACTGGCAAATTGGTGAGAAGCAGAGGATAAGAATCTTTATTAAGCAGCCGTGAGTGGGCAGAGAAGTTGAATATCATGTAGCAAATAAGTGGGGCCGTCCCTCAGTAATTTGATTCAGGATCCTAAGCACACACCCTGGCCAGTGCTTGTCCGTTAACAGCTTCCTAGGGGGGTTGCCTTGTAAAGGTGATCATCATAGAGGAAGTGGGTTTGTTCGTTTTTATTTTAACTTCATTTATGCTAATAGTGCCAGGTCCTCTATGTTTTATAGCACATTGACAGACTTGGTTCACTATACTAATTATATTTACACAGCAATGCAGTTCTAATATCTACCTACATATATATATATGTACATACATACATACATACATACATACATACATACATACATACATACATACATAGATCCAAACAGGATATGCGTGCTTATATAAGCAGGCTTTGAACTGAGAGTGAGGTATGCCACCCTGGGAATAGCAAGTGTGTTTTTAAACATAACTGGGGAACTATGGTAGTTTTGTTTTGTTTTCTTCTGGATCAGGGACGAAGCAGCTGGAGATGGGAGTAAGTGAGCACAGGACTGGGAAGGGCTAGCAAGGCAAGAGGATGGGAGATTGACAGATGGTGATGGTGGTTGCTCCTGCTGGTCTTGCTTATTATGTAAGATGCAAAGGGTCCATCCTGTGGGAGGAGGGGCACTCTTGCAGCACCCCTTGGCTACTGACTTACTCCCAACCTCTGCAGGGAGAAACAACTACCAAAGTGATTACCATTGGCTTGACTGCTTCCGGGTGATCCAACATTTCCTGTTCCATTTCCTGCTACCTGTGACCATGCGTTGTCTCCTGGGGTCAAGCGTGTGTCCCCATCAGTGACCATGTTCTCTACAACACATGTCTATGAGAAATAGCAAACACCAGTGTCTCTTTTCTTGGGTGTCACCAGCAGCCAACGAAGTCTGCTGGAGGTCAACCTCCAAGGGCTACAATTTGACTGCACAGTGCATCATCACCAACTGCAGATATAATGCAATAGAGCACACTCCTAGAGTCTACTTGTCATGTGACTCTAGCCCTTCTTATCTGTGTCACTATGGCTTTGACATATAAATAAGATTGCACACTGGGTGTCCTTTTGCAACCAGCTCACTTCACCCTTCACACATGGCAGACTACCTTCTGGCTAGTGCTGAAGGATGCTTGTGTGTGTGTGTGTGTGTTTGTATGCACACATGTCCACATCTTGGCTGTTGTGAACAGTGCTGCGGTGAAACCGGGTGAATGCAAATGCCCCTTCAAGGTCCTGACTTCAATTCTCTTTAATAAACGCTTAGAAATGAGACTGCAAATTCAGAGAGTAGTCCTGTGGGGCTTGCTGTTTGTGTTGTTGTGGAGACAAGGTCTCACGTAGTTGAGGCTATCCTTTGATTTTCTAGGTAGCGGAGGAGAGCCTTGAACTTCTGATCCTCCTGCTTCTACCACCCAAGCGCTGGGATTACAGGTGTGGACAGCCACACCCAGTTTATGGGGTGCTGGGAATTGAATCCAGGACTCTCTGCATGCTAAGCCAACGAACGCTCTATTGACTAAGCTATTCCTCCAGCTGTCAGCCATTCTGCTTTGAATTGCCTTGAGAAACCTCTCCTCCTTTTCTTAACTGGGTTGTAGCGGTTGTAAATAAGTAACTTTGTCTTTGCAACCTCATCATCATGAATGGTGTCTACATTCCCCAAGAAATGAATGTGCCAGCAGCGATGACAGCTTGCACTTTTAAATTTTCATAGAAAAACTTACACAAGGAAACAGTTTAAATACAGAGATGGTCTTGCTTTTGATTCTTAAAAATTGGTATTTCTCTTTTTTCTCATTGTACAAAGACTCAAATTCAGGGCCTTGTACCTGCTAGGTAAGCACTTTCCCACTAAACTTTATCTCAAGCCTTCAAATGAAGGGTTTTTTTCTGCTAAAGATGGTTTGATTATAGCCTTTCCTTCCCATATAGGATATAAACTCAATACTTCAAATGCATTGCCTTTTTCCCCTGCAGCATTGAAGTCTAAATCCAAGACCTTACTTACACCTGCTAGGCAGCTGCTCTGTACCCCTACCTTGGATCTGTTATATTTGTCTTCATTTAAATTTTTATTCTGGATAGCTGAAATGCTACAGATGGCCTTTGACCCTTTGTTTCTCTCTGCCCAAAAGGATTGATGGAGATGAAATCTTTCAATGGGGAAAGCCTGTGGCTACAGCAATGGTCAAATTACATCGTTAGTCTGCACTGGGGAGACACAGAGATCTGGAAGCTCCGCGTTGGAGGTTACCGACAGGTGGAGGCCAGGGAAAGTTGCAAATGTGCTTCTCTTAGTGGAAAAGTGTGAGGGTGACTGGTGATTGGAGTAAGGGATGGAGGAGGAGTTAAGGCTGAAGGAGTAAGAGGGAGGAGGCCAGTGGGCAGGGAGAACAGTGCAGGCTTTAGGAGGGAGGATGCCGGTGGCTGGGCTGGGAAGTCAGCAGAGAGGGAGTCTGATAAGAGGTGGTCTTTGGGATGGGGAACCTGGGATGCAGTGAATGGATGGAAAGAGTGCTAAGGTCCAGGGAAGCAGGATGGACAGAAAGGGGGAATGGGGCAAAGCAAGTAGCTTCCAGTGGACCCACCTGCCCTCGTCTTGCCTGTAGAATTTTGACCATCAGATAGCTGCCATGGGAACTGAAAGAGGTGGCTGGATACTGAGCATCTTCTATCAGTTCACTGAGCCACAGAGCAGCCAAGAGCTCGGTTCCTGACTTGTGAATAGAAAGGTCACTCTGCCCAAGGAACATTAAGGCACTTGTCTCGTCCACTTAAGTCTGAGTCTGAGAACTGAAGGGAGAACCCTGCCTAACACCAAAGTGAGTCCATATGTTTGATCAATTTCAAGAAATATCCTCTTGTGTCCCAGAAATAACACATAAGAATGTTGGTGTTGCATATTGTATTTTTAATTAGTGGTGATTCTATTAAATGATTGTTTTGATAGAAATAAACCTATTTCTTCTTTACCAATAAATTCATTAAAACCTAAAGGTCTTAGCCAAGAACTTAAAATAGTGCAGCTAAAATGACACTGTCCCAGCGTTACCCTGGTTTATATGAAGGAGAAGCGAGTCAGCCTAATCAACAGGTATCTGCTAATACCAAGAGGAAAATGTCTTTACTCTCTACTCCTGCGCTTTCGAGTGTCCCTACCCTCAACTTGGGTGGGCACATCCTAAGTACAGAGTGCTAAGCGTTGTCCTGGGAGGCTCGAGGTCAGCCTGGTGAAAGATGGTTTGTGTTGAAAGACAAACCACCTTCATCTGGAACTTGTAAACTTGAGCTGGGGACACATTTGCTGCATAGCGACCTTGAAGTAAACAGAGTGGCTGCTCCCTCAGAAATAGGCTTTTCAGCTGCTGAGGGGGCTGGGGGAGACCTTCCAGGTGTGGGATAGATCTGTCCTCTGTGGGTCATGTGTCTGGACTTTTAAAAACACCAGTGGCAGAGGATTCTCATGTGGTGTTGGTGGAGATAAAAACCAAGGCCACATCTGTTGGCTACTCCAGAGTGTCTACCAACATGGAAAGTGCACAAATCATTTGGGGGAGCAGATCTACTCCTAGAAGTTGAATTTAGTCACTTTACATAGGTATGCCTGACAGTTACCTAGTTGCACAGGTGTACAATACACACACACACACATTCGTTATGCTGGTGTTTGAAATGGGAAAGCAATGTTACTTTCATTGCTGGGAGATTCAGATTCACCGTGAATACCCTCAACATATTTAAAGGAATAACAAGTGGCTTTTGAAAACGCACTTAAAGATACCTGTCCTAAATCCCCCCAAGAACACTGTGTTTCCCAAGACATTTCATAACTGGATCTTTGGACTTTCCCAGTTACAACGGCGAGAAACATAAACATCCAAAGCCTCCGTGTCCTCGAAGAGGGGATGCTTTGCACTACGAGAGGCTTAGACTCAGAAGCCAGCATCACCCCTGGAGTGACGCTGAGTGAAGAGGGGAGAGTAGCCCCACAGGCTCCTGCCAGGCTATTCACTGCCACTGCTTTCCATAAACACCACTCAGATATGCAGGCCCCTGTGGCTGCGCTTAAGGCGTGAATGTGGGAGAATTGCCAGCTGCCTCATTAGAAAGCTCTTTCCTCTGATTCCTTGCTAGTTTGGGCATAAACTCTTTAGCTCAGCAAAGTCCACTCCTTAAATGAGATGAAATCGTTTTGGATGATCCATGTCTGCAAGAATCAGGAGCGGATTATACCTTTCATTTCAGGAGGGTGAGCCGACACTTTGAAAGGCGCCATTTAGAAGTGGTTTCCTTTTGCGTCCCTCGACGAGAAGGAAAGGATTAAACACTAGTCCCACCCATGTTTCAGTATGTTGGAAGGTACACTTTCATCCCTGTGGGCTACTTTCTCTCTTTGATCTCGTGTTTATCTTATTTTCCACCCTGTACATTGATATAAAACAACCGGGCAGGTCACACTCTTTTGCAATTGATAGCCTTCCATCCCCACATCCTTTATAGAAGGAATTATAAAGTCTAATAAACATCGTCGCATCTGTTGGTTAAAGAGAGGAAGCATGCCTGCTGCTCGCTTTCCCTTGCCTGTGCCCGAGATCATTTAAGGATTTGTTTCACAGAAGCTGCCGAAAACCTGGAAACCTGACGTCATCAGCAAACTTGCTGAGATGTAGGAGCTGGGCTCCCAGAACACTCCCTCAGCACCTCTGTCGCTGTCCACATGCCAAGCCTTGGCAGGTCGGTCACGGCGGCCAAATGACGAACAGCTCTGACATAGTCCCACTTAAAAACTGATGGGCGTGCAACTTGTGATTGACAGTCAAAGAGCTGCGGGGATCACGCTATTGATGCTGCCTACTGTCTTCTAAGAGGGAACGAATTGGAGGTGATTAGTGTGTCATGGCCTAATGTTAGCTAGACTCTGCTGCCATTTACATCTCGACAGACTAAAAGAAGGAAGTCTCCACTTTAAAATTTGGACTCCTCCATACAGGCAGGGCTCAAAGCACCATGGGACAGTTTCTCATCTAGCTCCATTTTGTTTGGCTTCTTAAGGCTTTCAAATTTAGCACCATTTTTTTTATTATTTTATTATTAAAGACTATATTCCTCAAAAGCTTTAGATTCGTGTAAAAGGGCATAATCACTTCCCCATTATCAACACCATTTTTCTATGCTATTTTTCTACACTTGATCTTAGTAAAAAGCCTGATGAGCAATTAGGATTATACATTTCTTATTAGAAATACCATATTTATTAGTAAATGGTTCATTTTTACTAGTGAAGTCCATAGCACATGCCTGCTAGTCCTTGAGTTTAAAGTTCATTAACTTTTGCCTAATTCTCATTTTCTGTTCTAGGATGCCATGCTTTATTCAGTTATTCGGTGTCTTCAGGCTCCTCTTGGAGGTGGCAGTCTCTCAGACGTCTCTTTTTTGATGGACCTTCCCGTGTTTGAGAGTTTCTCCTTGTTGTATTTCACAGGACATTCCTCCATCTCCTGAGACTCCTCATGTCTAACACTGTGGTCCGGGGTGGGGGGATAGAGTTTTCCAAAGTATCGCCATTCCATCGTATCTCCTAACATTTGAGGACTTGCAACTGTTAATGTTGATTTGAACCAATTAGCCCTGACTCCCCTGAATTATGAAGATCACAAGCTGGAAATGAAATAAGCCCTTCTCTCCCTGAGCTGCTTCTGGTCACGGCATTTTACCACAGCAATAGAAATCCTAAAGAAGAACATCTATGACCACTCTTTATTCCTTTCCCACTGATCTAAGTGTTTCCTTTGGCCAATATCCTAAAAGCAAAACAAAGCAACTCCAAACAAGCAAAAACACCTGTGACTTCTCTCCCATTGCATTCCAGGAGTGGAGGCAATCTCTAACCTCTATGTATTAAGACATTGTGACCCTATAGATTTTAAATAGCAACAAGTTTTCCCCAGGTACTACTTAGAGAGACTTCTAAAGTCTACTGTGCTCGATGGCGGTCCACTAGCGGGCAACGTCAGCTTCTCAGGGAGCATGGTCCTTCCCGCCTCTAGATCAGCATCTGTATTTAACAAGAAGGCTGGGTGAACTGGAGTCACAGTAAAACCTGCACCCCAGCCTAGTGGTCTTAATACATACTTAGTATAGAAAAAGTCAGTTGAAAAATTCCTTAGTCTTCTAAGGAAATAGAAGAAAAAAAAAACAGAAGAAAAAATCCATTTCTGGAATTGTTATATCTCAATACATAATTACTGTTATGTTTTTATTTTTCTTTCCCTTGTCTTCCCTTCCTTTCCTCCTTTCTTTTGTAGACCGACTCTTACTCTGTGGTCAAGGCTGGCCTTCCACTCATGATCCCCCTGCCTCAGCCTCTCAAGCTCTGGGCTGCCAGGCACGCATCATCATCATGCCTGCCCGTTTCCTACAGACAATAATCAATGCAACTGTTTACAGGATTGACCAGCCCTGATGTATTTGCTTCCTCTGTTCACGCTTGCAGCTATTTCCGTAAACAGCTGTGTGCGTGCGGACCAGTCTCACCTCACTTCCTGCAGGGGCGGGGCAGAGAGCAACAGCCCGTGAACTTACAGAAGACATTAAAGGAGTTCATGTTGGCTTCCATTCAGTGTCAATGTCAAGGACAGCTTTGAAGACAGTTATAAAATTTAGAAAATATATTGAGTCAGCAGTGTAAGCCTGAAAAATGAAAGGCTACACAGTGGAACAGGAGGCATGAATCTCTAAAATGAACTCCCATGTATGGATATCTGATTACTGTCCATGCCAAGCCCTGCTCTGTAAATCACGACTTCTCAAGGATGAGCTGCCAGCAGATGGACAGGCGGTAACAACTGAGATACATTTCAACACTTTTTAACTGCATTTTAAGCAAGATTCTACAGTAGAGACACCGCTGATGTACAAATTCTGTTGGGGGGTAAACCTGCCTTGTGGAACATTTAGAGGTGGCTCCGGCCTTTCTAGCCAGTAGTAGCCTACTCGCCTGAGGTGTGACAACCACAAACATCTCCAGACATTGTCAGTGTCGGATGGGGAAGGGAACTGTATCCTGATTAAGAATCACTGCCTTATGAGAAGGCAGATTATTTCAGGTTAACCTTTGTTCCTCAACATCCCTGCTAAGGTCATGGCCACAAGATATTCCAGAATGTTGAATCTGGAGGAATAGGTCGCTCAGCACACAAACTTGGCATTTGATACGTCATGGATGTTCGTAAGTGTTCAATGCTCTCTGACATATATGACCACTTCATACACACGTTTCTTATGGAGAATAGGAAGGAGATGGGAGCCACTACTGCTTCCATCTATGGCAACCTAGAAAGCACAACCACAAGCCAGTTCTCAAAGAGGAAGTGATGATTTCAGTGCTTTAGAAGACCAGTGACATTCAGTGTCACCCTTCAACACAGCCCTAGACTCTTTATGGTCCTTCTTGGGAGATAGAGTCAGAGAGCCAATTCCCAGCTTTGTTTTAGTGGAGGGGGGTGGTGGTGAAACACTGTATGGAGAAACAGGGATGGGATAGGAATGAACCCAATCATTGCTCTCAGACCGTTAAAAGCTGAGAATCCACTTCCAACCCAAACACCGTCCACTCCATGTGGCTGATGGGACAGAGGACAGGAGGTACCTGAATAGAAATGTCACTGTGAAGTTCCTGTAATGAGTAGGTGGGAGACTTTTTAACAATCAGCTCCTAAAAAGGCCCCTGAGAATGTTACCTTTCTTAAAACAAGGGCCTTGACCCTGGAAATCCTGAATATTCCTGTTCTGACAATTCTGCTACTGTCTGGGCTTCACCCTATTTTGAGAAATTGAGAAACTCTACATTTTAAAACTTCTTAGGTTTTGATTGCTAGTTGTCATCCTCATCCCATCCCTCACTCTACCGTGGGCCCCAGTTTGTTTTCATTGATGTTGTTCTCCTACCTACCTGACACTGTTGTTCTCTCTCTCTCTTTCTCTCTCTCTCTCTCTCTCTCTCTCTCTCTCTCTCTCTCTCTCTCTCT
>NC_022014.1:31663431-31674530 GCF_000317375.1 Microtus ochrogaster
TCTCTCTCTCTCTCTCTCTCTCTTTCTCTCTCCCTCTCTCTTTCTCTCCTCTCTCTCTTTCTGCCATCAGCCCAAGACCCACCTGGATCCAACAAGTCCCACCACTTGCCACAGAACACCAACAACCCTCCCCCGTCCCTAAGTTACTTGAGAGGATACACCTGTCCTCTCTTGGTCAGCAGTGGTGCCATGACCTGAAGCTTGCGGGAATCAAACCTTGCATTTGCCTTAGAGCCGTGGTTCAGCGTTTGCTGATTCAGGGCCGGTAGTGATTTTACAGAGCATGACTATGGCAAGCAATTGGCACAAATGGATTGTCCTTATGTGGGAGAGGCCCCTGGAATATTCACAAAAGGCTGATAACACAAAGGGCAAGGCTGGGCTAGGGATAAGAGGGGACCTTCTAATAGCTTTGCACCATACAACTTTACCCATGAAAATACTAAATTAATACCCCCCAAACACTACTAAAATGGAAAGTGTAAAGTATGCTTCCGTTCAGTCCCGAGGTCAGAAAGCAACTGCTGCTACCAAACCCCAGTGGATCGGGTGGCACCATGAGCACCCACCCTGGCCTTCGCTGCTCTTCTCAGTTGTCACACGTTCACCAGAGAGCTCCGCAGAGCACTGAGCCCTTCTGTCACTTTGCTCTTACCAACCCCATGTTTCTTGCCATAAACACTGTCTCCCCTTTACCTAGCAACCGTCTTCTTTTCCTTTAAAGATTTCCCTGGCTCTCCAACTCAGAGAGCTCCCTTTATTAGTGGGCTCTGTAGTGTTCCCCATCACTCACCTTTGGAGCATCTGCTTTTGTTGGCTGTGTTTATATTTCCTGTCTCTTCTCACTCATTCTGGAGGAAAGTATTGGAATCTGTCCTTGAACACTAACACTCTCGTGGCTGACACTGGTAATACTGATAGATTATTGATTATCCTTTATTGCCTTCCATAAAAGACTTTTTATTTTACGGTAGCATTTCTAAGCAAATTCTTGTCTAGTGGTGTGAAAGCAGCTTGAGAAGTTTAATTTTTAAGAGCCTATGAAGGCTTGATTGAGAGGCCTGGGAAAGACTTTGCTGTCCTACAGGATGAGTGAAAGTAGAATCAGTCCATCAGTGGAGCCCGGAGGAGCCTCCAACAAGTCACAGAGTGGGAGGGATCTCAGGTCTGAGGGTCAATTCACTAGTCCTACTGGACTTGTAGCACCTAATGTATATTATACACACACACACACATGTACATATACATGTACACACACAGGTATGCAAGCACGCCTGTCAGACAGTGATAGTAAAGTTCATTTCACAGAAGAACAAATAGAAGCCTGGTTCACTAAGGCCAAGCATTCTGTAGCTGGAGAATCAAGCTAAGAACCCAAGTCGGAATATCTGTCACATTGGGTTGCTTAGACAGAACATACCATAAACATTTTAGACAAATCTGAACCTTTCTTGCTGCCTTCTTCTTTTCCCCCTTTTCCCTTCCTCCCTCCCTCCCTTCCTTCTTTCCTTCCTTCCTGCTTTACCTTCTTGGATTTAAGCTCATATGACTGTGTTTCTAGGTAAGATGTGAGGGAGTGTTTTGAGGGGACTTCTACAAAGCATCTTATAACCCCAGAGGTTACATAGCCAGTAAGGGATCATGGGAAAAGACAAGATCACCCAAGGAAAGGGAAATAGGATACAGTATTAGGGTGAGATTAAATAGAGACCAGGGAAGGGGGTTAAATTGGGAGATTGGAGAGGAGGGTAAAGAAGAGAATATGGAAAGAGACAACTAACACTAAAGCCATTTGAAAAAAAAAACCATATTGAAAGCAACTATAGACGTGTCCTAAAATATATACAGATATAAAATCTAAATAGAGTCACCAAATAGTAGCAGAGACAGTGAATGTTCCAACTGGACATTTTGTGCTACCAAGTAAAACCTCCAGAGCCAGGAAAGGGTTACATCTTATTGAGTCATTAGCCAAAGGGGCTCCATTGACTCCCCCAGCATCACAGGTCATTTCCAAGGCTACTGCTTTTTCTCCAGGACCTGATGACAAGGCCCGACTGCTGAGGACAGCGCTCACTTCTGTCACGGAGCATAGAGAAGTCGAGCTGGTGCCTAACTAGAAGCTTCTCCCCTACAGGCTAGCATTCACGGCACTAGAAAGTTCTTTGCACACTACCAGGAGAGACGGAATAATCATCATTGTCCCTCTGTCATAAACCCTGTGGACTACAGCAGTCATCTAACTGCAAGATACACTGGTGCAATCGTGACCCCAATGCTATGCAAGTAACCAATCACTCTTTGATTGGATTTAAAGCCCACTCCACTAGCCTGAACCCATAATTGGCACCCTTAAAGTGACCAATAACCTGAGACTAGAGAGGTCATGGGCCTAGGGGAAAATCAACTATTATTGTGCTAAAGGAACATGGCAATAAAATGACTCCTAGTGACGTATTTCCAAATCCCTAGAGCAGATCAGGATTGACACACATATAAAATCATGAAGAATGTGGCACACACAAGACATGCACAGGTTCGAGCCAGGTGGGGCCTCAGCATCAAGAGGAGGAAGTGGACACAGGGTTCTACCCTTAACCAAGAAGCTATTTACAATGGATACCCTAGCAAAGAGAAAATCAGTTATCTCCAATAAAATGTCACTGGGTATATCAACCACACTCCACAGCAGGGTCCATGCCCAGGAGTAGTTGGCCAACATGAAACAAACTCCATGGTTTTTCTGTAAGCATTTTTTTTTTGTTTTGGCTTTTTTTGTCTTGATTTGTTTTTATTTGTTTATCGTTTTTGTCTTTTGTGGTTTTCCTTTTTTGAAAGAAAAAGAAAGAACATAAAGTTACATGGGAAGGGAGGTGAGAAGGATCTAGAAGGAGTTTAGAGGAAGAAAGACATGAACAAAATATATTACATGGAAAACATTTAGTTACAAAAAATAAAAAATACATTATATATGTAAATAAAAGGAGGCCAGAGGCCGTGAATTAGAGAGAAAGAGAGAGAGAGAGAGAGAGAGAGAGAGAGAGAGAGAGAGAGAACATGGAAGGGGTTGGCAGGAAGAATGGGAAAGAGAAAAATGGAGTGATTATATTTTAATTTTGATTTTTCAAAAATGCAATTTATATCACGTGACCAAGCAAGACCTCTTAGCTAGAGAAACACATACAGGACCTATGAGATTATGGTCATCTCCTGTCACTGCTTGGGTGGAGGAAAACTGGAAACAACTGAGTGTTCATCCGTCGAGGTGTGGCTATGTACGCTGAACACAGCCTGCCTAGGGGTACCGTGCAGCCCGTGAAGAGATAGATGAGCAGATCTTATGTACACTGTGGCAGTAGCCTCGAGACTGTGTGGGGTACAACTGCATGTTGCAGACACATGCACGGCACCATGGAAATTTAATGGCACATACCTAAATCTCTGTAGTTTCTGTGTGTGACTATAATTATGAGAATGTGAGTAAAGACAAGAAGAGCAAGAACAGCTCTAACATGGAGGGACGGGCAATG
Organism: Microtus ochrogaster; assembly: GCF_000317375.1. Classification (NCBI taxonomy): domain Eukaryota; kingdom Metazoa; phylum Chordata; class Mammalia; order Rodentia; family Cricetidae; genus Microtus; species Microtus ochrogaster. Next base: position 31,666,962 of record NC_022014.1, read on the forward strand.
AGCCTCATCTGTGTATAATTCTGAGTTTTCTTAAAACTATGTATTTAAGGTCCAGAAGTGGCAGTCCATGCCTTTAATCTCAGCACTTGAGAGGCAGATGCAGGCAGATCTCTGTGAGTTCAAAACCAGTCTGGCTTACCTATTGAGCTCCAGATCAACTAGGGCGGCATCATAAGACTCTGTGTGTGTGTGTGCGCGCGCACACGCACATGCCCATGTATGATATGTATCTAAGAATTTCTTGACCAATGAAAAATCATTTTTAAGAGTGAAAAAAAATGTCTGTGGACATTATTCACTAAGGTGATGGTTCTTAATTTTGGAATGAGGGGGATAAACATCTAAAATTCTGATGAAAGGTTTTCCCTAAAAATTCTGTAAAGGCCTGAGTTTTTGTTTATTTTTTTTTATTGTTGTTGTTCAATTTCTGGGAATTTCAAGAGTTCCCGGAAGCGCAGCCCTGGCCCCCTCTGACTTCCTGACCCCAGGCCGGGGGCATCTGAGCCCGTGGTCCTGGGGATCATCACACACAGCTCTCTTCTTTCACCCTGGTTCCACCAGAGGAATTAGAACGCCTGAGAGCTATTTTTACGAAGCGTCAGCCGCTCTTCTCCCGAGATTGAGTTTCCCCAGAAGGTAGATTTTCGCTGACATCTTAATAATTGGAAAGGAGCAGCTGATCCTTGAGGAGGGAGTGGATGTAGCAAATGGGCTGTGGAGCCACAAACAGAAGCTGAGCTGTACCGAGGAAGCTTCCAGTGGTTTCGCGTCTGCTTTTAGACTCCGTCAGGTCCTTTTAAAAGTTCTGCCATGTCACCCTCCTTCACACAGAGCCGCCGTGGTTTCCACCTTGCCATTAACGCAGATGGTTGTTTAGAGACTTTGCTTATACATTTTTAAAGAAGCAAGAGACATAAAAGAGCCTACTTCCTCTCCTAAAATACCAATCAATATTCCTTGCACTTTCCCAAGATGCTTGCAGGATGGAGGCTTGTTTTCACCCCCTTTGGGTTTGCTTTAAAGTGTTTTAAAGGCGAAGTCGGTCTTCCTGAGAGCAGATCTCCTCCGTAACACAGTTTTTATTAAGTCCCAGCACTGCCTGCACACAAACGGTCTGTACTACATCTGGTGAAATACACTGTGCCTGCCTATGCCGTGAGCGCCGGGCATATAGGGTCCCCAGGGAAGAGCTGTTCTCCCCGGTGCCTTCAAGGCTCCCCATACACATAATTAAAATACATCTTAAAAATTTAACTCAGAAAAGAGAAGTCTGGACATTATAAGTGTTGCCTAAGAATTTCAGAGTTTTGTTCCTTTTAGAATAAAATGATTTCTTATTCTGCGTTGGAGTTCAAACCTTGGATCTCGTGCATGCTAGGCAAACCCTCTGCCACTAAACTTATATCCCTAGCCTGAAACATGATGAACTGTGTTTGATGGATATTCACTTGGCTGAGTTTTCCATCTTTTGCATCTTTGAGAATACTTTCTGTGGCTAGCATTGCGATCCTACCCTGAGCTGGGCTATCCTGCCTTTGCAGGCTCATCTCTCACTATCTACCTTTGTAAACTCTTGCTCCCGGCCAGTCAGGTGCCCATCCCCCTGGACAGACTGTTTTCTGCTTCTGCATCTTTATCCATACCCTCTGGCCTGACTCGGCATGGTCAACATTTTGGTTCACTGTGCTCCGGCTTAATATTTTGTTTTTACAGGTTCTCCCATAAAGCAGTTACTGTTCATGCCCATCATTGGCTCTTAGTTCCTTTGAGCTGCTTTAGCAGTTTGGAGTAGCAAACTCGGGGCCTTGTCTCTCTCACTCGCACGAAAGCTGAATGGTACCTTCCCTCCACAAATCCGTGGGAACATTGACTGTAATCCAGGCGTCGCATTCCAAATTCTGAAAATGAAAGGCCCAATTGTTGTTTTCCCTTGGGTTTATGATTGTGAGAGATGGGATAACCGAGCAGGCAAATAAAGGCAAGACCTCCAAGAAGTGAAGAGAATGGAGCAAAGAGATGTGATGGGCGACAAAGGGGAAGAGTGACCCTGGGATGCTGAGAAAAGTCTCTGATGAGAAAAGAACTGAGCTGCAGTCTATACCGTAGAAGATACCAGTGGAGAAAACATCAGGGGAAAGGAACATTCCAGGGAGAAGGAACAGCAAATGCAAGGTAGAAACTTAGCGTGTGAGTAGGAGCTTAGCGTGTGGGTGACCATGAGTTTCTCAGCTAGCAAAAGATTTTCTAAAAGATGTCCCTCGGTCCTGCAGCACTGAATCCGTAGCTAGGCAATCAGCTGCTTAGTCAGAAGACCCATGAGGTGTGTCTGTCGACTTCCTGTGACTAGCACAGTGGGGGGACACATACTAGACACTAATACTGAAGAATGAGGGAATGGGTTCTCGTGAGTAACTCCCTGCCCCTTCGCCAACATAAACTCATAACTCTACTTGACCTTTGCATGGTAATATTTGCCAGCACAACCCTGTAATTTTAGAATTGCAAAATTTTTAAATCTATTTATTTCACTTTACTTTATGTGCACTAGCATGCATGTCCGTGTAAGGATATCAGATCCCCTGGAACTGGAATTACAGATGATTGTGAGCTGCCATGTAGGTGCTGGGAATTGAACCCAGGTCCTCTGGAAAGGCAACCAGTAGTACTCTTAACCACTGAGCCATCTCTCCAGTCCCACAACCTTCTTATTTTAACCAATCAGCCTGAAGCATTAGTCTCATCGTTGGCTTGATATAGCTGGGTAGAAGTGGTTTACAACTAACTGGAAAGGCCCTTTTTAGCACATGGGGCACATCCAGAAGGGCTATTTATCTGCCAGTTAGCTAGAGTGGCATGAGTTGCTAGTTGGTTTCTACTTCTTCATTGAAAAATCGACTGTTCCTCCTTTTTAGGTTCTCCTAGAGAGTTGAGTTTGACTCTGGGAAGTCAATAGATCCCCTTCCATCTCCTTGCATAAATGTCTTCCCCTCGTAGTCTTATGTGTCACCAAACCCAGTGCTCTGACATACTTCCCCTGGGCCACTTTTCATGAAAACAGAATTCACAATTTGAAGGTTTCACATAAGGCTGAAGACTTGCCAATGGACCCACCCTGGGTCTGACCTCAATTTGTCTTTTCTTTCTGACTTGGCTAGAGTGTTTTCTGTTCAATAACCCATGTGCCATGGAGTCGGCAAGTGTAAACTAGATTTCTGTTAATCATCTCCAAAATCCTAATTATACTTTTCAACTTGAGTTCAATCTATACAACAGGTGGCTATTACCTACTATAAAGGGGAAGGGACCAGGCAAAAGTGAGCAGCTAGGCTTCTACAGAGCCAACTGAAGGCCAAGAACCTTCAGTGAGGAACATCAACACGGAAGGGGCAAGGCTTGAGGCTCTCACGGGGTGGCACAATCACAGTCGTGGGAAGTTAGAAAAGGCTTCCCTCAGATAAAGACAATTCCATTTTTTTTGCTTTTTAAAAGATTGATTTTTATTTACACATGTGGACACATGTATATGCACACCTGTATGTAAGTGGCCACAGAAGCCAGAAGAAGGCATAGCATCCCCTGAAGCTAGAGTAACTGTTGGTTGTGAGCCGCCTGAAATAGGTACTGGAAAATAAATTCTGGTCCTCTGCAAGAGCAGCAAGTGTCCTTAACCGCCAAGCCATCTCTCCTGCTTCTGCAATTTATTCCTAAAAGATAGGTCTTTTCTGGAAGAATGAAGTGGGAGTTATCCTTGCAGGTGGAACACAAAAGCCATGTTTACCACATTGTCCAAGAAAACCTGGTGAGTGTGGAGGAAAGTCAGCTTCCCAGGGTCACCACTGAGTAGAGCATGGGAAGAAGGAACACAGGATGCTCTAGAGAGACCAGGAGAGATAGGGGACAAAAATCCTTTAACTAACCCATCTTGGGGTGTGACGAAGCAGATGCGGTCCTCAGACAACCCCAGTGCCCTCCTGCTCATCCTGCCATCAGCCACAGCCTGAGCTGGGAAGGACAGCATCAGGAGGCAGGCATGGACTTTGGTGCATATCTGGTTGGAGGGTTTTTCAGAGCCTCCAAATCTCATGTGTTTGTGACTTTAACAAATTGTTTCCTTCCTTTAAAGGCTGTTCATTCATAATGCAGGAAGCGAGCACCTACTTCCTAAGTCTTAAGAGGGGAACAAGAGACCGTGTGTGAGAGACTGGGTACTATGTGGCACATGAGAGTACTCAGAAGATGTGGAATGATTTTGGAATAATAAGCCAGGAAGAATAGTGTCTACTGAATAGCATGATTGATAATAGAGTTTCCTAGATCAGGGTCAACAGAGAAATCCAGGGTCAGGCAGATCAACTGAGGTGGCTTGACCTGACAGCATTTCCGAGAATATCCCCCAGCAGGATCTGTAGCTCGGGTCTCATCTCTCAGCCAGATTCAGAGTCAAGAGGCCATGCTTGGCAGGCTCATTCTGTCCTTGGATTTCTTACCCCACAGGGATCAAGGAAGGGGAACCCAGGCCTTGGATTATAAGACCATTCTTGCGTCTCCCTGTGTAAGATGATAATGCCAAAGACCTTGGCTCCAGGCACAGGAATGTGGGCTGTCCAAGGCTCCTTGTCCCCTCACAAGATCACTAGGTGCTTGCTGGTATTAGACCCTGGGGACTATCTTCAAAGTCCTCGTCTCTTTCTCCTTGTTGTTTTAGTTTAAGGCCAGTATTGTACAAACTGGCAGAGTAGATAATTTTCCCTCTTGGGAGTGTTTGACATGGTTTTAAGTTTAAATGCCTTTTTTCAGAGCAGTGTTTAGCTTACAGCAAAACTAACATGCCCTCCCATACCCATTCTTCCTCATGAATATTTGTCCTCAATATCATTTGCCACAGCCGTCCTGTACCCTAAGCCTCTGCTTTGTCACTGGGTTCTCTGTCAGCTGTGCATACTCCATGGAAGTTGGCTTGTTCTGCCGGTCAGTGTCCCCCAGGGAGCACAGGCACAGCCCGGGTAAAGATTATGATGCTAAATCGGTTCCAAATAACCAAATATAAAAGGGTATTTAAGATTGGGGAGAATCACAAAAGAAAGAGACATGGAGGAACGGAGGAGAGAGGAGAGAAAGGACCAGTTATTCACCCAGGCAAACCCCACTCCTGTCTCTGAAGCTCTGTGGAAGTTCATGGCAATTCTTGACTAAAATGTCCCTTCTCCCTAGATGGGCAGCTCTCATCCTGCCACTGGCTCCGGACTTTGTTTATCCCAGAGCGATAACTCTTCCTTTGGCCCTTTCTTGTGTTGCTTTTCCCCTGCACACTTTCCAGGACCACGTGGTGAGCCCCCCAACCCACAGATTTAGGGGAAAGTGTGGTTCTGAAGTAGGAATCTCAGGAGAGGACTGGAATTGCTCTGCCGAGCCTTTTTCTAGCGCTTACAATGATTTATTTTATTTTGAGTTCTTCTACAGAGTTCTCATGAGAAAACAGAAGTCAACCCCCAACTTTGACAGGTGAAGCCCTCTGGGAGGCTGGCTGGTGTAGGAGCCGGGACAACACTGAGATGTCCTTCCAAACCAAGACCCGAACAGCTGAGGAGCTCCTGTTACCCAAGAAGTGAGTGACACGGACAGTTCTTCTGCCAGTTGGAGGCAGAGACGAAATCAGGCAAGGGAGGTGGTGTAGACAAGGACAGAGGAGACAGGGCAGGTGGGAGGTGGGGGTGATAAGCTGTGACCATCCAGAAATCAGGGAGAAGGCAGTGGAATGCCCTGGTCTCTGACTATATCCCTGTTATGCCCTGGGGAACAAGGGTGGTTCCCACTGTGAGTCTCGGGGGTGGGGGGGGCTCCTTGGTGATTTATCAGCTGAAATTATTGAGTCCCCTGGGGTCATCAAGACACTCACAGAAAGGGACTGGACTGTTTGAAGGGAAGACACGGGCACACATGCTAGAAAGTGGAGTCTAGCCTAAAATTCTTTGATGCAGAATTTAAAATGTGCCGAGTCTGCCCCAGCTGAATTAGAAGTGCGTGCCCACTGAACTGTTCTTATTTCATCTTGGTTTTGTTCCTTCGTGCATTTTTCCAAAATGACTGTGGTACTGTTTTTAAAAGTTATTCTTTTAATCACAAATTTTTAATTGGTTTGAAAATTTTTAAGAACAAGGTTGAATTTCTTATATTTTATTTATTTATTTATTTTAGAGAAAGAGACCGAAGGATAAAGTCAAGGGGCTCGCCTTGGCTAACTTGTAGGGAGGGGGCAGAATTGAAATGAGAGACGGGAGGCTGCCAATCTTTCTCACACTGCTTACGTGTCCCATGAATGCACATGATTGCGTGCGTCGTCACATGTTTAAGTAAATTCAAGAAATAAAACGTTTTTTCAAAACATCATATCTTGAAAAAACAAGGGCGTTATATTAAATCAAAGACTTTTTCAATCAACATATTCTACTTGTGCAAATATTTTAGCTGAATATTACTTAACTCTTCTTTTTTAAAATATTTATTTATTTATTATGAATACAATATTCTGTCTGTGTGTATGCCTGCAGGCCAGAAGAGGGCATCAGATCTCGTTTCAGATGGTTGTGAGCCACCAGGTGGTTGCTGGGAATTGAACTCAGGACTTTTGGAAGAGCAGGCAATGCTCTTAACGGCTGAGCCATCTCTCCATCCTATTACTTAACTCTTTAAAAGTTCTGTATCATGTGGGTGTCATGTGATGTGTATTTGTGGCCGTGTGTCTGATGTGTATCTGTGGGCTGTATGTATGATGGGGGGGGGGGGGCATGTACCCCACAGCTCATGTGTGGAAGTAGTCAGGTTTGAGAACCAGAGCCTTCTCACCAGCCCTTACTTCATCAGCTCTTTAACGAATCCTTCCTGCTAAATGTACATGTCACATACAACAAAAGCCGAGCTCTGAACCTGTCTCCCCGTATAAACAATGCAAGCCTTTTATATCACAGTGGGGCTGCATATCCAATAGATTTATTTCCACAAATCAGACACTGGAACTAGAATTACAATCCCTTAAAGAAACTTTTGCTTTCCTCTATAAAGACAACTTGACAGGAAAGGTAAATAAACAATTTAGTAAGTATCCATGACATACCAGTCAGATTTAATAAATGTTTTTACTTACTTCAAATTTTTAAGATGAATCACAATAATAAAAACTATAATTCTCCCGTGCTTTCCTCTCAGTGACAGTAACTTTACCTTCAAGCTGGGGTTTACATTCCTGCCCGGTCTTTCATTCCTTTATTCTATGGATAAATGAAGAAGGAAATGCACAGACTTGCGTTTTGTCCAGAAGGGAGGGTTTGAAGGATCCCAGATCCTCTCATTTCCCCAAAGAAATCTTCAATCTCTTCTTTCTTAAATTTAATGTGTATGCATTTGTGTGAGTGTGTGTGGTGTGTGTGTGTTTGTGTGGTGTGTGTGTGTTTATGTGTGAGTATGTGTGTGTGGTGTGTGTGTATTTGTGAGTGTGTGTGGTGTGTGTTTGTGTGTTTGTGTGTGAGTATGTGTGTGTGTGGTGTGTTTGTGAGTGTGAGTGTGTGTGTGTGT
>NC_022014.1:31675435-31730278 GCF_000317375.1 Microtus ochrogaster
GGTCCTTGGACTTCCCACAGGTCAGGGAACCCTGATGGCTCTTCAAGCTGATGAGGGAGAGGGACTTGATCGGGGGAGGGGGAGGGAAATGGGAGGTGGTGGCGGGGAGGAGGCAGAAATCCTCAATAAATAAATAAAAAAAAATGGACAGAAAAAAAAAACCACTAATTAAGGGTAATTTATTGGTCAGATCCCAAGGATCTTTCTCATCCTGAGACTGAGCTGAGGAGACAAGGGAATACATCTTTTCCCCCTGTCGTTTCAGAATATTACATGTCAATTTAGACTGTGTTTATGAAGAGAGCAAGATTAACTGTCTTATACCAAAAAAAAAAAAAAAGTCTCATTAAACAGAGAGATGGATTGAAAGTTCGGAGTCCTTAAGAACCCAAAGAGCTAAAGGTGACGTTTAATTTAAACTGTGCCCTCTGGTGTCACTTTCTGAGCACTTGCGCAGTATCACTTTCCTCCTCTTCTACATCAGTTTCATCAGCGGATCCCAGCTGAGCACACAGCTTGAACGGTATCGCAAAGAGCCATTTTTAAAAACACGTTAAGGATGCAGAGCGGTGCATGTGGGCATGGACATACCATGAAGATTCCACGTGAAAGAGGGGATGTAGGAGACAGTTGTCACCCCAAGCGAAGCATAGCTTGGCTTAGACTGCTAGAAACCACTGTGAGCGCTAACTTTGGTGGTGTCCCTTTGATTCTGTGGGGCCTTCCTTTGCCTTCCTAGAAAGGAGAAATGTTGGGCTGGTCAGGCATTGTGAGCCCTGCCTTTGCCTTTCAATAGCCTGAGTAGATTCACAAAACACTGCCGCATGGGCTCTTCTTCCAACCAGCCCTGCAAATGGCCCTCAGGGATGGGTCCATGCTCCGGGTTTTGACCCCTTTCCGAAGTTCATCTAATGGTTTTGCTGTGCAGGTGGAACTGAAAGTCGCGGGCCCAGGTGGTGTCTGAGGGTTCCCACCTGGAAGATGGACTGACCTGTTCACAGAGACTATAAACAAGACTTGGTGACAGTGGAGGGGTGGCCTTTTCAAGTACAGTCAGAACAAGACTGATACTTGCCTGATGGTCACGTTGGCCTCGTCACTGGTCTGGAAGCTTCCTGGGAGTAAAGATTACGTTTTGCCAACTCCTCCCATGCCATTGGTATAGAGTAAGTACTCAATGAAGCGGTTCCTCCTTGCTGTTTTAGAATGTGTTTCACCGGGGCACATAGGATTAATCGAGTGATCGAAATTTCGTTGGTGGTCACCAGACTCACAAGCGATTGATTTTTGTTACCAGAATTTGCTATTCATCTAAAAAGAAAGCCTATCTGGGTCCAGAAAGCAGACCCAAGCTCAGTCCTAGAGCTCCTTTCGCTGGCAGATCAGGTCATAATGTCACGGGGCGCAGTCACCGGCTTTCTGTTAGCTCAGACCCAAGGCCTCCAACCTGAAGTAAAGAAAAGTAGCTTATGTGAATTCACGGTTTAGAGGTTTTAGTCTAGGACTGGGGAGACCCATTGCTTTCAGGCCTCTGATGGGTACATCATGGCATGAGCACATGGCATAGCAAGACAACTCACCATGTGGTTGGGATGTTTAAAAAAAGTGAGTGGAGGAGAAAGGGGCTGGCATACCCCCAGTGACTGGAAATCTTCCCACTGTGTCCCATATTTCCAAGATTCTCCTACCTCCCAGGGGCTACTGTGCTGGACAGCAAGTCTTTACTCCATGGGCCTTGGGGACCATTCCAAACCATATCTCTGAGGGGGCACAGAACATAAGTTAGATAGTGTTAGTGACCATTTTTATCAAGATCTGAAGTTCCATTGGCCATTTTCACATCTCAGACCCAGATCATGTGTCTGGAGACTAGACAACATGCTGGACCCCCAGAGATACATTAATGTGTTCCCCTTCCCAATTCCTCTTCCCCACCACTCACTGGAGCGACCACCATACCCCTGTGTTTACTCTCCCCGTCACCACAACACACAGTAACCCAAGTGTCAGATATTTTGCTGCTTGCTAATGGCACAAGGAGAGAAGCACGTTAATCCCCTGAGGAAGGTCACCCCAGAACACTCTGCAAGACGTCCTTGCCTGGAGAGCTGCCCGGTGCACAGCTAAGCCCTTCCTTCTTGCAGGCTTGCTTACGGAGTTGGCACCTGCTGACCTTGCGTGTTTAAGAGCCTCCTATTTTGAGGGCTCTAGCACTCTGCTCCCCACCTACAATTACCACAACTAAAAATACTTCTGAGAAGAGTCTTCAAGGGGGACTTGGCGCCTGGACTGTCCTCCTATTTCGGTGCCATGTTTCAAGGCAGCATCACCCTTGCTGCTACGGAGCAGCCCATCACCAGTGAGATGGAGTAGTTCATGGTGGATGGAAGCTTTGTGGTCAGCCCATCACCAGTGAGATGGAGTAGTTCACAGGGGATGGAAGCTCTGTGGTTATGTCTCCTTCCACCAGAAAGGGTACCCATAGGGGTTTTCCAGGTAGTTTTATCACTCCTTAGCCACCATGTGCGGAAACAGCATCTTCCTAGACATCGGCCACCATGCGTCTTTCCGATTGTAATGTAGGTTTCCATCTCCCCCAGCTAATGTGGTCCTTCCACCTCCAGCGGTGTGACTGGGGAGCTACTGAGAAAAAACTTCAGGTCATCCGTGAAGGGACATAGACTAAATGCAGGGAAACGGCTTTCACAGGACCTCATGCCTATGTGGAATCTACTCTTAGCATCTACAAGAAGTTGGAAGTATCACTGGGCAATGGTGGCGCATGCTTTTAAGCCCAGCACTCAGGAGGCAGGTGCAGGAAGATCTATGTGAGTTCGCAGCCAACCTGGTCTACAGAGTGAGTTCCAAGACAGCCAAGGCTACACAGAGAAACCCTGTCTCAATAGACGAAACAAAACAACACCAAAACCTAATCACCGTGGTCAAATCAGGGAGTGGGGTTGATGACCTGTGGTATACACAAGAGATAGGTTTCATTTCCGAACCTTTGGTGCTATTTTAGACTGCTTCTTTATCCATAAAATAAGACAGCATCCCTTCATGGTCACATGACCTGTTGAGTCCCTTCTTTAAAAACCATTAAGTCTAACTAAACAGGGGAAGGGGCATCTTATTCTTTTTCTCTCTAATCCTTTGCTTTTCCTTCACTCCTGTTGGTGAGTTAGAAACCTCCCCTTTGCGGCATGGATAGAATAATGGAATAGAATTTCCCACACTATGAAATCTCCAGGCCCATGGCTATAACCCTTGTGCATTGTGGAGTCATTTCTAGTAGAGGATTTGTAAATTCTATCACACACCTCCCTGCCTTCTCTCTACACATTTCCAATGCGGTTCACATACCTTAACGGGCACCTATTAAAAGTTTAGTAACTTTAGTGTATTCACAGAAATGTGCACCCGTCAATAGCTGCTTAAATTTTGAACATTTTAACACCCTCCAGCAAAGCCCTCTCTGCTAGGCGGGCACTTTCCAGTCTCCCCTCCCCTCACCTTCTGGCAGCCATTCATCAGACTTTTGTTTGTGGAGCTCTGCCTGGTCTGGACATTTTACACAGGTGGAATCAGTGCGGTCAGTGGTCCTTGCCTGCCTTGGGTGCCTTAGCTACTTGGTGTTGAGGCGACTCTGTTCACCATAACCTCAGAAAGATGGGCCACTGTCTGCATCCCCGTCGCATTGCCTAGGATCTGTTGCCAGGCCATCAAGTGACCTCTTGAATAGATCCTGTGATCCTAAAGTCTTGTTTTAGCCAGAGTTTCTTCCCCCACACCACATTTTTTGCATGCTTGTCCTGTTAGGGCATAAACTACATCAAACCTGCGGCTCCCAATGGGACTCCACCATGGATTTCTTCCCTGTTTCTCTCTTTCTCCTAGGTGATACACAGACGGAGATGCCCTCTTCTTCCTGCTGTCTTCAGTACCTGTGTCATTCGCTCATATCAGTTCCACCTCCGCAGTGCGCCCCCCTCCAAGGATGTTGCCATCGCTCTGATTTAATCGGCATTAAATCCTTTGATTCCCCATATCCTTCCTCTGCCATTTCTTAAAATAGTCTGCAGCACTCAAGTCAAGGATCCTATTGACCTCCCTGTCTCTGATGCTGCATCGTCCTCCAGGAACCCTTTTGCCTATTCTCCTTAAGGGGCACATACAATCAAAACGCTCTTAAATGAGAACCTGCAGGTCGGGTGGTCCAGGCAGCCCTGAAGTCAATGGGGCAGGCTGTTCCAGGATCGTCTGAGTGCCTGCTAGGGAGAAGGGGTGTTTGATATCTTGACTGCCTTGGAAAGTGAGTTCCTGTGATTGCTTTATTTGTCTCTTGGAATGGGTTGAAGACAGAAGAGTTGGATTGGGGCCATCACCACAGTGCTGGGTTCTTGTCACAGCTCCTACAGGAAGCCTTGTGGTTTGAGTCACCTTGGCAGGGAGAGAGCTCCAGGGAGGGAGCACGGACTGGGCAATATGGATTTGAGATTTGGGAACAGTTCTCAAGAGAGACATGGGGTTGTGATCACCCTTGCTAAACACTTGGGTCATTATGAACCTGGAGATGTCACAGTGGTTCAGTCTCTCAGAGAAAGACTTTTGTAGGTTATGCCTTGGACTAGCAAAAGGATGTTGTGTAGAACAGGGCACAGGAGGCTCATGGGAACATCTCCCAAGGGACAAGAGCTCCCATACTGAGCAGGAGCCATTGGTGAAGACAAAGGGAACGGTTATCAGGGCAGACCCAGCAGAAGTGCTGTGCGTTTTGACATTCGCCATGCTTGCCAGTGAGGAGAGACCACGTGGAAGACACGTTATGGGATGAGAGAACAGAACCCACCTTGAAGATGTCACGGTGATCCCTGGTTGTAGATGGAAACCAGAAAAGCATTTAAACTCAGACTGGCAAACTAGCGGACAGGGCACTCCAGGCTTAAGGAAACCCAGGTGTTTAAAACCAAGGCAGTGTGCTTGGCCCGGGAGCTCATCTTTTCATCTGTGGCCCTGTGCTGCCCTCTGCTGGCACTCTCCAAAAGTGCAACTTAGTTTTAAAGGCGGCAGGTGCCCTTAGTATTGAGCTTTCAGGGCCAATTATACTCACCTGCGTGAACCAAGTCAGGCTGTGATGGAAGTAAAATGAAAAGAAGTCAGCATATTTCCTGCTTCTGTCTTGTCCGATCGTCAGACTGCTCAGTCATCCCTTGGGAACGTCTGTTTCTTGTGTGGGACCTGTTTATCAGCACTGTGGCTGGATCCTAGGGTGGATACTGCAAGTATTCAGGTTACAGATGAAGATACAGAGGCACATAGAAAATGCCTCACCCTTAAGAAATGCCTATCACAGTCAGTTCCCAGCGCCACAAACCTGTTGAGACGTAGCTTTGTGCTCCACTCCCACCCGAAGCAGACCGGACAAAGAAAGATGGTTTTAAAGTATGTGTTTAAATAAACACATTACTCTGTATGTTTTTGAAATCTGAGACGAAATTCTAGATGTGCTGTTAGCCTGGCATGCAGAGATGCCTGCCACAGGGTGAAGGGAATAGGATGCAGGCGTGAGAACTCGCTCACCTCAAGAGGACACAGCCTCTAAGGAGGAAGCGGCTGTCTGGTGGGCCTGGAAGAGCCAGGAAGGCAGTTTTGTGCCGAGGGTAGATTTGAGCTCTTGTGGCCTGGTGAATACAATGGCCTACAGAGGCGGAACATTTGCAGAGAGGTTTGGTCTGGGGTTCAGTGCAGGATCATACAAGAGAGATAGGGGTGGCTGGAACTCCAGACTCCAGAGCCTCTGTGTTAACCTGCCTCTTCTTCCTGCAGCTGAAGGCAGTACCCTCTCTAGCCTGTAGGTGGCAGCTTAGGCTCAGCTTGGTTTTGGTACCCACCTGCTGGGAATCGCTTTCAGCTGGAGATTTGTGAGTATTATAAGATACTAACCCACGGGCACTGTGCCTCAGAGACTCTGATTTAGTTGATCCTGTGTGTGATCCTGTGGACTGCTTGTTTGACACCCTTTCACCTCTACCTCTGCAGTGGATCCTGAGTCCACACAAAAAAAGGAGAGTCATGAGCTGAAGTATCCTGTGGAGGATGGAGAATACACTTCAGACAAGAGAGAGAGAACGGGAGAGGTTCTTCTCAGACAGAGAGACAAGGGAGCCCTAAGGGAGCCCGTGTAGTGGTGAAAGGCATTTCACTCCCTGAAGAAAAGAATTAAGTCGTGCGGAGGGCGAAGGAGTGTTCCAGAAAGCAAGAAAACATGCCTCTTTCTATGAACCAGCGCTTTAATGTATCCTAGTGGAGGCACTGTGGGTTTGGGGGCTTTGGGAGAACCTGGCCAGGCAGGGAGATGGCAAGGGTTGACAGGGAGGGGGTGGCACAGTGGAAGTGGTTTCCCAGAGACAGTGGGGTCTTCCTAGGTAGACATATATCCTGAGAGACGTTAGATACTGCAAGTGGCCCAATGACCCCATGCAGCAAAATGGTGGCTGCCCCGAAATCCTCCCTAGCCAGTGCCCTCACAAAGAGAAAGGGACATGCTCAACAGCAAGGGCATCTGTTGCCATAGTAACTCAAAACATCAGAAACAGGCCCACTGTCATGACCTAAGCCTCCTTGGGCATAGCCTTCAGGGGAGTCAAAAAGAGAAACTTAATACTCAAAGCTCCATGATGAACAAAATTAAAATTTAGACAGGATCCCTATGGCCAGCTTTTCCTTTTACCTCAAATAGAATACCCAAGAGTACTGCCTGTCCTGACATCTTCTGATAAATGCAGGCTGAGGTGGTGGGTAGCCTTTCACTGTCTTCCCTTCTCTTGCTGGAGCCATCTACACAGGCCTTGGCACCTGAGGAACTGTTATCACTTCTGATGTGCCCCCCCCCATGAGAACTGTGTGCCTGGCGGATCGGTGGCGCCACCTAGTGGTAGAATCTAGCACCAAGCAGACAAAGATGAGGCCAGCACAGTCCAGGAGCCTCCATCTTCAGAGCAGGTGTGGGAGGGAGGCAGTGCTTAGGGACACACACGGTGCCAGCTGATGTGGGGAGGGTGGAAGACTGTGTGGACAGACCGGTCAGGAGGTCAGGGTGTAGGCAGACAGGGTGTCCTCAAAGTAGAAAAGTCTTGTGACCCAGTCTTGCCACCCCATCAGTGGAGTGAGAGGGACGATGGAGCCCACATCTCCAACTTTCACAATCTTTGCTTCACCTCGTTGGGACAGATTTGAAAAATCAAGTGCTTAGAGTCTTGGAAAATCTGGGGGTGGGGTAGAGGTCTCTGGGTAGGCACTGGAAATGCAGGGATCAGTAAGACAGAGAATAGGGTGCTACTCAAGGGGAAAGGGCAGTGCTAAAGGTGTTCTAGAAGCTGGGCCTGACATCACAGTTCTATAATCCCAGCTGCTGGTGGTAGCTGAGGCAGGGGGATGGAAAACGCAAGGCCTGGTAAGCTACAGAGTGAATTAAAGACCAGCCCGGACAGCCTTGTCAAAAAAATAAAAATGAAGACAGAGGGTGGGGATATTGCTACCTGTCTGGCATCTGGGAGGCCCCGGAAATGATCCTCGTGATTGAAGGCAGGAGTTGCTCCTAGAAACATGTCAGAATGTCCACCAGTGGCTGGGCAAGTGCGAAGAGACAGCCTTGGCAGTATTTGAATTTCGGCAAGTGGAAAGTGAGTCAATTTGTGGGGAAGCAAAGGCTGGCATTGCCTTCAGACCCAGGAGGGACCCAGGTTGAGTGTCCTCCTGAGGCGAGGGTGCTGGACCAGTAGGAAGAGAGGCCACCGGGTGTTTTGGCAGAACTGTGGCAGGTCACACAGGCCTGGGGAGGCCTCTGTTGATCTGCACAGACTCAGCTGTGACACCATTTGCCCTGGACACTGTATGTAGTTTCCAATTTACTGTGGTTCAATTTATTCTAGTGAGAAAACAAAATGTGTTAAGTAGAAATCATATTTGAAGATTCCGGTCCTTTTCTGAACTGTCAACATGACCTATGACCCTTTCCATGCAGAGTGGCAGCAACAAGCCATAGTTCCCAGTGAGCCCCATTGCCATGAGGGAGGTGACCGGCCCTACAGTGTCCGAGGCAACCAAGCTAGAACATCTGCTGGATTGGGCTATTAAACACATGCTCAGCTTCTGCTGTTTTCTGTTTACAACGGGTGTGGTCTGTGTGCTCAAACAGCTAGTGAGCCATGTGCATCTCAGAGCATGGGATGTTTGTTTTCAATATTTATATGTATTTGTTTGTTTGGTTTTTTACTGTTTTTCAAGACAGGGTTTCTTTGTGCAGCCTTGGCTGCCCTGGGACTTGCTCTGTAGACCAGGCTGGCCTCAACTCACAGAGATCCGCCTGTCTTGGCCTCTCCAAGTGCTGTGATTAATGGTGTGTACCACCACTCGCAGCTTTTATTTATTTATTTATTGACGATTTTTATACATGTTTACAATGTTTTGTATTTATCAAACCTGAGTCAGAAGGATGGAAAAGTCAGGGCCTGGTCAGGGACACTGAGTTCAAGGCCAACCTGGGCAACTCAGTGAGACCTTTAAAAGATTAAAACAGAAACGGGGTATAGCTTGTCTCCTTCCCCCCTTCCGTCCCTTTCCTTGTCTGTCCTTCCTTCTTTCTGTAACACACCGAGTCCAGTTAGTGCTGTCTGGTGGAATACTGGCTGACCCTGTTGGTTTGAGTAACTACAGCCGCCAGGAGTTCCCAGGGTCAACACTGCCATGTCATATTCAGAAGCCAGAATTTCACCACGATCCTCTCATTCTCCGGCCCCTACGTTCTTCTCACTCCCTCTCTTCCACCACGGTCCCTGAGGCTTTGGGGCTGGGGGGGCCTATCGTAAATGCCTCCATTTAGAGCTGAGTACTCAAAAATCATTTATTCTCAACACTTTGATCAGTTACGAGTCTACAGTAACTGCTACTCATTACCGGTGAAGTCTCTCTGGCCACGGTTGAGAATAACACTAATATACACATTGAAAAAGCAGTTCGACAATATGTCCAATCAGCAAAGCGCCAGTAGTGGGATTTCTCCCGCTACAACCTCCTGAGCTATGGGCATTTGACCCAGTTTACAGTGCCAGGTCTCAAGTCCGATCAGAAAGTGGTTGGTTAGCCCCATAACCTTCATACTGCTTGCGCCAGTGGGAATTATAGCTCTTGCCCAAAAGATCAGTATTACAGCATTCAGGGCTCCCTGATGGGCAATGCTACTAGGAACTCTTCTCCCCCAAGGGCCTGCATGGCACCTCCTGGCCAGCAGGGAGGAAGTTTTCACGGCAGGTCCATTGAGGTTCATTGAGTTCTCTATGTCCCACAAACAAAACGTACTGTGTCTTCAGCAATAGGGTCTTACCAAACAGTAATGGTGGAAACCAAGAACTTCTGTTGTTTTAGTAGTGTCTGTGGCCTTCCTGACCAATAACTCATAGAGAAATATTCCAAGCCTGGCACAGATTTTAATTTAATAACCTGTATTTTCTTGGGAAAGCTCTGTCCACCCATGCAGGCAGGGTATTTGTGTTCAAAGTCCTTTTTCTTTATTTTTTTTTTCATTTATTTTTTGCCACCATGTAGTGTGTTTCCATAATGGTTTTACATAAATCCTTAGTTTTTTAAGTTTTTATTTCATGTTCGCTGGCATTTTGCCTGTATATATGTCTATGTGTCTGTATGAGGATGTCGGATCCCCAGGAAGTAGAGTTACAGACAGTTGTGAGCTACCATGTGGATGGGTCCTCTGGAAGAGCAGCCAATGATCTTAACCGAGGAGCCACCCCTCCAGTCCACCCTTGAGATTTTATCAACCCATACCCTCTCCTCCTGTCCATAGCCCATCCTTACTTGAACCTTTAATCTCCAGTATTCCTCTCTCCTATTTTCATATTACAAGAGATTATGGGTCCCTCATTCCACCAGCCTTTAAAACCCGAAGGGTGAATTCAATGAAGTCATGAAATGTACTAAGAAGCTTGTCAAAATTGCTCTTTTCATATAGGGTAATGATTCAGAGTCAAACTGTCTTTTTAATCTCCGGAGCTAGCTCGGGACGGCTTATGCCACAGAATTACTATTAATATTTTCTTACAGAGATGTCAAGAACCACAAAAAAAATGTGCATTTCTTAGCTATGTTTCAGACAATGAAGCAAGGATAGTAGATTACTCAGGATTATGAGAAGAGACAGACCCTGAAAGGAGGAAGTGAGGACATTAATGTCTTGGTCAGTCCCAAGCACTCAGGCCTGGGTCAGGGTTTGGAGGTTCAGCTTAGAGAACTATTCTCACGACAGGCTATAGGAGACCTACAGAAGTCACTATCTCTTGTTGCTAGTACCCATCCCAGTTTCTGGGTAGCTAGGCTGGCTCTGATCCCTCCCTAAAGAGCACAAAGGAGATAGGTTTCTGTAAAGCACCCTAACAAAAAGGCTCCCTCCACTCACAGGGATGAGGTCACAGCGATTTTCCATAAGAGATTAGCCTTTATTCTGTAGTGTCTTGAAGACACGGGGCTGTCTGCTTATGCTTCTGCTGACCAATATTAGTAGCATCAGATCTAATCCTTTGCAGCTATGGACCACATATCACATAGGCGATCCCGTTAATGTGGGGATGCTAAACCTGGAACTGATTCACCTCTGCTCCCTGTCTGCCCTCTTTCCTGTGGGCTTCTGGGCGTAGCCTGTGATTGACAAGTACTTCGCTCCTCATCAGCTCAGAGGAGGGCCCGTGTGTGCCAGTCCCAGATACCATGAGTCTTTACCTGTACGATGAGGCCTGGATCCCCAAGGCCAATGGGCCCTAGGAATACAGGAAAGGGAGACCTGTATCTAGCTTAAAATGGATCATCGAAAGGCTGGATTGTGCCCCAAGGAATGTGCCGGGAAATCTTGGGTCTTCACACCTGTTGCCCCGGGACAGAGACCCCAGGCCCAAAATAGGTGCAGCTGCTGTCGTCTCACTCGGGGCAGAGGCTGAGCCATATTTGGAAAAGGATATTTGTCTCTCTTCCCATCCTCCTGCCGTCCCCGCTCTGAGGATTGAAGATGTGGGTTCTTTCTCTCCTTCTTCTAGCTCGCTTCCCAAGGGATTCGGGCTCCGATTTCCCAGTTCTGGTAAATGGCGGATGTGTGAAAGCACAGACCCGAAATGCCTGGTAGCTGAGCTTGTCGGGCTGGTCCCCCATCTGAGGTTCTCACCCCAGGCCTCCTCTCTGATATTTGAGCTCGGCTTCAGGGGCCCCTTGTTTGAGAAGCCAGCAAAATGGAGTTCATGGTTAAGACTGTCTCAAAACCTGTAAAGATTCGCTTCTGAACGGCGTTGTCTCTTCCTTACTGATGAGGAAGTCGGGAGAGAGAGAGGCAGAAAGTGGGAGTAGAGAGAAAGGGTTTTCCCAGAGGGCAAGTGTTCTCCCCGCCTTTCCCTTTGACTTTTCCTACTAAGAATGGGATTTGCCAAGGGCATTGTGCGCCTGCTGTGTAGAAAGCCTCTTGCTTGTGGCTAAAGCCTTCCTTTTGGTCTTTGTAAAACTCTGTAGGTGTGCCTGTGTCGCGGAGGGGGGGGGGTGTCATTTCTTCTTGTCTTTACTTGGGTACTTATTTCCTGTGGCCTGTCAAGGTTCTGTCTTATCTGCCTTTGTACCACAGGGTTATACACTGTATGCTCACCGGGAAGCCCTAGTGCTGTGAAATATTCATTTAAAATGTGTTACATTTGTTGATTAAATAAAATTAACCTGGGGTCAGGAGGCTGAGCCAGCAACTAGCTGACTGACAGGAAGTAGGGAGGAACCATGGGTAGCTAGGGTTCCTAAGTGGGGGCTGAGCAGAAGGACACCCAGTTTTGGGGTGGGGAGAGGAAGTGAGCTACTTGGTATCCAGCCTCTCTGAGCGAGCAGAATTTCACCTCAGCCTCTGAGTCCTGAGTTCTAGGGAGGATTAGAGATCTAGATAGAGCTCCCTTTAGCAGTCAAGATAGAGCTGCTTCCTAAGGGAACAGAATTGCCTCCTGGCTATGGTCAGTGTGGCTGAACCCTGCTGGTAGCTGCCAGGTTGCAACTGCCGGTTAGGAGCGCATTGGCTGAAGGGGCAGCTAGTGGATTCAATGAAAAACTACACTCTAGAAGATGGAAGTGCTTCATTGTCTTCATGCAAGTTGGATCTTCTCTTAGCAAATCTGGTGTCAGGATCTTCTCTGATGGGAGCCCGAGGGGGTCTAACCCTTGCTCACCTTACCCCAAAGTTTCCCCAAAGAGAACCTTGTCTCCGTTGTTAGAACATGCCTTTCAGTGGGGGCTCCTTGCTCCTCCCGGTCATAGATAGTCTGACCATCTTGATTAAAAATAGCCAGTACCATCCTGGGCTTCTGGCCCCAGCGGCCTGCAGCAGAGAACACAAGAGCCTTTGGAATGTCTCAGCAGGGCTGGGGTAACCAGATCTCTGCTCTGATCCAGCGAGCACTCTCAGAGCCTCTGGGCCTCAGCTGTTTTTAGCAGTGGGATTAGAGGGAGGGATGCAAACAGGCCTGGGTGTTCTGGGAGGCTTGCTCCCGCCCCCCATAGTCTGAGCTACATTTGCTTAATTAAAACTCAGCTGTTGGAGTGATCCAGGCGTGGAGAAGTGAAAAGCTCCCCTCACCAGCTGCCTGTGGCTGCAGGCAGCCCCGTCTCCCCACATAAGGACATGTTACTCCTATTAGAAACTGGCCCCTTGGTTCCTTAAGAGGGGGCCATCTGTCAATCATAAATCAAGCTTATGGCCACTCCAAATAAAGATGTCTGCCGTCCCAGCTGGCAATCCCTTTAGACTTGCCACTCCTTTTAAAAATTCTATTCTTGAATAGATATTTCTTTTCTCATTAAAGAAAATACAAAAGGTAATAAAAAAATAGAAGAAATCTACTGCTCAGAGATTTGCCACTCAATAAAGAACTCAGCAAGTCAGAAGTTTCTGAATCATCTGAGGATTCCAGGGAGGAAAATCAATCAATTCTTTACCTAGCTACCAGGAAACAATAATAAAAGAGAAAAGTGGGGTTGTTCAAGAAATGGAAAGTAATTAGGAACAGTCCTTACAGTTTGGAGACAATGGGATTCCACCCGAGACAAAAAGCTGGCAGGGGCAATGCCCTCAACCTCTTCATCATGATCTGGGGCTCATGCAGAAGCAGCTGCAGATGTCACACAGGAGCTAATGACCATCATGTCCCAAGGAGTGACCCAAGGAGTGAGGGAGAACCCCAAAGATGGGGTGCAGCATGCCGCTGACCAGCAGAAGGCTGAAGGTGCAGAAACTGGAATCAGAAAAAAAGCCAGCGCATTTCTGGGTCTGTCAGCTCCTCCTCCTTGCAGTGCTTCACCTGAGGGTGGGGCTGCTGCTCCTGCGGGCAGGCTCTGCAGGGGAGTAAAAGCGGCCTTGGAATCTAAAGATGGCTGCAGCTCTGCTATTTTGACCTTGGTTACCACGCGTCTTCTCTCCTTCTCCTGAAGTAAGCAGGAATAGCAAGGCCCATCTCGTCACTGTTTAATCTTTCCACGGTTATGTGAGAAAGTGCCTGCGGTTTGTGCGGTGGGAGTTCGGTCATGGTGGCTGAGCTCATCCTGGACTCCCTTGCCAGGGCAGGCCGCCCCATCAGTCTCGTGTGGCATGGCTGCTCTTCCTTTGGAAAGAGACTTCTTCTCCTGTGTTTCCCTGTTCACTAACAGGGATGATGTCTTCTGTAACCGAGGGCACCCTTTGCTTCGCGGAATAAGGAAACTGATAAAATTCATGATAATAGTAACTCTCAGAAAATGATCTTTTTTTTCTATCTATGTCAGTCACAAAATCACTGCCTAGCATTAGGATGGCTTCCAGAAGCAAACTGTGCTTTTGTATGAAATGCCATGTTTCACTGGTGAGTGGACAAGGAAGATCCCACAACCCCAGAGACTATCAGAGGTGTGGTATGGTATCTGTGTGCACGCGCGCATGCGCGCATGTGGCTCCATCCTGCATCCGACACATCAGGAGCGTCTCCGGTGAATCCTTAAGTACTGTCGGCATGTTGACGTCGAGCAAACCTTGCTCACTCTCCCTTCCTTTCTCATCTACAAATGTTGTAACACAAACCTGTAAAAAAATAAGGACTGGTTCCGAAACAGAATCACAGTGGCAGACCCTCCCCTAAGGATGCAGGGGAATATGTCTCTATGTTTTAACTTTCATACTATTCCAGTCATAACAGCTTCTTGACGAGCCAGATGGCTCATTAGGTAAAGGCACTGACCTTGATGGCCTGAGTTCAATCCCCAAGGCCCACATAGTGGAAGAGAACCGACTCCCACAGGTTGTCTTCTGACCTCCACATAGAGGCTTTAGGTACACACAGACACATACATGTGTGTGTGTGTGTGTGTGTGTGTGTGTGTGTGTGTGTGTGTGTGTATATGTACATGCACACATACACACACAACAATTTTTAATAGAACATAATTAATGTTAATTCTTAAAAAAAAATCCTTACAGTGCATTTGACTTATAGGCCTGTTAAATCTTACGTATGCATAGGCCCCCTTACTAGTCTGTATTTTTATATGCACTATATTTTTAAACCCTATCTATTATTTGCTCAGATGAGCTCCCCATATTGTGGACTTACTGGTTGCGACTTTTATCCTTGAATTCCCTGAACTGGTAGCAATCCCATCTAGAGGTCTGATGGGACCCAGTGGAGACTATATGCCTGGGAATCTTTGTGAGCAACACTGTGCACACCCTTGTCTGGGGAGGCAGCAGATGTCTGGCAGCCTCATCTCTTCCTACTTCTGGTAGCAATTCATGAAGGGCTCCTACTTTGTATGAAAACTGGTGACAGCCCAGGTCTCTCTCTCTCTCTCTCTCTCTCTCTCTCTCTCTCTCTCTCTCTCTCTCTCCTGCAATCACTACTTGGAATACCTTGAAAAGGGGCTTCCTTTGCCTTCCCCACCGCTGCTCCCCACGGAAGACAGCATGCAGCAGCCCTTCCTAACTTCTAGGAGGAGCAAAGGGACCATTGTTCTTCTGGCCCCACCTCAGGTCAGGCCGTGGAAGAGGTCTTTTCTCAATGCAGTGATTTTCTTAGTCACAGCCGCCTAAGAAGGCATGCCACTTTTCCAGCCAGGGTGTCACCATGAAGTATTGGAGGCAAATCAGTGCCACGTGTTTTCAGAGACAAAATGATTGGGAATCACCAAAAAGATAAGCCCAGGCAGAGTCATGCCCCCCTGCCTTCTGTAGCCTCAAACCCAAGTGTTGACTTGGACCCAAGCACTGTCAGAAACCCTTTGACCTTTACTTCCCATCCGAGTCAAGCCCGGTCATCCCAGAATCTCCTAGTCCTCAGTAAGGAAAGGGACTTGGCCCCCTCTCTGAGGAGCATGCTCGTGACGACCTACTTGTTGAGCTGACCTCTGGTTAGAGCGTTCTGCTCTGTTGGCAGACCAGCATGATGGTTATCCCAGCTTTCCCAACATCTGTCCTCTTTGAGTAAAAGTTGAGTCCACTTGGATGATGTGTAAGCAGTTTGTTTATTCAGCTCTGAAATAAGGCAGACTGCACCCAAGATAATGGGACTTAGTGGGAGATATATACTGAATTCTTTTTCTCTCCTTATTTTTTTAAAAAATGCATTTTTTTACAGTGGCTAAAGGTTGAACCCAGAGCCTTGTATATGTGAGGTAAGTGCTCCGCTGCTGAGCTACATCCCCAGCCTCTGAGCTCTTAAAAGGACCAGACATCAAGACATTTATTTAAACCATGTATGGAGCCCAGCCATCATCTACCAGAATTAAGATCTGTTTCCCCTGTAAAAAGTGTCGGAGAGGAACCCTACCCAATTTGAAACAAGGCGTTCCTGAACTGAACCTTTGTGTTCCTCTTATGTAATATTAATAAATTAGCTTTGTAAAACTCTCCCTCCCGACTCCACTAAAGCAACACTTAACCCAGAAATTTGTTAAAATTTCTAATCTCAAATGTAAACCAAAAGCCACCCCCACACTCGTACACACAAAAATTACCGATTTAATTTACCAAACCAGTTGTTTACTGATATTTCAGTATTCAGCATTTAAAAACAATCCAAAAGAGGAATGGTTTCCATGTGGGGAAGAAGGAGACACACAAGACCAAACAGCCCACCTTGAAAACAAAGCAAATTTTATTGCATGGGGGAAAGAGTCACATGGAAATTATGACTGTCAGGAGCCATGAAAATACACATTCTGCATATCTTCTGCCCTGCGTCAGGGGGGCTGGCTTATTCCTCGCTCTCATGGACCACCATCTGGAGAGAATGTGGATGCTCTCGGTCAGGTCAAGCAGCAGAGACATTTCCTGAAGCCCTCTTCCCGCAAGCATTAAGGAGTTGTTTGTACATTTCAGTGGGAGGCAGGGAATTGAGGGGTCCTTGGGAGGACGTATGGAAGCCCGCATGAAATCACTCCATAGCCTGAGAGGCTGGTCCACAGAGAGAATAAGTCCCCTCTGGGAGCAGCAAGGAGCCTGTGGTTACTGTTAATTGCAGACACCTTCAGCCACCTCTAGAGGGTGCTCCTGAACAGCCTCTCTCATACCGGCAGAGGGCGCTGAAAGACAGCTCGGTGGACTAGGAGTTTTCTGGAAGGTGTTTTTTTGTTTGTTTGTTTGTTTGTTTGTTTGTTTTTTATTGTGAGCTACAGACTGGGATTCTAGTGGCGCTCCACCCAGGCTGGTGACTATAAACAAAGTTTTCTCTCTGGGTTTGGGATTCTCCGGCTGGGAAGTAGAGGATTCGCTACAGCAACTTCCAGCTCAGAAGGGCCTGTGTCTCTGTGAGCACTTCCCAGGTCAGCTTACCCGGCTGGAGGTGAAGTCCCGGGTCTTAGCCCGCAGTTTATTGACTTGCGATTCTGCAATATCGGCACGTTCCTCGGCCTCCTCCAGCTCATGCTGGGCTTTCCGGAACTTGGTGAGATGAACATTGGCTTGCTCATCCTAAAAGCAAAGAGCCCAGCTGGTGAAATCCGCATGCCCCTTCTGTCAAGGTTCCCTGTGGAAAACGGGCAGGCTGATGATCACAAACATCTAACTCACAGCCTCCTCAGCCTGCCTCTTGTAGGACTTGACTTTCACTTGAAGTTTATCCACCAGGTCCTGCAATCTCAGTACATTCTTCCTGTCCTCCTCACTCTGCAAATGAGAACGTGGAGGTGTCACTAGAGAAGGGCCCTGTCGTACCCTGGGCTAGCCAGTGGGGGGGTGGGGGAGAGGGCGGCGCAAGTGGTCCATCCTGTTCCAGACTTGGAGCGCCATTTGCACCTTGGAGCGAAAGCTCACATCAGGCGTTCTTTCCACCTACCTGGTACGTGAGCTCCTTGACCCGGCGCTCATACTTCCTCAGGCCCTTCACAGACTCTGTGTTCCTTTTCTGCTCTCCTTCCAGTTCAAACTCCAGCTCTCTGATCTGGGGAGATGTTTGGGGCATTATTCTAGAGCTATTCCCTGAGTGGAGTAGGCTGGGAAGTTAGGCTCGGCGGGGCTTCCCACTTCAAGTACCCGTGTCTCCAGTTTCTGGATCTGCTTCTTGCCGCCCTTCAGTGCCAGCTGCTCAGCCTCGTCTAGACGGTGCTGCAGGTCCTTCACCGTCTGCTCCAGATTCTTCTTCATCCGCTCCAGGTGGGCGCTGGTGTCCTGCTCCTTCTTCAGCTCTTCCGCCATCATGGCCGCCTAAAAAGCAAAGTGTGCGGGGAAGGCTCAAAGACTGTCCAGCTGTGGAAACCAGCATGCCGGGCTGACCAGAGAGCGTGCTTGCAGAAAGGACAAAGGGTAAGACCATGAGGAAGTCCACTTCCCACAGGAAGTGTCCCGTTCCACAGGACAAAAACTACACCTGGGATATAAGATAGATAATAGATAGATAGATAATAGATAGATAGATAAGTAGATAGATAGATAGATGATAGATAGATAGATAGATAGATACATAGATAGATACATAGATAGATACATAGATAGATACATAGATAGATACATACATACATAGATACATACATACATAGATACATAGATAG
Source organism: Microtus ochrogaster (assembly GCF_000317375.1). Classification (NCBI taxonomy): domain Eukaryota; kingdom Metazoa; phylum Chordata; class Mammalia; order Rodentia; family Cricetidae; genus Microtus; species Microtus ochrogaster. The sequence continues at coordinate 31,693,529 of NC_022014.1, forward strand.
ATACATAGATAGATACATAGATAGATACATAGATAGATACATAGATAGATACATAGATAGAAAGATAGAGAGACAGATAATGTGCAAGGACTGGGTAAGAAGCTGTGTCCTGAAACTGTCTCCTTGGGACCTGTCCACACCCCAGGGAGTCTCTTTTGCCAGCACCACCACACAGTTTCAAAGGATGCTGAAGCTTGGAGGAGATTAACATGCTACCTAGAATTACAGGAGGAAGGGACTCAAGAAGTAAGGATTTGCATTCCTTCTTTCCTTTGAAAGAAAAACGGCATTGGGGTGCTGTTCCCTCAGAAGGCAGCAGGTGGCGCCATTGGAGCGCCAGAACCAGAAAGACAGCCTGGAGACCCAGTAAGGTTAGAGACGAGATGGGATAGTACCCTCAGAAGGTCTCATTTCCAGATGCCAAATGAAAGAGCATACCTCTCTAAGGGCAGAAGAAAGGATACTCCCATTCTCCTCCACCCCTGCCAGCTTTAACAAGACAGTAGGGGAAAGGTGAGTTGATGGGAGATGGGAATGGTCTGGGGGTAGCATGTACACCATGTGTGTCCTAAGAGGGTAGACTTCTAGCGGTCATGTCTAGAGTTAAGGGAAAGAAGGGCTTTAATGAGTAACAGTCTTGGTGTCCACGCTGGGGGAGGGGGAGGAAGCAAGAGCCTCACATCCGTGATGGCCTTTTTGGCCTTCTCCTCTGCATTCCTTGCATCCCTGCTGGCATCTTCCACCTCACTCTGGAGCTGTGTGAGGTCCGTCTCCAACTTCTTCTTGGTATGGATGAGGCTGGTGTTCTGGGGAGGAGAAAGGGGTGTCATATAGGTGTGTCTGGGAGTGGACCCTCTGTACCGTACCCTGTGCTCCTGCCCTCACCTGGGTGTGCAACAGCTGCACCCTCTCATTGGAATCCAGCAGCTCCTGCTCTGCCAGCTTCCGGGCCCTCTCTGTCTGCTCCAGCGTGGCCCGCAGCTCCTCCACCTCAGCCTGCAGCAGGTTGGCTCTGCGCTCCACGATCGCCAGCTGCTCCTTCAGGTCCTCCTGGCCCCGGAGAGCATCATCCAGATGCAGCTGGGTGTCCTAGCCAGAAGACAATGTGTCTGAAGTGGAGGGTCTAAAGGCCATAAGCCTTGCCTAGTCTTTGCGTATCTGGACGCTGGAGAAGTCCCCCACCCCACCCCAGGGAGCTCCCTCTACCTTCAGCTGCCCCTGGACACTCCGGAGGTGCTTAAGGTTCTCTGCAGCCTGGCGGTTGGCATGGCCCAGCTGGATCTCAATCTCATTGAGATCACCCTCCATCTTCTTCTTGAGCCGGATGGCCTCATTCCTGCTGCGCACCTCGGCGTCCAGGGCACCTTGCATGGTCTCCACTGTCCTCTGGTAGTTCCTCTTCAGTTGCTCAATCTCTTCATCCTTCTCTGCAATCTTCCTGTCGATCTCTGACTTCACCTGGGTCAGTTCTAGCTGAATTCGGAGGATCTTGGCTTCTTCGTGCTCAAGAGCTGCCTTTAAAAGACAAACCCAAAAGGAACAGTTTGCTGCGCTGCTCTAGAGCCGACCACATAGCCTTGGGTCAGCAAAGCTCCAATGAGATATTCCTAAATCAAATCCCATAATAATCAAAAACTACTTTAAATAAAGTCTCTAACTTAGCTTCAGTGCAGAAGTAAAACAGTCCACTGTTATTCATTTATGATTATACACTCAGACATAAAAAGTGCTTATACTCTCCCATTTATTAGGATCAGGAAGAGCAGCTATTTTAACTCCAGTTAAATCTGTAAAATTTCAGGGGTAGACCTATTTTAATGCAATGATTTTCTCCCTTGGCCTTGTAGTCACGCAGAAGGAGCAGGCATTAGAACCATGATTCCACGAGGCAAAGCGTGACTATCTCTCTCCCAGGCCCACACGGTTCCTCTGTTCTGGTTTTTGCCTCCCCGCTCATGCTCACCTCTGCTTCCTCCAGCGCCATCTGGATATCAGCCTTTTCCAGCTCCATCTGCTTTCTGGATTTCTCTAGCTCATGGATGCTTTTACCATTCTCGGCAATTTGTTCAGTGAGATCCGCTATCTCTTCTGCAATGCAATAAGTTCCCATTGCATTTGGCTGCCTCTGCACAGGTTCCCGGGATTGTAAAGCACCCCCTCAATGCCTTTTGCCAGTCCTCTATAACTCCAGAGACCTCTGCTTCCCAGAGATAAGACACTGTATAGAGAGACTCGAAACAACAGCTTTTTGACAATGAACATTTTCTACAGGTGCATCCGTGGACCCGTGTGGAGGAGCCTGTGAGAGAGTTTCGCCCATCCCCTCCCCACACACACTGGCCATGATGGGTGAGACGAAGGGGTTCCCACAGTCTCGGACCGTTTGCCTTGCTTACGTTCTAAGTTCTTATTCTCCCGTTTCACAGTTTCGAGCTGATCCAAGGCTTCCTCATAGGCATTTTTCAGTTTGAAGAGCTCGGTGCTCAAGGATCGAGACTCCTTGAGAGCCGCCTCCAGCTCCGCTTGGCTCTCCTCACACTTCGTCTTCCACTCAGCCAGCACCTGCAACATTGGCAAGGAAGGCTCTGTTAGTGAGCTCTTTGCTAAGCTTCTAACAGAATGTCGCCACTGAGGTGATTGCTCTCAGGGTTAGGGGCTCTCGGCGGTCTGCCTGCTCTAGGTTACTGGACAAGCTGAGGTTTTATTCTGTGAACTTACTAGAGATAATCAGTCAGTAATTATTGTCATATCCAAAAAGCAAATGAATTCTTAGAGAAGAAATTAGCCAGACATAATCATCTTTTTCCTAATTTAAAAAAAAAAAAATGACCCTGCACTTCCAGAAGTATTTCATTACAATGTTGGTTCAAATCACACTTGTCTGTCACAGGGAGGGACCCAAGTCTGAGTCTCCGTCGGTCAACTACAGACATGGGTAATCTAAGAAGATGGAAAAGCTCTTGGCCTTAAGAGTGCTATGGAAATTGACTCACTGCTAACAATTGCCCAAAGGAATTTCTGCTCCACCCTCTTCCCAGTCCCCATCACAGACGGAGAAACAACATCCTGGTGAAATTCAGGGATCTTTCTAAGACCACGGCGCTAGAGCAGGGCAGAATAGGGGGCTGATCTCTTCCTCCCACAGCCCCCAACACCCCTGCACCATGGAGTTCAGCCAACATGGAGCTGCTCCACACCTTGTCAAAGTTCCTCTGCTTCTTGTCCAGAGCAGCAGCCATGGAGTTGGCTCTCTCCACATCCACCATCAGGTCCTCCACCTCCCCCTGCAGCCTCTGCTTGGTCTTTTCCAAGGAAGCACATTTTGCATTCACGGCCTCAACCTGCTCCTCCGAATCCTGAAGACGCTGGGCGAGCTTTTTTCTTCAAGAAAATGAGAAGGAAGCAGGCACTGGTAAGTTTCAATTGTCTTGAGCATCACTGCTCATCAAGATGGAGTCACCAATCTGCATGGCTCCCGTGCCTCTGCACATAAACCCCAATCCACTCAAAGTCTGTGATCAATGGCCCGTCTCAGGTCTAACCAGGATCAAAGCTGATGTCTTAAAGAATTATGACAATGTACACATGATGGGGAAATGTCTAGGAACAAAACAGGTTCATTAAGTTCATCCCAAGTCGCTCTAAAGCCAGTGTATTGAGCCATAGGTTCACTTAAAAGTTCTGGTTAGCTGGGTGGTGGTGGCACGCGCCTTTAATCCCAGCACTCGGGAGGCAGAGGCAGGTGGATCTCTGTGAGTTTGAGACCAGCCTGGTCTACAAGAGCTAGTTCCAGGACAGGCTCCAAAACCACAGAGAAACCCTGTCTCGAAAAACAAAAATCAAAAAACAAAAAAAAAAAAAAAAAGTTCTGGTTAGAGTCGCCTACTTGGCCTCCTCCAGCTCCTCCGTGCGCTGGATGGCGTCCGTCTCATATTTGGTCCTCCACTGGGCCACCTCGCTGTTGGCCTTGGACAGCGCCCTCTGCAGCTCAGCTTTGCCTTCCTGCTCCTCCTCGTACTGTTCCCGCAGCAGGTCGCAGTCATGGCGGGAGGACTGCAGAGCGTGGGCCAGTGCGTTCTTGGCCTGAAAAAAGAAAAAAATCAAAAGATACCCTAATAGATTGGGACTGTGTATGCCACCCAAACCAGGTATGACCTGCTATCACCACCATCTGAATAAAGTTGCTTTCTTTTTTTTTTTCAATCTTGATTTTAGTTTGCATGTGCCATTTGAAAATGAGACCAAGAAAGCATCCTTCAGAATGGGTACCTTGCTCTCCTCCTCCAGCTGCCTCTTGAGTTCCTCTATCTGTTGAGTAAAGGCTTGCTTGCTCCTGGAAAGTTGAGATACGATGCTTTCCTTTTCTTCCAGCTGACGGCTCAGCTCACCTGTGTTGGGAAGGAAATAGCTCATTCATTCACTTACTCACCAAGGGCAAGACATCGTGGTAATGGGGCAGAGGACAAGTAAAGAGGTGGCGACCTCCTCTTGAGGGGGTATGGGTGTATCCATGAAGAGGAAATGCCATCCTAATAAAATGCTGTTGTAAACTATAGGAAGCTGGGCGTGACGCCTGCCAGTGACAGATAAGAGAACCTTTATGAATTTGAACATTGCCGAGGGCATCTCTTCACCACCCCAGAGGCTAAGGATTTCAGGTGTGTCATGAAGAAAACCACTTAAGACTTCACCTCTAGAAATTTGAAGTTAGATTCCTGGGTGAATATGATCAGCTGGGGTGTATACAGAAGTTAGAAGGGAAGTGGGGAGCTTATGACCCGAGAAGGCAGTTCCAAGGGTACCATAAAACTTGCTTCTTTTCCCCTTCTGCAGGCCTATGGCTGCAGCAAAGACTCAATTGTTCTGTGGCGAGGTGCCAGGGCTGGTTGGAGCTGCATTTCCTGAGTGAATGCCCAAATTGTCCTCTTTATTGTTCCTACACCATGAGCCTGCTGTGTTCAGCCCACTTCTGTCTTCACTCTCTGTCATTCCTAAATGAAAGGCCGCTGGTCCTCCCTCCTGGTCCTATCCAGGTTTGGTCAGATGCAAGTTCTGTCTGCTTCATTGTTTATTTTCACCTGGTATTCTCCTGGATGTTTGCAACAGCCTATTATATGGATTGCTTCCATCTCCTTTCTCCTGAAATGTATTTTTAGAAATCCTCCTTCCCCAGGTATCCTAGCAATGACCTTTAACACCAGATCTGGGCAGGCAGAGGCGGGCAGATCTCTATAAGTTCCAGGCAGCCTGGTCTACAGAGGGAGTTCCAGGCCAGTCAATGTTATTGTTGGGACACTGTCTTTAAAAGAAAACAAAGCAAAGCTAAAACAAAACAAAACATTCTCTCCCCCAAAGGAACTGCCCCAGCTAGGAGAGCCTTCTGGTCTCGGGGTGCAGCATCCTAGCGCGTGGCTCACCGGCCTCTGTCTGCAGCCGGGACTTCTGGGTTGTCAGCTCACTCAGGCTCCTCTGGGTCTCCTCATTCTTGCCCCTGGCCTCACTTAACTGGTCCTCCAGAGTTCGGCATATCTTCTCCAGATTGGCCTGGGGATTGGAAGGGGAGGGAGGTCTGCAGGTGGCCTTAGGCTGACCCACTGCCGGTGTCCTCTTTGGATCTGCCCAGCAGGCCCCTCACCTTGGATTTCGACACGCTCTCCACGCTGCTGGAGAGGTCGTCAATCTCCAGCTTGAACTCGCTCTTCTCCTTCTCCAGCTTCTGCTTGACGCGCTGCAGGTTGTCGATCTGCTCCGCCAGCTCCGCGGTGCTGTCTGCGTGCTTCTTCCGCAGGGTGGCCACGGTGGCCTCGTGCTGCAGGGTGGCCTCCTCCAGGTCTCTGCGCAGCTTCAGGAACTCGGCCTCGCGCTTCTTATTCAGTTCTATCTGAGTGGAGGTGACCCCTCCCGCCTCCTCCAGCCGCTCACTCAGCTCCTCCAGCTCCCGAGCATAGTCGCTGCGCTGCTTCTCCGTCTTGGCCCGAGTGGCTCTCTCTGCCTCTATCTCTTCCTCCAGTTCCTCGATGCGAGCCTATAGGGGGCAGCCAGTTCCCGCAAGAGACTCAGAATCGCTATTCACAACAGCTAACAAGGCATCGGAGTAGGTGCCATCAACCCACGAATGCATGAAGAAAACGTCCTTTACTTAAATGCTGGCATATTTCTCAACTATATAAAAAAAACCCAAAACCCTACCATTTTCAACAAAATGGAGGACACTAGATATAGAAAAACACATAGTGCACATTTTCATGTGAAGAATTTAAGTCAAATCTGAATATGAAACAGTGATTGTTGAAGGTTAGGAAGGTGGGGAAAGTGATGAAGAGGGAGCTAGCGGAGTAAGGGCACACTGTATGCATGTGATGAACTAGCACACGGAAGCCCATTAATATAGAAAAGTAGTTCAAAATGCTGCTGCTGCTGCGGCTGATGATGATGATGATGGTGATGATGATGATGATGATGATGATGATGGTGATGGTGATGGTGATGGTGATGGTGATGGTGATGGTGATGATGATGATGATGATGATGATGATGATGATAACAATGATGATGATGATGACAATAGAGCAGATGAGGTTTTATTCCCACCAGATAAATCTGCTCCTGGATGCCCCTCCCCCCAGAGGAACATAAATGCTGCTCATTTCTCTCCAAAGGAATCTTTCCTGCCTTGATATAATCTCTACCCTGGAAATTTCCCCCACTCACCTCCTTGCATTTCATTGCAAGTTTGGGGAACATGGCCATCGTTGTCCCCACTACCACGCCAGCCTGGCAGAGTTAGATCCCGTGAGGCTGGCAGCCACACAGTCCTGCCACACCTGCTCTAGACGGCTTTGAACAGACACCACCCATGGGTCTGAGCCATCGGCAAGGCCAAGCAAGAGCTGCAAGCCTCCTACCTGCAACTCTTTGATTTTCTTCTGAAGCTGGAGGCTCAGTGTCTGCTCGTCTTCCACTTTGCTTTGCAGCTGACAATATTCAAAATCCTTCCTGCGGTGGGACACAGAGAGTGCGTGAGGATGGGATCCCCGGCCACTCACAGAACGGAAGCCACGTTTGGGAGAACATACTTCTTGAGCCTCTCGTCCAGCTGCTGCTTGTCGTTCTCCAGATCTAGTATGGACTCTTGGGCAAGCTTCAGGTCTCCCTCCAGCTTCCTTTTGTTTCTTTCCAGGTCCACACGTAGCTTCTTTTCTTGTTCTAGGGAACTCTCCAGCTGCAGAAGGCATCATTTCCCCTTTAGAATCAAATGATTTCCAAGGGGGCAGCCCCACCCTGCCCCTGCCCAGGGCTCTTCCACCCTAAGGTTCGAGACTCCTGAGACTAATGCCCGGTACTCACGTCATCCACTTGCTGCTCCAGCTTGCTCTTGAGCTTGCTCAGAGAATTGACCTTGTCTTCTTCAGCCTGGAGGTCATCCAGGGTCTGCTGGTGGGCCTCTTGGAGGGCCTTCTTCTCCCTTGTTAGCTTGGCGATGGTCTCGTCTAACCCAGCCAGTTCCTCGGTAAGGTTTTTTACCTAAAAGACGCCACAAGCAGTTAGCAGGGCAGATGGAGCTTGGTTCAAAGTGAGTCCATCGAGCTGAGAGAAACAACAGAAGAGTGACAACCTTGTTCTCTGTGGCATGCTTCTCCTTCTCCACCTTGGCCAGAGTCAGCTCAAGGTCATCGATGTCTTTCTTCAGCTCTGAGCACTCGTCCTCCAGCTTCCTCTTCTTAGCCGTCAGCTCGGCATTGATCTCCTCCTCGTCCTCGGCTCTCTCTGTCACCTCCTTGATTTTGGCCTCCAGCTGGAATTTGGCTTTGATAAGCTGATCACATCGTTCCTCAGCGTCCAGCAAATTTTCACTTTCCTTTAAAAAGAAATAGCAATGCCCTTTCAGGAGGGAAGGGTTGAGAAATTGCTGTCTTTTATTCTATGAAAGTCCTCTACGAGGCACTCCATCCAAGTAAAACCCAGCACCCGCCCAAGACCCACCCTCATTAACCCAGCTTTCCCAGAACCGTAATCAAATCTGGAACATAAAAACGCAAAATTCCTCAAGACCTACAGCCTGTACTTGGAGTTGCAGGTCATTCTTCTCTTGTACCAGGGTGACCAGCTTTTCCTCCAGCTCCTTCCTCTTTGCCTCCGACTTGGCGAGCTCGTCTTTGGTTTTCTGGAACTCCTCCTTCATGGTGGCCATCTCCTTCTCGGTCTCTGCGCTCTTCAGCAGGGGTTTGATCTTGAAGAAGAGCTTCATCCAGGGCCAGTGTTTGACGTTCATGAAGGCGCGGATGTTGTACTGGATGCAGAAGATGGACTCCCTGAAAACAAAGAATGGCTCAGTGTGGCAGAACATCATTTTAAGGTGTGCTGTTCTTTTTACGTTGCATTTGTTTAACTCCGGGAAGCTGTGATTCGTTGCCTGTCTAAAACACCTGATGGTCTAATAAAGAGCTGAATGACCAGTAGCGAGGCAGGAGAAAAGATAGGTGGGGCTGGAAGACATAGAAAATAAATAGAAGGTGAAATGTGGAAGAGAAGAAGGAGCAAGAGAACAAGGAGAAAAGGGCATCAGTGGTCAGCCACCCAACTACACAGCAAGCCCCAGAGAAAGAAGTAAAGAAAAGGCATGTAGAAATAGAGGAAGGAAAAAGCCCAAAGGCAAAAGATAGGTGGTATTATTTAAGGTAAGAAAAACAGGCTGGAAACAAGCCAAGCTAAGGTTGGGCATTCATAAGAAAGACTAAGACTCCATGTGTGATTAATTTGGGAGCTGGTTGGTGGCAGGCTCATCCAAAAAGCCAAAGTAAAGAGTAAAACAACCAATTACAGATCAGCAAGATAGCTCAGCAGGTAAAGGTGGCTGATGCTAAGCCTGACAACCTGATCTGGATTCCTAGGCCCCACCTGGGGGGGAGGGCAAGAACTGACTCCTGTAAATAGCCCTCTGACCCCTACAAGTTTGCCTTGACATGCATGTTCACACACATAAACACAAAAATAAATAAATAAATAATTTGAGAAGAAAAAAATTATTGCTCATCCCTACAAGGGATTCTTTTATTCCCCTTCTCCCAAAGAGCTCATACTTGAAGTCCCGGCTCTACCTCCTTTGCATCATCTTCTGGAACTCCACACGCATGAGAAACCCTCTGCACACGGCTTGTGTCCGAGTGATCAGTTTGGCCAAGCGATCATCCCGCATCTCTTCCAGGGTTCCAAGCAAACCAGCCTTAAAGAACACCTTCAGGAGGAAGGATAGGTATGAAGAACGAGTCGTCTGGCTCATTGGGTTAAGAGGACACAGAGGCCAACAGCATGAGGCAGAATCGGTGTGTTACCTTCGTGTGTCCAAATTTGTACTGTGTGTGGTCGATGTCGATGGAAGCCAGGAGCTTCTCGCAGGCTTTCTTACTGTCAATGAACTGGCCCTCAGGGATGGCACTGGCATTCAGTACTCGGTATCTGCCGTTTGTGGACACAGAAATGATCACAGGCTGTTGGCAAAGACTGGTGATCACAGGCCTCTCTTCCTATAGACCCGGAAGCTTCATTTCCAAGAAGTTAAAGAAACCTGCCCACAGACACATCTCTAGAGAGTGACCTGGAGCAGAGGCCTTGGGGCCAGGGCTTTCATTCCCTCTACTGTTACTGAACCTTCACCAAGCAGTAGGTCATTTCACGTGGAAGACTAACCACAAATTCTCTTTTTAAAAAGGCTTTTTCTTGGGATATGTCTTCCTTCAAACTCCAGCCCTTATCCATGTCAAAGGACAACTATACCTTTGTTTAAAGTCCCCGTACAGGATCCGGTTGGGGAAGCCCTTCCTGCAGATGCGGATGCCTTCCAGTACCCCATTGCACCGCAGCTGGTGCAGGACCAGGCTGTGTTCCATGGCCCCTGAGAACACAGACAAGATGCCTGAGCATCCCTTGGAAGTGCTTACAGACTAAGCAGCCGCTGGAGGGCTGGCGGGTGTCTCACCTGGGGTCTTGGTCTCGTTGGGTATTATACAGCGTACAAAGTGAGGATGCGTGGTTCTTAAGTTGGACATCAGCTTGTTCAGGTTTTCCTAAAAGAAGAAAAGATGTCCTTTGGCAGTCTGCTGTAAACCTCCACAGAGACAAATACATGCATGGTGGAGAAAACGCAAAGACATGGCTTCAACTTGAGAACTGTGATATTAACTCTGTCCTTAAACAGTCCCAAAGGCCGGACATAGAGACCACAGGCACAACTTAGACATTCCTAGCTTGAAAAATCTAAAATGCACTAAAACCTAAAAATTTCCTCTTTTTATAAGTCTGAAATTGTTTGAGGACCAACATGACAGACAAAAAAAAGTCCCACCTTATGGAGACAAAACAGCAGTAGGTTTCAAATATCAAAATTACCTTCAGCCTACCTGTATAAGGCATACATGGAATACAGATGGATTTTGTGTTTAGAATTGGGCCCCATACTTGAAATCTCATTATATATGAATTAGTAAAAAAAAAAAAATCTGAAGTCTAAACCATTCTGGTCCTAAGGACAGGGAAATGTGACCCCCCTCAATCATCTTTCTTCCAGGTTTCAAGATGCTCACCAACCACAAAGTGGTTTCCCAAATCAATAGAGAAAAGTGTGTCTGTCTCTACCAGGGGCCTGGAGTACTACCTCAGGTGTCCTGAAGGCAACTACAGAGTTAGAACTGAGAACTCGCTTCCACAGCTGGCCACCCCTGCTTGTTATAGTACCCAGTGGAAAGAAATCTGGGTCCCATGTGTGTGTAGCCCTCATCTGTAAGCTGTCAGGCTGTCTACTGGCCTTCCTCGCTGTCGGCCCTCATTGCTGCTCAGGCAGCATCCCCACCCTTGAATAAATCAAGTCTAGCATCTCAGCACTGCTCCTCTTGCTGTGACTCAAGTGAACTGTGGCTGGATGAACACAAAAGTTTCCTACCCTGAAAAGAGCAGAGACCGTTTGGAAGGAAGAGCCTTTTTTCTTAGCGACTTTCTTCTTCCCACCATCAGCTGTAAGACACAAAGGGGGCCAGACACTGTGAAGAACTCTACCGAGTCTTTTTGGATGTGTGGGAGAAGGGAGATGATCGTGTGAGGACGAAGCCCCACCCCCATGTCTGGAGTCTGTTAGTTACCATCTGTTGTAGCAAAGGTGGCATAGAGATGCGCCAGGAGTCTGTTAGAAGACTTCTGGTACAGCCCTACTACGGTCTCATTCAGGGGGTCCTTGTTCTTCTCCAGCCAGCCTGAGACACTGTAGTCCACGGTGCCCGCATAGTGAATCAGGGAGAAGTGGGCCTCGGCTTTGCCTTTGACCACCTTAGGCTTCTGGAAGTTGTTGGACTTTCCTAGGTGCTGGTCGTACAGCTTGTTCTTGAAGGAGGTGTCTGTCGCCTTGGGGAACATACACTCCTCCTCCAGGATGGAGAAGATGCCCATCGGCTGGATTGAAGGTGAGACAAAGGCATCTGAGTATGTTTACACGAGCAGCAGGATACATGGGAAGGGGGCTCAGAGCAGACGAAGGGGGGGATACCTTCTCGATGAGCTCGATGCAGGCGGCCAGGTCCATCCCGAAGTCGATGAATGTCCACTCAATGCCTTCCTTCTTGTACTCCTCCTGCTCCAGCACGAACATGTGGTGGTTGAAGAACTGCTGCAGCTTCTCGTTGGTGAAGTTGATGCACAGCTGCTCCAGGCTGTTATACTGATAACGAAATACAATGTTCACATGAAAAATTAGACCTCTTTCAAAATGAAACTCTGTCAGCATTCCTCCTTGTTGGATCAAGTCCCACCTGCTCATCTATGTTTTCAGAACCAGTCATGATTCTTCGAAGCTTGGATCAGATCACATTTCCTCTGGAGAGCTTTCTGTCTAGATGTTTCTCCTGCCTCTGGGCATCTCTTGGCACTTATTTTGGGTTTATGCTTCTGCATGACCTGTGGGCTTCTGTGCCTTCTCAACTAACCTACAAGCCTCCCTTCTTCTCGCCTGCATGACAGCCACCTGGTAAACACTGGTAAACATTTGCTTCTAACTCGGAACCTGCCAGGTAAGTCAATCAACCAGTTCATGACTGACAGCAGAAGTTTCCACTTCTCTGCCTCTGCGTTGGATTTTTCTCAGTTTTACCGATTTGGTGATATCATGAAAATTCCCCTTGAAGGAAGCCTACAGCCGTGTGTGTGTGTGTGTGTGTGTGTGTGTGTGTGTGTGTGTGTGTGTGTGTGTGTGTGTCTGCAGAGACCAGAAGACAGCTTTGAGCATGTCATTCCCCAGAAGACAGCTTTGAGCATGTCATTCCCCAAGCAACATCCACCACCCACCTTTTTTAAAATTATTATTTTGAGACAAGATCTCTTATTGACCTGGAAATTTCTAAGCTGAATGACCAGTGAGCCCCAGGGGTCCACTCTTCGCCGCATCCCCACTGCTAAGACACACCACCATTCCCAGCTTTTTTTATTTTTTTTTTTAATGCATGTATTCTGGGCATCACACTCAGGTCTCCCTACTTTCGAGGCAGGCACTTTACTGACTTAAACCTTCTCCCCAGCCTCTTCACTGTCTGAAAACAATGTAAACTGTCGTGCTGTGCTATTTCCCTCCTACCTGACTCGCTCTTTCTATCCTTCCTGCAAGAAAACCATCTTGCTGACCTGCATTAAGGTTATGAAAACTCTCAATGCAGAGATATAAGAAAACATAAATAACACCAACCTCAAAAATTTCAAAACCCGCGATGTCCAAAACCCCAATGAAGTGTTGTCTTGGGAGCTTTGTATCTAGTTGCTGGTTGATCCGAGTGACCATCCACAAGAAGAGCTTCTCATAAACGGACTTGGAGAGAGCATTCACGGCATGGTGAACCTGGGGGAGGAAAGGCAGCAAACACAAGTAAGCCGGCAGTGAGCATCAGGGCCCCAGGGTCCCAGGGCCCTCCTGGCCTCCAGGTAGCCCTAAGCTTACCTGGTCCACGGTTTGACCCTTTGTAACATACTCATTCCCGACTTTCACTCTGGGAAAGCACAGGGCTTTGAGGAGGTCCGAAGAGTTCAGGCCCATCAGGTAGGCTGTCTTGTCGGCCACTGGACGGAGAGAAAGGACCATGTTCAGTGAGGTAGGAGGGAAGCCAACCAGATGTTCTATCTCAGCATTTTCATACTTCCCATCCCTTAAATATCTGTGTGGGCCAGTGACTCTACATCACTCGAGAGTGTAGGAGACTTCATGAAGTAGCAGGATTTGGTTCCAGAAAACCCCGGCCATTTCACATTGTATCTGGAATAAGACCTTTCTAAAAATTCAGTACAAATGGGCAGAGGGGCCAGAGAGATGGCTCAGCAGGTAGAGGCAGAGGCCACCACTCCTGGCATCTGAGTTTGACCCCAGGGACAGGTATCATGGAAGGAGAGAACAGACTCCTGAAACCTGTGCATTGACCTCCACACATGAGCTATATATAGGATACACACACACACACACACACACAGAGAGAGAGAGAGAGAGAGAGAGAGAGAGAGAGAGAGAGAGAGAGAGAGAGAAACTAACAAGACTAACAAGTGTTTTTGTTTTGATAGTTCCTTATACTCATTGCAGGCCCAGAAAAAGCTCATCCACCTTCCAGAGGGGAAGAAAGATGAATCATTTTCAAAAGAGGCCCCGGATGGCCCCAGGCGGTGACCCCTCTGCTCAGGCTCTCTAGCCTGCGGGGGTGACAATGTACCTTCGGTGCCATCTGGCTCAGCTTGCTCCTCTCGCTGCTTCTGCTTGAACTTCATGTTCCCATAATGCATCACAGCCCCTGTCAGCTTATAAAGTCCAGATTTCTCCTCTGGGGTGAAGCCCAAGATGTCAATGGCACTCTGCGAGGGAAAGAACAGCTTGTCTATCCATTACCCTCACCAGGGAGAGGCTCTCCCACCTTCCTGTGCTCCTTCTTACGTCTGTAGCCAACAGCTCCTCAGCATCATCGATGCTGGCCACCAGAATCTCACCCTGGCTGATGAACGGGTAGTCATAAGGGTTGGTGGTAATCAGCAGCAACTCTGAAACGATAAATGTTTGAGGAGTTCACACACGTGTAGTGAAAAATTCACCCAGTGGAATTGTGTTCCTGAGCCCTGACCTGGGACATCAACCACTGGGGCCAAAGTTGAATGTAGAAGTAGAGCATTCTAGGGTCTAGACAGTTTCATGTTGTTCAGGTCACGACAGAAAGCATAATCCATGGGAACCTTTGCGATCCCCCTGCCCCCATGCTGTGTAAGTGGAGAACTCTAGAAAGAAAAAAATGTCTCTCTTTTTGCATTGCAATTGAGCACTGCATGCCAGCATAGGCTGGGGACAGTGAATAAAGTAAAATGGACGAGTATGTGCTGGGACAAGAGCCCGGGCTGGAGAAAGCATAGGCTGATACAGATAGCCTTTTCTAAAGTTGGCTGGAAACTGGAAGCCTGCTTGTAGGCTGGATCCCAGAAGGCTTAGCTGGGGCAGACAGAAAATAAAGAAGGTAGTGAGCATAGAGGCCTCTATCAGCTACAAATCTAGAAGCAGAATGATCCTCTCTAGCTGGGCTGTTGCCTGATTTACACTGGCCTTACGTGGCTAAGGTGGTTCCTTGTGAGAACACCAGGGGGCGCTCAAGGACCATTAAGCACTTAACTATTCAAAGCCTACCATAGAAACAATAAATGGTTTTGTCCATGTGATCAGATTTTTCAAGCTGGTACAGTTGGGCTTGGAAGATGGCTCAGCAGGTAAAGTGCTTGCCATGTAAGCATGAGGACTGGAGTTCGAATTCCCCTAAAACTCATATGAAAGCCAGGCAGGTGTTGGGGTCTTCCTGTAATCCCAGTGCCGAGGAGCCAGAGTCAGGGGGGTCCTAGCAGCATACTGGCTGCCTCGAGCAGCTCCGGCTCTGGTGAGGGACCTTGCCTTAATATTGAGGTTGAGAGAAATTGAGAAAAATACCCAGAGTCAGCCTTGGGCCTCCCTATGCACAAATGTGCACAGACATCCACAGACACACTTGCCCTCCACACACATACTCAATGAATACTACACAATAATTTTAAAAACGGTACATTTGCTGCCTAAAAAGCCATATCCCACGACGGATATAAATCTCCATTGACTGTAGAGTCACTTATAGGTGTAACTAACTCTCCTGGATCTAATGATCCAAAAGCCCAAAGCCGAATTTCCTGCCCCACCCAGCACCCTCCCCAAAGCCCCACCCCCTACCCCTGTGACCTCACCAATCAGCTCAGGCTTCTTGTTGGAAAGAATCTGGTAGAAGATGTGGTAGCTCCTCTCAGCCTTCAGCTGGAAGGTGACTCTGGATTTCTCCAGCAGATCTGGAAAGGAAGCACAGGTCTGTGGTCCACGCTGCTCCCCATGGCCGTGAGAGCTCACTTGTCCCACTGAACCTACTTACAAGTTTCAATATCTGCAGAGGCCAGCTTCCCAGTGGTGCCAAAATGGATGCGGATGAATTTGCCCTGCGGGGAAGGAGAGGGAGACTGGATCCTTTTGCGGTTGAGAAGCTTCCTCTAGATGCCTGAGCCCTGCCCATGGTAGTTTGAACTGAAGTGTCTTGTCTCTCTTCCCTCACTTCCATTGGGTGTGTCTGCCTCTTCCTATGCTCCTCACCGCTCATAAATGAAATAACCAGGGTACCAAACCATGTCATGTCCTGCAGACAGAATTCTTCCTATTGTGCTTAAGGCAATACCCGAAGCCTTTCTCAGGGCTAATGCCCTTGTGAGCGACTGGTCTCTTCTCCCTCTCTGTTTCCCCTCTTGTCTCATGGGTCCTCTGTGGCAGTGAGTGTTCCACACACCATTTCCACCTTGGGGAACATGTAGCCACACTTTCCCTCGACCCTTCCTTACCCAGCAGCTTTTGGCTCGTGTACCCAACCCCCGGAAAGCCTTTACCATCCAGCCCTTCTCAGTTACAGCATCGAGTTTTTGAACCTGACTATCCTGCAGGCCGAACACCCCGTCATATTCAAAGGCAGACTCACAAAGCGAGAGGAGTTGTCATTCCTCACGGTCTTGGCATTGCCGAAGGCCTCCAGCAGGGGGTTGGCGCTGATGATCTGATCTTCCAGAGTCCCCTAAGCAAGAAAACCAGAGAGGAAGGGAGCCTGTGTTTGTAAGCCCCAAAATCAGGGTTTCAAAACATCGTCTCCTGCTCTGCTTTCCTGGCCTGCCTGTCTTCCTGGCTGCTCCAGCAATGCCAGGCTTTCCCTCCCTGACTTGAGGACTGAAAGACCAACCACGTCAGCAGTCTGGCCTCCTCGAGACACTTGGGCAGCACTCTTGTACTTGTCAGCAGTTGGATCTCCCGAGTGACAGGCTTTCATTGGACCCTCCAGTGAGTTAGGTTGCTCTCACTCCTCTCATAGCCACACAGGACCCTGAGTCAGGGGGTGTATGTGCCTCCCAGTGCTCTCAGGCTGCTGTCTGTGAGGCTACCCGGAAGGAACAAGCTCCCACACTTGCCCCTAGATCCACCTTCTTATAAAGTATTAGTGTCTCATCGGCTAAGAAATCACAGGATCTAGACCCCTGGTCAACCGCACGCTGTCCCCCAGGCTCTTGCTCCCTTCCCCACCTTCATTTTGGAGTCCTTCTTCTTGGCGAGGTCCCCAGTGGCTGCAATTGTTGCAAAGTACTGGATGACACGCTTGGTGTTCACAGTCTTCCCTGCCCCGGATTCTCCGCTGTTTAGAAGGATAGAAAGGCAAAGAAATTAGTCCTGTTCGTAAACCAGCACCCTAGGATGTCACCCAGTGGTCTTCCACACTTTCGACACACAGAGAGGAAGAGGACCTGGGCTACCGCTTTAGTTGATCTAAGCATGGGCAATCCCAGTTTGTGAGGCTTTTCTACCCATTCCCCAACCTGTCTTTTCACCAAGGGCTTTGCTCCAAAATCTAGCTAATGAGCAGAACTGAGAGATTACCATCCTTGGCCCCAGCCGCCAAACCTCTCTAAGCAGTGCTACTCACGTGATCAGGATGGACTGGTTTTCACGATCTGTCAAAGGAGAAGAAGACAGAGCTGATGGCTACATCCAAAGAGATTGTATCTGTCACGAAGGCAGTAGACCGCACTACTTCGTTCATTTTCCCTCTATTTATTTGCTTATTTATTTTTTGTTTGTCAGTTTAGTCATAGGTGGGGATAAAGAGCTTCTGTCCTTATAATGAGACTCAGAGAAGTGAAGCCCCTGAGGAAAACTGAAGCTTCTCATCCTCTGAGGTTGAACCATCTGAGATGGTCAGCCTTTGTCTCTGATCCCTAAGAGGATTCATTCCCCATAGTCTAATCAATATCTACACTAAATGCAAACTTCTCACCCTGCGCGCCCCTCCGCCCCAAGGACCTAAAGCCTCTTTTCCTCCTTGCCCCTCCTTCCCTAGATCCTTGCTAGGGATCTGAGCCTGTCTAGTTCCCACTCCCCGTCCCCATGCTTTCTCCTCAAAAGCACACCCGTCAGCATGAACTGGTAGGCATTGTCAGAGATGGAGAAGATGTGGGGCGGGGCCTCCTGGCGCTTTTTGCCTCGGTAGCCATCCACCACCTCGGGGTTGTACACCGGCAGCCACTTGTAGGGGTTGACGGTGACACAGAAGAGGCCTGAATAGGTCTGTGGGAGGAAAAAATTCATATATGCATACATAATGCATATACATATAGTACATGTATATATGTATATCATATGTGTTATATGCATATACATATATAGGTATATATAGATACTGCCTTTATTATTATCCCAGGCTTCTTTCCATAACTCATAAGAAAGAGATTTCTATTGATGGATGAAGCAACTGAAATTCGAAGAGGAAAGTATCCAGTCCTCCCACAGTTAGTACCATGCTGACCCCACTGTGACCTCAGCTTTCTTGCTCTTTGACTCCTCCGCCCTAATTTCCCTTCTCCCCACCTTCCTTCCTCCAGCCCCCTTCCTCCTATCCCATCCATCTCTTGCCTTTCCATCTTTCTTGTCATTCTCTTCCCTACTCCATCTCTTCTCTTTGGGCCCCAATCAAAGAGGACTCTTTCAAAGATTCTCTTCCCCTGACCTCACCACATCTCTGACACCCCAGGGGAGCCTATTGGCGAGTAGCCACTCACGTAGATCATCCAGGACGTGTAGCGGTCTTTGAGGTTGTACAGCACGGCGGGCTCGTTCAGGTGCGTGAGCATGGCCATGTCCTCGATCTTGTCGAACTTGGGGGGATTCATGGCGTACACATCCTCTGGTTTAACCACCAGGGTCTGAAAGGGAAGAGTCATGAGTCTAGCTAACCTTGCCCAGTCATTGGACAGCTGTGGGTGTCTGGCCACCCTGGTAGAGACCGCTAGCCAGGTGAGCAGAAAAAAATGCCTGGGTGGCAGAAAGGGAGAACAAGGGAACCGTGGCATGTGGTATGGGACAGCATGTATTCTCCCACCACTCAGGACTTTTGATTTCCTCTGTCTGATGGGCTTAGAGTTGGAGGATAGAGAAAGAGGTTATGGAAGAGGATTTCTGAGGACTGAGTGGGGGCCCATGGCACAGCATGGGAGCCAAAGAGAGCGGCTTGGCCATGGCGCTGGCTGTCCCTAGTTCTCCTACCTGCGCAGAGAAAAGGGCATGTCTGCAGCAGGGACAACAGAAAATGAGAGGAGTGTCCCTGTATCCCTGGGCTGGTGCCCACAGGGTCTGCCAGCTTCGCTGCTCTGTAGATGTAGAAGCCGCTGCCCAGCCTTGAGACCCCCCATCCTTCTTCCTTCCCTGCTCCTGGGGAAGAGCTGCTGGCTCGTCCTCCCCTTTCTGCAGCATAGCTACATCTCTACTTTGAGAGAGAGACTTCCACCACCAAGGGCTGGGCTTTCCTCTGTGAAGAGCCTGTAGATGGGCCTGTCATCCCCTGTCCTTCTTTCTCTTTGGAGTGACTCTGGAAATAGCCAGTGTGGGCCAGAAAGCTGCTTCTTCCCTGCCTCCCTTAAGCTACCCTGGGCCATGGGCTCCCCTGTACCCTTTCAGGCATGTTTTCCCTAGACCCAGTGATAACCCTTAATGGAGTCTAGCTTCTGCCTCCCACCCTGCTCTGGAAGCCTATTCTCGGCATCTTCATCTGGAATATGTAGAGGTTCATTCCGGGAGCATCCATGTTTGTCTTGCCCCCTTTCCCCCCTGCTCTCCTGTATGACACCATTTCCTTCATCTCTTGCATCTTCTTTGTCCCTGACTCAGCTTCTGCCTCCATCACACACACCACATGAATCCAGGACCCTGCATGTGCTGGGCCAGTGTTCTAGCATTGAGCCGTACCCGCGGCTCTTTTATTTACTTCTTTGTAACATTTCCGGATACAAGATTTTCTCAAGTCCCAATTGTCTCCCTGCCTCCCACAGAATATAGTGGGCTCAACTGCCCATCCCATTTCAGATAGAGAGAGTCTGGTTTTGGCGTTGACCTTGTGGTCCTCTAGGGTTCCTTACCTTCTTTGGTTAGATGACCATTGACAGAACTGGGGGAACTACTAGCAGTGGGTATTCCAGAAGTACTCATCCCTTGAGACAGTGAAGCTGGTCCTCTGGCCCAGGACAATGCAAACAATGACAAAAGACACCCAAAACTAAATGCCACCAGTGGGCCTATCTCCCATCTGGCTATAGAGGTCAGGGCATTCTGCTTTCTCCCAGTGTCTGGATACCTAAGGCTGATTCAGCAGCTGAATTCCAGACCCAGGCTCTGGCTGCGGAAGTGGGTGGAGGAGGTGGGGATGCTTCTGCACAGCCATATGAGGAGCGGGGTCAGTGCTGAGGAAGAAACAGAGCAAACACCTTACCCTGTTGTCTTCTGTCTCCACGGTGACCTTCCCATCCTGGCTACTCTTAATTTTCCCCTTGGCATATTCTTCCTTTGAGTCAACCACAAAGCAGTAGGTTTTGGCATCAAAGGGCTGGTTCTGGGCTTCGATCCTCTCCTTCTCTGACTTGCGGAGGAAAGGCGCGGCTATGCCAAACACTTCCATCTCAGAGTCGCTACTCATGGCGTCAGCTGCAGAACAAACCCAGCAGTCAGAGCAGCTGCTCCCTGGCCAGACAACAGGCAGCCTCCTGCCTACCCTAGTATATCAACCTGTCCACCCCGCCTTCCCATCACCACTGCCTTCCATGAAAGCCTCTCAGACTGGGTTAAGGAGGTTTAGGCAGGTCCATCCATGCCCAGTAGGGCTCCACACAAGAAGTCAGCCCTAGGAAAATGGAATCAACTCATATTTGTTGAGTTGCTACTGTATTCTGTGGGCTTAAATAGAGTCCATTTAATTCCAATGTCTTGATTCCTTCAATCTGGTAAAGGGACCTTTAATGCCACTCCTGACACTCCATTTTCCCCTTCTGAGGTGCACATATGGCAGACAGAACATTCAAAAATAAATACCATGAAAAAATAGAATAAATAGAGGCATTCCTCATAGAGAGAATACCGAACAGCAAATGGAAAAGGCAGTTATGAACTGTTTTGAATCAAGATGGCTTCTTCCTTCCACGCTAAGAATAGACAGAAGGTCAGGCATGGCGGCATATGTCTTTAATCCCAGACCTCAGGAGGCAGAGGTAGGTAGATCTCTTTGAGTTTGAAGTCAGCCTGGTCTACCTAATGAGTTCTAAGCCATCTAGGGCTACATAGTGAGACCCTGTTTAAAAAAAAAAAAAAAAAAAAAAAAAAAAAAAAAAAAAACAAGGAAGAGATGGGAGCCTCTGGCTATGGCCCTGGGGAGGAAGGGCCCTTTCTCCCACTCCCTGAAGTCTAGTGTGTGTTTAAGCTCTCCCTGGGATGAGGGAGCTGGGTGATCGGGGTTTCCCTGAAGATTTCCTGCAGCCCAGGGACACAACTTGATCCTCACCTGAGTCACACCCACAGGACAGCAGAGAGCAGCAGCAGCTGTGGCCTATGGGACCTGCAAGAGCACAACACGGAGGCTTAGGCGCAAGCTCTGCTTCTGTGTTCAACCAGACCTTGAAGAGACTCAACTCACACTCCCTGAGGCCTAGATGGCTACAAAGAGCCTTATCCCCAAAGCAAGCCGGAGGAGCAGACAAGTCATGCCTCTAGCTAGGCAAAACTGCCTGGCAGGCAGGCTCTCCCAGCCCGGTCTGACAGTTTCTTCAAACTGCAAGATCATCCGACTTGAAAAGAGCGAGGATTCTAAATGGACAGAGACCCTGGCAATAAAAGCTGTTAGCAGGTGAGGTCAGGCCTCCTGGTTGTCTGCAATCAGAGACAATGCTGAGATTGGCTCATTTAAACCTGGTGACCACAGCATGTGGTGTGGAGGCCACTAAACGCCCAACAGGTATAGAGTCCAGGTAGGGAATGCAGCGTCCTCTGCCCACTCCGTGGGGCAGAGAGGCAACAGGAGGCCGTCAAGCCATGGTGGACAGGCACACACGTGTCCAACAGGATCCTGCCTGAGCAGAACAAAGAGTGAGAGGCGGAGGGAGCAGCAGGCAGCTGGGTGTTGAGCCTCGTATCTCACTCCATGCATGTTCTTATCGAACGCTTTGAGAAGGAAAACAAGGGCCGCCCGGTGTGACAGAGCCAGGCAGGGCCACAGCCCAGAGCTGTGGCTGAACCAGGTGTGGAGGCAGCCAAGGCCAGAAGAGTTAGAAGGAAAGTCCTGCCACTTACCTCTGACCACGGCAGAGTGAGCCACGGAGGAGCAGCCACCCCCCTGGCCTTTTATAGGCCACCGCTAACCCCCTGGACTCATTCTTTCTCTATATTTGGAAAGTGAATGAGTGACACCACAGGCTGAGAACTGGCCCCTTCCACACGTATTTTTTGCCGTTGCCAAGGGAAAAGTATATATAGAAATGAGCAGGGTCCGAAACCATTCTCCCAACTGTAGAAAGCCGGGAATTTGAGATGCCTTTCTCTGAACTCGGGCTAGGTGCTTCTTCACCTGGTACAGGGGGATAGCCTTTGCTTTAGGAGCCCTGCCTGACTCCATCCTGCAGGCCCTCCGACCCTGGAAATCAGTGGGAGCCATGACCAGGCACACACCATTGTGCTACTTGCTTAGAAATCTCATTGCTTGAGAAAACAAATATAACAAGACTGAACCTGTTGTGACCCCCTTAGGATTACGAGCCAGACTCATCCCAAAGCAAGCATGTGTCAGGGCACTTCGACTGTAAAGCTTGTGCCATGGAATTATAGGTTTTTTTCTCCTTTTCCTTCTCTCTCCTTTCTCTCTTTGCTTTCTGTCTCATTACGGTCATTATTAACTTAATCCTTCCTTAAGCACTAGTAGGACCAACAAGTGAGTTAATGACAGGGAGCTATGCCACCAGCCCATGTATACAGTGACAGCTGCTTAGAGCCCTGTGGTTATCAAGACATATTACCAATTAGGAAAGACCAGCTGCCAGCTGGGATGGGCGGGTGAAGGGGGCAATGCAGAGAAAGAGAGGGTGGGTATTGTCTAACAGATGCCGTCATTTCTAAATCAGGACTGGAATATTCAGAAAAGAATTAAGGTATATTTGAAATTTTTGTTCATTTCCATTCCGCTGTTTGTTTCCTAACCTGTTCTTTGAGGGGAGTGACTGAAGAGCCACCCCGTAGTTGCTTATTTTACTAGAAAATTATGTGCCAATATACCCCATTTAAGAATGAGGACCGTCCCCTCCCAGCCTACCCACACACAGCTCAGAAATTGAAGCTAGGTGGAAAAGGGAGAAAACAGGACCAAAGTTTTTAATAAGGAGCATTTATTAAACACCCTCTGGATGCTCTTTCCTATCTAAGACACTTTTAGAAGATACGCTGGAATCGGAAGATAGTCTTTCCCCAACAGAAATCACGTTAAGGGTGATGAGTCATGGAGACTTCAGAGATTCACTTCCAAGATCCAGGCAACTTCAGAGCAAAGCTGCATGTATTTATATGTTCAGTGAGGCCAGGCAAAGGAAGTGGTTGGAGAGTATGCTGAGGCTCGCTATCCCCCATGCTACCCAGAAACCCACTGTGGAGCCACATCTTCTCATGGCTCCTCTGGCTGCAGTTTGGATGGAAATGTTCATCTTTCTTCTATCCCCGTCAGTCCGGAAGCGTCCATCCATCACCTGAAAGAGCATGGGCTACTGCCTCTGAACTTCCTGTCCAGTGACACATTGTCCCAAGCCACCATGCTTTCTTCTGTCCAGATCCTGGGAAGAGATGGGCAAGACAGCGAGGCATCGCCTAGGGAACAGATGGTAGCAGGCTTGCAAAGATAATGCAAGAGGCCAGGGCTACATCTTAGACATTGGTAGACACAGACAGAGAGATGGATGCCTCCAGGTTCTTCTTTATCATCTGTAGTCCTTGTAGGGAGGGACTTGTCCTGTATAGCCATCAATTATCTACATAATTGGAGCCATTCACACCTCAGGATTCGGAAGAGAAATATTCTGGGCAGGTTACTTTAACCTACTGCTGTTCTAAAGTCAGAGATCCTTTCCTCTTCCCGTCAGACTCATTTACTGTCACCAAGTAGATTCTGAGCCTAGCAGAAAACACAACATAGTCAAAAATGCCACATCGAGAGTGTTATTCCCCAGAAGGCCCCTGAGCGTCGCTCGTCTGGGGAACTAGCTTTCCACGCAAAGGCTGCGCAGGTGCAGAACGTGGCGTTTGACCCACGTGCGTGGGGGACCCTTTAAAAGCTGGAACGCCGTCCATTCGTCCTCTTTTCCCTTCTCTTCCACGTCACGTGGGTTTTGTTGTGTCTTGCATCGTCCTTTCGTCTCCGGGAAGAAGAAGAAGAAGAACAGAGAGGTCCACAAAGTCGCTTGCCAAACACCCTTCCTTACGTGTAAGGGATTGGAGGCAGGGGAGAAAGGAAGGTTCTAGGGGTTGTGAAGAGAGCAGCATTGGAGACAGAGAACAGCTCTCTAGAAGTTCTCAGGGACATGGATGACAACAGCAATCATGGCCCGGAAAGCAGAACAAAGAGAGTGTGGAAGGAACCAAGAGACAGAAGTGCTCAGAGAAGTGGTGGGCATGGCTTGCTACAAAAAGAACGTGGGGCTGAGGATTAGGTACACCACAGTCGCCCACTCCTAAACCACAGGATCGGACATCGTGTTTCCAGGACCTGTTCTCTCGTCTGTGAAATGGGAGTAAACTGTGCATCTCACAGACCAGTTAGACGCATTCCATAGGCTATTCGAGTATTCGACACACCAGTGTTTGTCAAATGTAAGCTGTCTTCTCTGCTTGAATGCATTACGGAATTTCTAAGTGGTAAGTTGAGTAGATTATTCTGAATATGTGTTTACTGAGTTGTAGAGAGGGAACAAGATCAGATAATATATTTTAAGGTGTCTATCTAAAGAGAAAATCAGAAGAGGCAGCTTTCTGGGGGCAAACTTGATGCTCTCTTGGCAGGGAATTCTTTCTCTGATAAACAGAGGACAGATGACATATAGTATATTATTAGCCATCCCTGGGGAACAGAGAAACTCTTGTTCTTGGAGCCATCACACAGGCAGAGCTAATCCCCACAGCCGGAGCCCAGGGCTTCATTTATCCCTTAGGAGCTGGAAAAAAATGAACTGTGTCTCAGGAATGCAGGCAGGCTCAGGAGGTCAGGTGCTCACCACCCGCCCTGGGATGCCTAGCTGCTTCCTCCTCCCTGGCTATCTGCCTTCTGTTTGATGTCTGAACCCAAAGTGTGGATGCTGGGGCTCCCGGCCATGCTGCAGCATTCCCAGGACCACTGTTTGCCAGAGCATGAAGTCAGCTTCGGTGAGCACATGTCTCCTGGATCAAGTGCATTCTCCACGTCCCACTGTGTGAGGAGGATTGGGTGTCACTAGAAATGACCGACTCCATTATTCTGCTCCAAAACTGTTCCCTGGTTCTGAGGTGAAAGTTAGGGGCCCTGAGCCAGGAAGGCACTTGTGACTTTGAATTCAAGTGAGATAGCAGTGTCTTTCAGTTGGACAAAGTAGATGGGGACCGGGAAGGCAGTGAAAGGGTATTTGGTGAAGAGGCATGCTCAGACCTGGAGCAGGGCAGGTCCAAAAGTCCCCCCCCGCCCCAACTTCCCCATCATTCCACGCTTTCTGTTACTCTAGATAGACCACTGTCTGAAAATATTGCTATAGTGTTTGGCTGGGATCTTTTTCTTTTTGAAGCAGAATCTCTCTGCGTAGTGAAAGCTGCCTTCCAACTCGCCACCCTCCTGCCTCAGCCTCCTGTGATTAAGGCCTGTGCCATCATACCTGAGCTTGTCTGGATTCTCAGGAGACAGAGACCACATCCACACAATCCATTATTGCAGGTTTTTGTTAGAATCTGACTTTATTTGTACTGCTGTTAAGGTCTGCTTGTGCCCAGTTTGTAATTTCAACTGATCACAGACAGCTACACACGGTGGAAAGTGTATCTTCTGTGCCCTCTGTGGCTGCAGGCCTTGGGGTGCCAGAACGTATCTCACATGCACCAGGGGGCAGTAGGCCTAGAACTAGTGAAGAGGAGGTTTGTAGGGAGGTGTTCTGTTGAGGGTAACAGCAGGAAGAAAAAGGATAGAAAGAGGAAACTTTCAGGCAATGAGAAAAAAGCAGACCCCGTAAAACTATAGTCCAGAGAAAGTCATCACTGGGCGACAGACAGCTACTGAAGTGTCGGAATTCTCTTTCCTTTGGAAGGAGAAGCACACAGCTGAAGAGATGGAGGAGGGATATGGCTTGACTTTTTATAACTCTTATGCTGGCCTATTCTAAAAATTAATACATTCAAAACATAGTTTTAAAAAGCCTCCTTATTCCGCCAATGTAATAAAAGTTAATCTGTCTGCCTTCCATCATGTAACCTATTATAAGTGCTCACTATGAGTGCAAGGGGAAAAATGGCCAGCACTTGCAGTCACTTTGGGGCACTGCTCTGGAGATTTTTGAAAGCCCAGTTCATGCATTATTATAGAAATACTATGCAGGAGGCATGAGTAGGAATTTTGATTGTTGAGCAGGAAACTGAAAAGAAACCAGCTTGGAATATGAAGCCAGCAGATACCAGCTTGGAGTTAGAATGCCAGACTATGAAGCACCTCATTAACTCAGTGGGAAGAGATCAGAGACAGTTGATTCAGAGATTATACACAAGCTGGGGTAGCCCGCAAAATGGATCAGGAGAAGCTTTTGGGAAATGTCAACCCTTAATCTGTCAGAGACAGAGCTGGTGCTGAAAAGTGACCACATTGGGACGTGATGTCACATCATGGTAAAATAGAAGGAAAAGACGGGAGGGGAAGGTGTTTGTATGGGTTTGTGACATTCAGCTGGCTCAGAGGAGATGACAGCTACTGTCCCAAGACTGTGCTAGACTGCAGTGATTGATGGGGCTCATGTGGTTGGGAGGGTAGAGTACCCTGATGGATGAGGATGCTCTAACAGGACAGGAGAAGAGATTCTAAGAAAAGCAGCTTGCCAAGAGGTAAGGCCCTGCCAGGAGATTCAGCAATTACAATGAAAGGTAATTGAGTTCCTCTGGACGAGCAGCCAGGGCTCTTGACTGCTGAGCCAGCTCTCCAGAGTCAGCCAGGCTATTTACTGTGGCACCATCTACAATAAAAGATGGTAAGCAGCACAAATGCTCATTAATACAAAGCTGGTTAGATAATTTGTGCCATAATTTATATTGTTCCATGGTAGAATTAAAAATATTCCTATGAGCTGATATAAATTAATTTCCACAATTTATTGTAAATGAAAGAGAGAGAGGAGAGAGAGAGAGAGAGAGAGAGAGAGAGAGAGAGAGAGAGAGAAATGTCCAGAACAGTGCATAAAAGTACAGACTTTGGTGCAAAAGAGGAGAAACAACATTATCTATTTCTATTTGCTCATCTTTGTCAAGAAATGAGGTGTCTCAATTACTTTAATATTGCTGTAATAAAACGCTATGACCAATGCAGCTTATAAAAGAAAGCATTTAATTTGAGGATTATGGTTTCAGAGGCTAGAGTCCATGATGTCCAAGCAAAGGCATGATGGCAGGAACAGCTGAGAGCTCACATCTGTTGACCTGGAAGTCAGATGCAGAAGAAACAATGGGAATGTCCTGAGCCTTTTCAAGCCTCAAAGAGAGCCCTAGGTGACTACTTCCTTCAACAAGGTCACACCTCCTAATCCTTCACAAGTAGTTCCATCTTCTGGGGACCAAGTATTTAAAACAGATGAGCCTATAGGGGATATTTCTCATTCAAACAACCACCAAACGCTAACCCAGAAATTAATAACAACAGCTATGTGCAGAGAGCAATGGAAATGATGCCTTTCACGGGCTTTATAAATGTAAACATGTGGGTGCTAGGAACTGGACCTGGTTTATACATTCAAAAATAAGGCTAAGTAGCTGGGCATGGTAGAAAAGCCTACAACCCCAGCACTTGGAGGCTAAGGATCTTACATTTAAAGCCAGTCTTGGCTATACAGTGAGATGACGCCTCAACAAAACAGAACATGAAGAACTGTAAAGAAACTGGGATGTTTGCTAAGTGGTTCTTTTGGCTGTAATGCCAGGTTGTATTAGAAACCATATTCCATAAACAAGGCCTCTCTTTTATAATGTATCCTTATGGGAACTGAGTGGGGGCTTGTAAGAACTACCTACTCCCCCAAACCTACTTATCTTCCATGAAGCCCCATCTCTTAATGGTTTTATGATCTCCTAACATAGCTCCACCAGGGACTAAGTCTTTAGAACATGAGTTTCTGTGGGAATGGTCTCAAAAGGTATCTATTATGGTATTAGATCATAGCAAATGGTAACTGTTGCCATTTGATGCTTGCAAGAATATGAAAACAGGTGCATAGGAACCAGTGAGGCTGTGGGCAAACTGATGAGTGATATGGCAACAAAACGGTCACGGCAAGGGACAAGCGGCAACCTGTAGGCCCCAGTGCCACTTGTTGACAGAGAAAAGGGCAATGACCTTTTGGGTCTACCTCAAGTGACAAACAGGCTGGGTGTAGGGGCAGAGTGCTCTGGAAAGACACTATTTCTGCTTGGGGATGGATCTAATGTGAGCCTGATTTAGAGTTATCATCTCAGAAATTGACTTAGGAACACTGCTGAGTAGAACCCAGGCCAGGTTAGGTCTCCATGAAGTCTTGGGGCACTGAGATACCAAAGGGAGGAGATTTACACTTCTTGGTTTCAGGGCGAGTAGAACTCAAAAGGAGGCGGGAAGGATGAGAAAGGTGATGTCTCCTCCCCTGCCCCATCTTTAATAAGAGGCAGCTGTGCACTGGGGTTTCTAACAGAAAGCAGTGATGGACTTCTGTTTTGCATTTGAGGCACTGCTGGGCCAGTGGTAGCAAGGCCTCCTGGAACTATGTCAAATTTCTTTCTCCCCTTGTACAGATCACAAAGGTATATAATTTATACGTGAATTTATAATTAACATCTGTCACAGTCATTTCTTGGTTCCCTCTGTCTGGTATAAGCATGAGAACACGGTGGGATACTTGAGGTGGGGACAGGGATTTACACAGTAGCTCCAAGAATCTGGAGGCCACAGAGCATGGCCTTCAATAGGTGTCAGTGGGCAGAGACAGGCCACCCGGCAGAGGAGCCAACTGTAGACAGGCTCTTTCTTCTGTCCTCCCATGATGGGACATGAGGGGCCTCCCAGCCCGAGAGCAGAGCAGGATTGAGGGGTAGGAGGAGCAAAAGGCAGTATCCAAGATTATATGACCACACCGAGGAAGATCTGGAAGAGACTCAGTCTCTGTGAAGTGGCAAAATCTCTCAACTTTTATTTGTAGCCTTTCTTCCTTTTTTTTTTTTTTTGTACTTTTTTCAGACTAATTTTCCCCCTCTCAACAGCCACTAGTTGCCTGTAATTCTTTGTCTAGGGGTGGGACACTGTGAGATGTCCCCCTGCCGTGTCAGCATGTTTATTGTCATTGTTCAGGTTTTGTTCGGGCAGCTGTATTATTCATGTATCCTGGTTGTGCTTCCCTGTGATGCTGGATGTCTTTCTGGTCACTCACAGTCCTCATCTTCATACCTCTTGCCCTTTTTCTCTCAAGTATATTTTTCTACTTTAGGAACTTTCATATGTCAAAGGCTTTAGTGATCTTGTATGTGTTGCCAATGCTTTCCTCATTTGTCCCTGATCTTATTTGAGCCTTGCTACAATCCCAGGGAATAGGCAGAGCAGGTGGCCATATCCCTGTTTAATTGGTGGGGAAGCTATGACTCAGCAGGATGTGTGTGTTGTGCAGGGGATGGACTATGGTGGGTGCTGGTCCCTGCTCTGAGCATGTTGCATGGAGCTACCTCGGTGCCTCGACACTGATACAATAGTCTTGAATTATGGAAGAAACAAATTTCCCCTGTAAAATTTAAACTTGCGAAATGTCTTGACCTTAGTTTCTTTCTACATAAAATAAAAAAGATGGGGGGGGGACCTAAATAATTATAAATCCTCATCTTTAGTACCTTCTGACTGTCACTTAAAGTACAAGAGAGACACAAGTCTGTATATGTGTTGAGGCGAAGGGTTGTCTGTCTAATATATGGCATTCTCTGGCTGACAAAACAGCCTGCCACTAAAGGCATTTCTCCCTGGGGTTTCCATGAGGCTTTGCATGGGAAGCCCAAGTCATTCTATGCCCTTCTCCAGTCTAAAGCAACTAAGCACACAGGGCAACAGTAAACCTAGTGCCTCACTTTCTTGGCTGGTGGGATTTAGATCAAAAGGGCTACTATTGCTTCCTACAACCCCTGCAGACATTATTAGTGGATCACAGCACATAATATCTGATCCTGCTCTTAATGTTGCAATTTCTCCTAGCACCATAATGTTTGAAGCAGCAAACCATGATTGAAATCAACATAGAGACAAACTATTTGTCTTCCTTAGATTTGACTGTAGCACCTGCTCTATGGGACAGGTTTGCGAGCCGGGAAAAGAGCTGGAGATTTAAACACATACATACACACACAGACACACACACACATACAGAGAGAGAGAGAGAGAGAGACGGGAACATGGGTCATCACTGAAACAAGATTGCCCCCTTAATTGTGTTCCAGGGCAGCTTATATAGGGATCCTTAACTGATAGTCACACCCCAGCCAAACCCACTAGAAACCACTCCCCTGCCATCAGAACTCCTGAGGGTCTCATGCTCTGAGCAGCTGCAAATACAGGAAAACAAGTTGTTTACAGGAAATTCAGGGTCTGGGGGTCCACAGCCCCCAACACTTAACCATTTTTCCTAATAACGAGTCTTTTATATATAAAAAAAAATGCACTAGGGCTGGAGAGATGGCTCAGTGGTTAAGAGCACTGGCTATTCTTCCAGAAGTCCTGATTCAATTCCTAGCAACCACGTGGTGGCTCATAACCACCTCTTATAGGATCTGATGCCTTCTTCCGTGCAGGCATTCATACAAAAAATATAAATAATAAAAAATTTTAAATAAAAACTTGCATGTGTGTATGGTGTACGTGTTTGTGTGTGTGTGCAGATGCATATTCCTGTGCACACATGTAAAAACCAGAGGAGGGTACTGGTGGCCTGCTCTATCTCTTTCTGCCTTACTTTATTGAGACATAGTCTTTGCCTGAATCTAGAGGAAGGCTGGCAAGTAGCAAGCCCCAGCTACCCTCATGCCTGGCTTTGTTTCATGTGTATCCTGGGGCTTTGAATTCAGGTCCTAATGATTTACAGCCAGTTCTATCCAGGCAGTCATTTCTTCAGTCCCAATGACTCATTCTTATTATATAATACTATCATTCTTATAAACATAATGTATATTCACTTGGAAAGGCTAAGAAAACAGATTAACTGAAAATAAGAAAATTTATGAATGTTTAGGGGGAAGCTGTTAGTTCATTCCCAGCTGCCCAGACCATGAAATAATCACACAGAAACCATATTATTTGTAATACTGTTTGGCCAATAGCTTAAGCATATTTCTAGCTAGCTCTTATATTCTAAACTAACCCATCTCCATTAATCTGTGTATCACCACAAGGTTGTAGCCTACCAGCAAAGCTTCAACAGGCTTCAGCGGAGGCGTCTGTCTCCTATGGCAGCTACATGGCTTCTCCCTGACTCTGCCTTCTTCCTCCCAACATTCAGTTTAGTTTTCCCCGCCTAGCTCTACTCTGCCCTATCACAGGCCAAAACAGTTTCTTAACTCATTAACCAATAAAAGCAACACTTATTCAGGACTTCCCATACCATAAATGTACTTCCATTGTTGAACAACTGTTGACATTTGGTGTAAATTTTTTGTGTTTACCCAAAAATGAGAACAAACTTTTGTGGACTACCTAATTCAAATTATGTACTTAATATCTTTTCAGACCCTTAAATATTAATCAACAGCCCCTCTTTTAAACTTACTCCAATGTAACTATTATGCGGTCCTGGAGATCAAAACCAGGGCCTCACATATGCTGGGCAAGCTATTCTCACAGCCCTACAGCTCCTTTAGATTCTGTGTCCTTCTGTTTATGAATGTACCACTGTTTACCTGCTGACACTGAGTACACAGATAGTTCTGCATCTCACACTAATATATAGTATTTAATACAAAAGTGCTTCAGGAAGCAAATGTCTGCATTCGCTCCAGTTATTTCTGAAAATAGTAGGATAGCAGGTTTGTAATCTGCCATGGAATCACCGTCCAAAATGGTTGCCATAGTTTCTCTGCCAGTTCTATGCAAGAGTCATAATTAATGGGTACCATTCTTTGCAGTGCCTCATGAACCTGAGAGGAAATTCCACTGTTTTAACTTCCAGTACTGATCACTAGCAATGCCACCTTCTTCATCTATCATTTCCCTGTTATTCCTCTCTTGGGAACTATGTATTTCAAGGATCCTTTGCCTGGATTTTTGAAGTTATTCATATGTAATTTCTTTACGGACCACATGCATTTCTTATGCATTGGGGTCAGTAGTTATTGACGTATGTTTTGACCAAGCCTGACAATGACCAACTTTATACGTTCTGCCTTTGCAGCCATGTCACAACTGCATTTCTTGGTTTTCTGGTTGTAATAAAAAGGTTCATTCAGAATCTCCAGACAAAGAGCAAGAAGGGAGGAAGTGAAAATATCGTGTAGATTGGACCTAAAACTGGATGCTCGGGAACTCCAGAGCATTACCCCCACAAAGTGAGGATCACAGCACAGCAACATGGAATAAAAATACTAAGCCGTCTATACATTTAAATTTTTATAGACGGAGTGAACATATATAAGACTATGCAAAGTATGCACATTCTAGTTATAAAATAAACTGAAACCACATTACAGTTTGAATTGGCAATGTCCACCAAAGTTTTATTAGCTTTTCTACAAACTCAAGAGGGATCCAGGCCCTTTCTCCCAACACCATCACGATGACACAACTGAAACCATGATGGCAGGAATCAGACCTCAAGGCCATCACAAGACCTCAGTGCCCAACAGATGCAAGGGTAAGGCTGTCTTTCTCAAGCTCAGCCTGGGCTCTTACCTTCACAGCATCCTTGGATGGAAAATGGATAATGGGCTGACAACTGCAGACCCACCCAGGAATACTTCAGATGGCTGGACTGGAAGGGTAGCGCCTCTGGCTCATTCCATAAAAAAGGGACTGAACGGGGCACAAGGATCACTGGAGTGGAACACTGACCAGCTGCTGTTCTCTTTAGCAGCCAACAAGGTTCTTCAATGCTACTCTGCTGAGCTAGAACAAGTTGCTGAGACGTGAACCTTTCTCATGTCCCAGACATGCTTTTTTTCTAGGTCATTCATAGGAATTCTTCCTCTGTGTTTTGAAGGTACAGATTGTAGAGGAGCACAGATAAGTCAAACTTCCAGGTATGTAAGCCACCACTTAGTTCAGGCCACAGAATGCTTCCGTCACTCTGGAAGAGGCCTTGTGTCTGCTTCAACCACAACCAACCATTCCAAGTCCTGCTGGAGCTGAGCACCATTCTGGCTTGTGGTCCCAGCATCTGATGTTGTCCTAATGTGATCCTGGTTTTACAAATAAAAATACCAACAGGTAGGTTGTTGCTTTTGTTCTGGTCCATCTTGCACACTACTATACTTGTACCCTCCTTGATCTCAGTGCAATGTGCACATAATTACAGTATAATATGGAGTACCATGGCTTCTGAGAATCAAAGGACCAAAGTATAACCACGAGTTATCACTAGCTGGATATTTGATGGCATTAAGTGGTCATTGAATCCTTCCATACACATTCATCTCCATCTCTTTTCACTCTTGTCTTCTTTGAGTTTCTTCTCAGTACTAATTAGTACACTCTGAATACTCTGTACACCATGTACACTCTGTACACTATGTACACTCTGTACACTACGCACACTCTGTACAATCTACCTGTAAAAAAAAAAAGTTCCTGGTGACTTGCTCACTCCCAAAGTCCTAATGCTAAGGACAGCGACTGCCACGTAGTACACGCATATAGGTATCCATAGACTGAACATGCCAGCTTCTGAGCAAAGCTCATCTCCAGTTAACTATCCCGCAGATGGAGAAGGAAGCCTGCTCATAGGACCTCTGCTCTCAAGGTCTTTAGCGGAAGCTGTGTACAGACTGAGACAGAATTAAATCAGCTCGAGCCAGAACTGAACTAGGCCCCAGGAACTCTTGGGAAAGAGATAACATATGGACCCTTTCTTATCTCACCGTGGGAACGACACTTCGTATCTAGAAATGCTTGACAGGAATGGTTGCAATCTGATGGAGCAGTTGTCAAAGCCAGCAGCTGTTTGGCTACTTACTGTACTGATGAATTACACTGACAAGGACTGCAAGTTCAAGGTCAGCCTAGGGTACTTTGGATGAAGAGCACATGAAAGGTTTCTGCAAAAGCTCTTCTTTCTGGAGCATCACAGGAGGGCTAACCTGCAACAGTTTTCCTTTCTGGGATATCACAGGAGGGCTAACCTGCAAAAGCTGGGAATGAGCAAGCATGCCACAGTGTTCTGGGGCAAAACATTTGCTATTTCTGATGCTCAGTATCTTCTTGTAAGATCAAGTCTTTAAGATGCTCCCAAGAAAGACATTCTAAACCAACTAATTGGGACAGGAACAAATCTTCCAGTTGCCTATCACGAAGTGGTTTGCTACAACTGAGTGGTTTAAACAGGAGACATCTGTTTTCTTAAGGTTCTAGAGACCAGCAGTCTATGGAGATGTCAGAAGTTGGTTTCTTCTATACACCTCTTTCTGTGGTTAGTGGATGGGCACCAGTTTCCACCTGTTCTCCTGGGTCCTCATCTCCTACGTTTTTAGGACACCAATATTACTTTAGGGAGGGCCTAACCTAACAGCCTCATTTTAACTAAATGACCTCCTTAAAGACTTAATCTCCAAATACAGTCACATTCTGAAGTGACCGATTCCAGGACGTGAACACATGAATTGAGAACGACATGATTTGGCCTGTAATACATACAGGGTATTCTTTCACAGTGATGTAGGTACTCACATTAGGCTAAATGTATGTAATGAGATGTTAAAAAGCTGGAGATAAGCCCGCATCATGTGCATATAAAAGCTGACTGGTTTATGGAAAGAATGCTTTCCAACAAGGCTTATTTGTAGCATTTTTGGATTTACTGGAAAGGCTCAAGTTGAAAATGTGCGAGCCAAACCCAGGTATTAGGGCAGTTTAATTCAGAAACAAAGTCAAGATGCACCATTACTCAACTAGCATGGTCTTTCTTCTTTTCTTTTTCTGGAGACAAAGTTTCACTGGGTATCCCAGCTGGCCTCAAACTCATAGAGAACCACCTGCCTCTGCCTCTGCCTCAGCCCTGAGTGCTGGGATTAAAGGTGTTTGACACCATGCCCAGGCCAACAGCATTTTCTGGAATAGCTGCTGACAACCCCTGGTTATGCTGTTTCTCCATGAGGCACCTGGTCTAGGTGTGGACTCATATCATTAGCCTGTCAGTTGTCTGTCCCCAGGAAACCCAGGTGTCTGTATGTCACCCAAACAAGACGTGAGCTCCAAGTCTGGGAGCCTGCATTTAACAAGCACTAACCTACCCATCCATTTCAGCCTGCAGCCTCTACCCCGAACATGGGTGCACTAGGCACCCACTCTCCACAGAAGCCAAGTGACACGTTTCCAAGCTGCTAAATTGATTACATCTTTATTTTATATGCTGTATAATCTGGTATATGAAAAAAAAACTAGACCAGTCATAATTAATATCCTCATTTCCATTTGGTCTATCACTGAAAACCAGCCAAATCATTTAGTTTTTTAAATAACAAAAGCAAGAATTGAGCCAACGGTTACGTCCACACAGAAGTTTTCTCCTTCAGCTGTCCAGGCAGCAGTTGCTGAGGGTACGAAATGCAAACCTAACAGTTATACTCCTCTCCAAGGAAGACCGGACTCTGCACGCAAGTATAAGGATGACTTGGAAGTCTATCTTGACTATCAACCATCTAGCACACAAGTTGAAAAACCAAGAGCACTGTGGAAATTATACGCTGCTGTAGAATCTGGCCCTACAATTTGTCCGAGCAAGGTCCCAGATGCTGTTGGGGTATCAGTGCTGCTGCAAGGGCCATTCCTACGGCCCTGGGAGGCCTGTTCTGCTTACCATGGCCCTTTGGACTTATGGTAGCTATGGGGCAGACTTCAGTTGGTGAGCCCAAGGGTAACATCTTAAGTAGAACGATGATCTCAGGATATGAAAGCCATGTTGTAGAGGCTCCTCTGGGAGACCAAGTCTTCAACAAGGCAGTCCTGTGTCTGGTGACACCACTCTAGCTACCTCTTCTTGTGTGACCTCATGTGTGCAGCAATTGAACCAGCTATTTCTGCCGCCTTCTTGTTTTGGCCAAAGTAATCAAGAAACTCTCCATCTGGTCCCACCAAGTACATTATTATTGTATGATCAACCTGTAAAGAGGAAAGAAAGAGACATGTTACTGAAGAGAAAGAGGCTGCAGGGTAAGAGACATTAACATCAGTGCTTAACTAACCACTGTAGTATCTGCTCAGAGAAGCACTGTCTACCAAATGAGCCTTTGCTGACTGCAGCACACTCACAGTCAGGGACTACCTGAAATCTCACGTCCCAGAAATAAGCAATGGCCACTGCTCTGAGTCAGCTTAGGAATATTTTGGTACAATTTTTCATATACTCACCCGAACATTCTCTGAGAATTCACCTTCTATCAGCCTTCATAAATACCCTATGTAGTAAAACAGCGATGCTGTTTTGGAACACCTTCCACTTCTGAGGGTATTCTCATCTAACCCCTTCTCCATTCATTCATGGAAGCCAGAGCAGGGCTCAGAACTACTCTGAGTAGTTCAGAACACAGTCCGGGTGTCCAACCTCATGTTTAAGAAGAACTGGCTCTCATTACTGCCTAATCTCCGCTTGCCATGGTTTATGGAGAAACCAGAAAACCAACCACTAGCTGAAGCATGTAATTTGCAAATCCTAATAGTGATTTAGTCAAGATATTAGTGATTCAAACAAAAACTGGAAGATGTTTTTCTCCCCTGGGAAATCTGCATTTGCTATTCTGAGCTTTGCAGCTGAAGCAGACTGCTTGGAAACCCCACAGATGCTGCTCTGGGAGCCTGACATCATCAACTCTCTTGACTGTGCTCTTCAAATGCCTGACATCATCAATTCTCTTGACTGTGCTCTTCAAATGCCTGACATCATCAA
>NC_022014.1:31730378-31765067 GCF_000317375.1 Microtus ochrogaster
TCTCTTGACTGTGCTCTTCAAATGCCTGACATCATCAATTCTCTTGACTGTGCTCTTCAAATGCCTCAGTTCCAGTTCAAGTTGAGACTGGCCATTCCTTCTTACTATTCATTTTAAGAGTAGATATGATATCCTAAGTCCTTGGAATTTGTTGCAGGCTTGTTCAGCAAGACAGGAAAAGACAGGAATGCCATCACACATACCAAATGGAAACTCCCCAGAATATACCCCAACCCACATTATCTGGCCATGAGGCTATTACCTTTTTATACACACACATTCATAAGGAGATAGCAAATGGAAAGAGCCACTTGTCTGCCATCAGGAAAGAATGCCACCAAGGGCTGAGACAGCTGGTGACTTCATGTGGAGAATTTACAGTAGGAGCCAGGCAAGTCCCGACAGAGGATTCAGTACTAAAACTCTGGCTGTCCCCTCAAGCCTTTCTCTGAAGCTTACACTCCTCTTTCCTTCGCTGTTTCCTTTTTTAGAGAATTTTTGAAAATTTCACACACACACACACACACACACACACACACACACACACACACACACGCTCCACATACTCTTTCCTTTTTCTCTATGCACTTTTCTCCTTCAAGAACAGAATTCAGTATGTTGGACTTCTTTTAGCAGTCCGTAGTACAGAAATACAAACCCAGCAATTTCCTATCCTTACTTCCTCAGTGTGTGTGGTGCTTATGTACGTGTGGGGCGAGTATGTACACCCACACAGATGCAGAGGCCAGGGGGCCATGTTGGGGGGCTTCCCTTGCCACTCTCAGTCTCATTCCCTTGGAACAAGGGCTCTCACTAAACCTGCAGCATCGAGCCACTACAATGTTACCGCCCCAACAGTGCTGGAGTTTCAGGAGGGTATGACCATGCCTGGTTTTAAATGTGGCTTCTGGGACTGTGATCTCATCCCATGCTTACACAACAGGCACTTTTACCCCATGAGCTTCCGCCCCACCCCTCGCTGTTAGTTCAACAGCTATTTTAATATACATTTTTATCGCCTAAAAGAGTAGTGCATGCACACTAGTCTTCCATTCTGGATTCCCCATGTCCTCTGGTCTTCCAGCAGGGAACCGCTGTCACTAGTTACTGCTATATTCGCAGAGAAATCCTCTCCATTTGCTATGTCCATACTCAGCACCATCTACCACGGCCACACAACTGACACTTCTGACAGCCTCCTGTCAGGCAACACAGAAACCACTCTTCTACATCAGGACAGATAAAATAACTCTTCAAAAATAGTTGATTCAGGTTTCAGTCCTTGGTCTTTCCCAACAATGCTGTAAGATTCACCTGTGAGCTAATTTCCAAGTAGCACCCGTGTTGCTGAAAGCAGCTTTTACACCCTTCTGCACTGCCCTGAAGAGGGCCCACCAGATGCATCCTATCTACAGTGCACGGAAACACCTCTTGTTTGGAACTCACTCCAACAACTCTAACAGCATATGTTCAAACTTCCCAATCACAGCCAAACTAACAGGATTTTAAAAAGATGTACCACTGAACAATCCCACTTTTTTCTTATGAATTTGTCTTAGCTTAAATTTAAAAAGCCATTTGTACTCGTCCTGAACTATTTCTAACATTTATATACAATAATGTGGCATTATGTCTATAATAATTACGCATATAGTATTGTGCAAATTTGGCTTTGTGGTGGATCCTATTTGGCATGCTCAATTTATATCCACTGTCTACAGATTCTACTTCTCTCCCCACTGCCGGAAATCATGAAAATATCATCCCGTTACACCAAGGATAATCTTTAAGCGCTGCCCCCACTGGTCCTTAAACCCTAACATATTTCTATCTATCTACAGCCTTAAGACACAGAGTCACACTAAAGAAAAACTCTAAGAACCTTGGAAATGTCTCCAGCTCCCCCTGTTGGCTGATGTAGCAAATAAATGCACAGCAATAAAGTTCCTGAGCTCTGTCAGACCAGCAGGCCAGTCTGCAGTCTAGGATACATCCTAGAAGCTTAAGGAAGTCTCCATAAAAGCTATGTATGTGTACTTTATCCTTTAAGACAAAAATAACAACTGCTTCACAACCTGAATCACAAATACAGATTTCAAGGCCTAACATGTGCTTGTTTGTGATGAACTCACTGGCTCCAGGCGGTGGACAGCTGCAGACCCACAGCTAACAAGGAATGGCAATTTTTACTATGTAAAGGGCACCTGATGGAGATAGACTATGCAATCAAGGGAAAAAAATCAGAAAATTGTGAAGGGGTAGTTGACAGCATTGTAGGACCACACAGGCTAGCTGCCAACCCCATCCCTGCAGTTAAGAACAGCTTTGGCTTCAGTGAAATACTTGCCATTTAAATGGAATGTTTCACTTGCTTTTACTTTTGAGACAGGGTCTCACTTATGTAGCCCTAGTTGGCCTGAAACTTGCTATGTAGATCAGACTGACCTCAAACTCACCAGGTCTGGCTGAACTCAAATGCTACAAATGAAACCAGCCATTGTGTTTACTTGAAGTTTTTTAACTTCAGGTCTATAATAGAATTTAACAAAATTTGTTTTTGGCTGAAAGATTAGTCCCTCTCAGGTGAAGCAAACCAGTCACTCTAACTGTGTGACAGGGGAAGTCTGACAAGTCCTTCACCCCTGCGGGGCTTCCTCTTTGACACTTGCACACTTTTCCACTTCTCACACTGCAGGGGCAGCAAGACAAGGCTGCGGAGGAGCCTGACTACGCTTTCTGCAAACGTAGGGCTTTAGGAAAAACTCACTTTTTTTCTTGTCCTTTTCCCCCATGAATCCCAAGTTTCCTCAATGCTATAAGGCCTCAGGCTTGAAAACTATGGTGCCATGTTGGGCTTAACTGAGGCATTGTGGTCAAAAGTCTGTTTTATTTTGGCCATAGGCTATATAAGCACAAAAGATGCTACAGGCTCAAAAGGGCTAGAGAGGGGCTAAAGGGATGGCCGCATGTGCCAGCGCTTACTGTGAAAGCAAGAAGAGCGAGAATCGCCTAAATCCAAGTAAAAGTCAACTATGGCCACAGACATCTGTATGTGCAGTACAGGGGAGCAGAGACTGGCAGATTCTGGAAAATTGTTTATCAGCATCATAGTCAGCATGTACACACTCACACACATTCACACGAGAAAAGGCACAAACTATAGTGGAGACACTATGCATATTGCTGTACGGACAGCCTCAGGATACTGGTAAATCAGTGACTCAGGGTCAGCCTCCCTATCAGTTTTACACATAAAATGAAATTTATAATTAATCACTTTATTTAACTAACATTATAGAAAACCCAGAGACAAGTGGAAAAAAAAAATCAGTAACAATACTATAGCACCATGTCAACTCTGAATGCAATGGGAAACAAGAACCTAACAGACAAGAAAAGTCAGTCCTTTGCACACCATGAAACAACCAATCGGAAATGGGCTCAGTCGCTCAAGACTTCCCCGACAACACTGATTAACAAGGAAACAGGTCCTTAATTAAAGAACCACAAAGGTAAACTGGGCAGATGTCTCATCTCTCATTATTGAACCCTAAGCTGAACTAAACTGTCGCAGACATTAAAACTTGTAGATAGTCTATTATTTGAAGACTTTATTTTTCCTCTTGCTTTTCAGACTCCCTGGGGATTACACTGCTTCTAAAAAGGAGCACTTGACTTCCACTTCATCAAGGACCCAGGGTGAACCAACGCAGATGCCGATGAACTAAAACTGAAGAACACTGATGCCAGTGACGCTCTTCTGAATCCAACATGGTGCCCGAGTATTTGCTTTTTTTTATAATTGTATGTAACTAGGGAAGTCAGACAAGCTATGGAATGAATATAAATTAAGCAATAAACACCCACCTTTCAAAAACGTGTGCTACTAGATTTTTAAATAATTTACGGTAGCTCAGCTTCATTTTTAAAAGTGATTTTTGTTTTATGTATTTGAGTGTTTGCCTACATGTATGTATGCGTAATCATGTGTGTGCCTAATGCCTGTGGAGTCTAGACATTGGATCCCTTGGAACTGGACTGATAGTCAACTATGAGCCACAATGTGGGTACTGGGAACTGAAGCAGGCTCTTTGGAAGTGCTCTTAATCAGTGAGCCATCTCTTCTGCCCTTCAGGTTTTCCTTTATCTCAGAAGCCAGTCAGCATGTAAAGTGTGTGAGAACCTGGGACCTGAGGCCAGGCAAGGAGCTGAAAGCTGAGCATTTACTTACTATGTAGTCCTCATCTTCATCCTTAGGGCCAGGGCTGTAATAGACCCTGTATGCTCTGGCCACTCCATCAATCTCTTCTTTTGTGCCAGTCAAACCAACCAATTTGGGAGAAAATTCTAGATATAAAAATAAGAAAGACAGTGAAAATGAAAGACAAGAAATATAACCATCTTTATTTAAAATAAAGATACATAAATAAAAACCCTAATGAATAAAAACACTGTAAAGTAGCTTTGGTGCCACTTTGTTCCTCAGTCACCAAACATTTCTGCATGATTTAAAGAAAAACAGACCCAGAGAAGAAATAATTCTCCCATGATAGATGTTGGATCTTCAGTGACTACAATAAAGATCTAGAGGAAACATATTCTAGTTACTTAGACTATGTTTTAAATTAATTTAGTTACAAACACTTGTAAGTGAGGATTCCTGAAGTACTTCAGGCTTTTCACTGCATCAGATGGAAAGATACTTAGTTCAAGAGGCTGGTAAGATGGCTCAGTGGATGTGAGAGGCTTGTGTAGTGGTCTGAAAGATTTTTGGTCCCCAAGAGAGTGGCACTATTAGGTGTGGCCTTGATGGAGCAGTATGATCTTATTGGAGAAAGTATGTCATATGGAGATGGGCTTTGAGGTCTCACATATTTTCATGATACCACCCAGTGTCTCCTGCTGCTTGTGACCCTCAGCTCCTGCTGGAGCACCCTGCCTAGCTGCATGTTGTCCTGTCACATCACGATGACAATGGACTATTATCTCTGAAAATGTAAGCCACCCAATTAAGCGTTTTCCTTTATAAGAGTTGCTGTGGTCATGGTGTCTTCACAGCAATAGGAGACAGCTGGGGAGGACTCAGTCTGAAATGGGATGTCTTCATCAAACCCACTCCCCTCAAGGCTCAGGATCCACACGGAAGAGGTGGAAAGACTGTAGGAGGCAGAAGGGATGGAGGACTCCAAGGAAATAGGCCTGATGCGCATATGAACTCAGAGACTGTGACAGCATGCACAAGTCCTGCACATGCTCAAACTGGACAAAATGTGAGCTGAGAAGGGAAAGTGGACACAAGTTCTCCCCCCAGTCAAGAAGCTACCTGCAACTGATGATGGTTGGGAAAAGGAAGCTCAGGTTTCCCCAGTGAGGTGTTAATGGGACTATCAACTGCTCCAGGACAGGCCCCATGTTCAGGAGTAGTTGGTGCCCAACACAAAAAGGACTCCATGCTCCTTTTGTGAGCTTTTGTCTCATTGTATGAGCACTTTTTGTCTTCTTGGTTTTTTGCCTGTTGGATGGGTGGGAAAACCTGAGAGTAGTTGAGTGGAGAACATGATCAAAACAAACTGTATGAAAAAAACCTTTTTTGTTGTTTTTGGAGAATTTTGAGACAGGCTATCCCTATGTAGCTAAAATGGTTGCTAACACTACCTGTCTATTTAGATGGTTTGCTACTGCAAACTGTTAAATAAGTCTATGTAAATAATCAGCAAAACACACCTTTCACATAAGCTGAGATGGCTTCTTTTGTGTCCCTTTCTGGGTCAATGGTGATGAAAAGTGGAGTTAAATTCGGCAGGGACGGAATACTGTCTGAAAGAAAGTTTCAATTAGTCCAATAGTCACCATAAGGGCAAAGAGGGAGGGTGGGAGAAAGGGAGGGAGGAAGGGAGGGAGAGGGGGGGGGGAGAGAGAAAGGGGGGGAAGGGAACATGGGACAGATTAGACTATCTGGAGTGGAGGAGGAGGAGTTTCTGTCTGTGATGGAGCCAGCCAGCCGTTCCACCAAACACCTCTACTGATACATAACTGCTGCTACCCCAGATTACGTTTTAGCCATCTCACTTCCTAATGCAATCCAATCCCTGCAGTTTTTCCTACCGTAGCTCAGGGACGAGGTTATCAATAAAGACTGAATACACAAAAACAATTTAAAGAGGTATACTTCCTTCTAATTGCTTTTAATTGACACAAATAAA
Source organism: Microtus ochrogaster (assembly GCF_000317375.1). NCBI lineage: Eukaryota > Metazoa > Chordata > Mammalia > Rodentia > Cricetidae > Microtus > Microtus ochrogaster. The sequence goes on from NC_022014.1 coordinate 31,736,582, forward strand.
ATATAACCTGCCACTCCAGATTTGCTAATCTAATAACTAGCAATGTCATTGGGGAAGCACAATGAAAATGCTTCAGTAAAAGGAGATAGAGGCACAATGACATTTTGAAGTGACACAACACTTGGCACCCAAACAAGCCTCCTTAGGTAGAGCAGGGTCCTGGAATCACACCATCTAGCTGAACATGGAAACTTTATGTTCTTACAGACCAAACAGTTACAATACCCTGTCTGACACCCTACAGGAGGTGAGAAACAGTACTGTTCAATAGTGCAGTTAGGGCTGCGCTCTTACCTATTTCATCTACAACTTGAATCATTTTTTCTAGTTCTTCTGGACAGATATCAGGGCAATGAGTGAAGCCAAAATAAATCAATACCCACTGGCCCAGGTAGTCCTTGTCAGTCTTAGGCTTGCCATCGTGAGTTACGAGGGAAAATGGTCCCCCTAGTAAAGGCTTTCCAATGCTGCGATGCCGCTGCTTCTCCAGCTCTTAAAGAGATACACCAAACAAGTCACTGTAACCAGAGTCACTGAAACATCTGACAGAGAGTTAGCATAATACTAGTAACAGTATGTGGGTGGAGTGGGAAGTAGAAAATAAATATATCAGCTTTCAAGACACTAACAAAAATACTGTCATAAAAACAAGCATAAAATAAGAAAAGTAAATGCTGTAACACACGGTAAGCACTGAAATGAGTGGTAAAAAGTGTTCTCCTAGAACAACCCAGCACTAAGCTGTTCAGCGTGCGGGTGAGGGCTGGGTGTGCTAGAGGCAGCCTCAACAGAAAGGGAATGTTGATGGGACCTTAGTTTTATATAGAAAATTAAATAACAAAGCAAATAAACAGGAATAAGTGTTACTAATGGAAAGCCGGAACAATGGGCGGGGAAAAAACTGGAATGATCTCTGTAGTATTAAGACAATCAGACGTACTGGTATAACTTGATGGTTTCCATATACAGGAATTCTCCAACGAAAAGAAAAAGTTGTTTTTGTTGTTGAGAAATGCTGAAATAAGCTGAAACAAATAAAGTTCAAGGAGAGCCGGTGGCAGAAGGAAAAGCCAAGGATGACTGAAAACAGGTCCTGTGTGAACAGCAAGCTCTTGTTTCCGGTTTCATTTCTGACACTGTGATAAAATAGTCTGTCAAAAACAAACTCAGGGCCGGGAGGTGCTGGTGCCTGCCTTTAATCCCAGCACTCAGAGGCACAGGGTCTCTGTGAGATGGAGGCCATCCTCGTCTATAAGAGCGAGTTCCAGAATAGTCAGGGCTACACAGTAGGACCCTGACTCAAAAACAAAAATACAAAACAAAAGAAACTCGGATGAGAAAGGGTTTATCTAACAATTCCCGGTAATAACCCATGAGTGGGGAAGTCCGAGTGGGAGGCCCGCGCAGCAACTAGTCATATCACACCCACAGTCAGAGAGAGAGAGAGAGCGCAGCAACTAGTCATATCACACCCACAGTCTAGAGGAGAGAGAGAGAAACTATGCATGCATAGTGTAGCTAGCTTTCTCTATTCTTACAAAGTACAGGGCCCCAAACCAGGAAATGGGGCTGCCTGCCACGTTCAGGCTGGGTTTTCTCAAAGTCAATTAGGGCAATCAGGAAAATTCCCAAGGTGATGTATGTTCACAGGCCAGCTGCTAAAATTCTAATGCCTGTGCATTCTCGCTCCCATATTCTAACATTTCTCTGTATTAACAGCATCAAGAAACTCTAAATAACTCATTTAAACAATACTTATCCAAATTTTTAAACCAAATCTTAAAGTCTTAGAATATCCAGTAAAATATAAAGTTTGTTTTCTTTTAATCCTGTCAACATTTCGAGATGGCATTTCCTAGTAGTTCCTGGCTTTCCCTCCATCACAGGCAGCCTGTTCCTGTCCGCTGCTGCCGCCCTAACTGGTCTGCAGTACCTACTCTCCATGTCTGACCTCTAGGAAGTCTTCTCAGATCCCAATGTCAAAGGCCCTCACATACCCTGCCCTGCCCTCCGGCCTGGAAGAACGCCATCCAGTGACAGCTTTGGTTTCGGTGTCTGTCTCCTTGTCAACTGCATTCCAACCGCTGGGCATCTCAGTCATCTTTGGACTCACTCTCGGGACTTCCAACTGCCCACATCCAACCTATTTACAGCTGTCTTTTCAACGATAAAGCAGCATCATTTTGGATTCCATCCTTGAAAAGTTAAAGACAACGATGGAAAAATACGCAAAACTAATTAAATGCCGCAGTCCGGTTAATTATATCAATTTTAATTTCTTAGTTGTCCATGGCCATAGAAAATGTCAACAATGGGAGCGGTTGGATGAAAGTATATGGAGACTTTTCTTTGCCATCTTCATAACATTCTAAATTAGTAAATCTAAAATCATTTTTAAATTAAAAAAATTTAAAAACAGGGCAGGGCAACAGCTCAGTAGATAAAAGTGTTTGATATAAAACCCTGACTTCAGGAACCCACCATGAAGTAAAGAAGACACTAGCCAGGCAGTGGTGATGCATGCCTTTAATCCCGGCACTCAGGAGGCAAAGACAAGCAGATCTCTGAGTTTGAGATCAGCCTGGTCTAGAGAACTAGTTCCAGGACAGCTAGGGCTGTTACACAGAGAAACCTTGTCTTGGAAAGAAAAAAAGAATACACTAGAACCAACACCCAAAAGCTGTCTTCTGGCTTCTGCCATGGCATGCTTGCTTGCACCTGAACTCATATACACACAAGTATAAATAAACAAAATAAAAAGTTCAAAAACAAAACAAAACAATGGTCCGAAAGAATGACTACTTACGTTCGATCTTTTCTTTCTTGAAGTACTTCATCCCAGCCAATAAAGATCCTCCAATGGCAAAAGTCAATGCTAAAGACTTCCAAGAAACGGGCTACTGGGGCAGAGAGTTCAACCAAATAAACAAGTAAGATGCAAACCTTTAACCATGCTTTACCTATTACAAAGTTTTCAGAGCACGTATATGCATACAAACCATTTTCACACACATTGAATGTGTTAGGCTAATTTGGGATACATCCTGAAAATTTATGTGAATACAGTTATATCTACTACAAAAGCACTCGTTTCCAGGGCAAAGTTAGTTACCCAAGCTAATTTAAAAACAAAGTAAGGGTTGAAGATGGAGCTCAATTAACTGGCGGAGTGCTTGTTTGGCAAGTACCAAAGCCCTGGGTTCCATGCCAGGCACTGCATAAAACCGGGTAACCGGGTGTGGTGATGCACACCTGTAACCTTAGCACGCTGGGAGGGGAAGGCAGGAGGATCGAGCTCAAGGACATTCTTGGCGAAATAGCAAGTTCTACGCCAACCTGAGATACGAAAGACCTGGTCTCAACAAACAGCGCAGAGCCCATAACTGATTACTACTGGCTCAAGCTGCTACTGTACTCTTTAAAACCTAAAATGTTTGCTACCTGTGCCTAAGATTTGCCCCTTCCCAAGTCCACATTTCTTACTAGCACGAGCAAGGCAGAAGCTCTGAATTTGAGATACAACTAGAACGAGAGGAAGATAAAAAGGAACAGAAGAGGAAGAGAGGAAAAAAGGAAGAGGAATACCCAAACGCAACAGAGGCCCACATTTTTGCTTCAATTTCAACTTACACAATGAAGCATTGAAGGGGGAATTCAATTCAGTGAGATTATAAAAGCGCTCTGAATTTTGAATCATGATAAAGTTGAGATCCTTAAAACCTAGAATTGATTTTTTTTTTTCTGGAGCAAAATCCCGGGTTGTGACAGCGCGGAGGATGAGTAAATTTCTCAAATTCTGTCGAGGCAGGGACTATGGGCTGACTAGCAACCAGTTCTGCCAAGGCTAGGGACTACCGGCGGACCAGGAAGCAAAGTGACTCCATGGCCCTTTCAGGGCACGCCAGGGAGTTCTGAGGTTGTGACCCAGCCGGATGCAGAGATACCGGGCTGCAGAGAGCGGTGAGTCCGGAAGGCTCCACGTAACACTCACCCCGGGCTTCATGCGGCGCGACCCGGCTTGGCCGCCCTTGGGCTCTGGCCCTTTGGCCCCCGGCGGTGGCGGCGCGGCGCTGAAAGCCCGGATCCCCAGGCAGCAGCGCGCCTCTCGGGGCCACGGACTCCCCACCGGACCCCAAAGCCCATGGCCCTGAGGGAACAGACGCCAGAGCTGGCGACACTGTGGTCGCATCCCCATACAGCAAGCCCGCACCAACGCCGCCATGAGTTTAGGAGACCACGCCTCCCTTGGGTCTCCCCTCTATTTCCGCAGGAGCTTCCGCTTCCGCAGGAAGCCGGGTGAGGCCGCTCTTTCCTCTCGGCTCGGTGGTGATGCAGTTTACCCGCGGGTTGTCAAGGAGTCCGTGGTTGCACAGCTGCCAGCGGTAGGTGCTTCTCTGGCTGGGAACGGGTGGTGCGGGCTGTAGGCGGCGTACCCTGGCCGGGAGTGCTTCTGGGTTCTGAGCTGAGCCTGGCGGGTGCTGGAACAACCAAACATCCTTGGACAGGACGATGGGACAAGGTGGCCCTGGGTCTCCTAGCGGGGTTCTTGGCCCCGGGTCTCCTAGTGGGGTTCGCTCCTCCCATTAAGAGACTGGGGATCCCCTCCTCTTGCTCAGTCAAAAAACGGGTCAAGTAGAACGGCAAAGTCTCGGACCCCACAATTAAAAGTCGTCTCCTGGCATTTGAAGTAATCCATGACTTAGGGGAAAAAGTGCTAATAAGACTTTGGGTGCCTAGGGTGATGAGAAGACTTAAGACCAAAGTGCCCGCGCTTGTAACTACCGTACAAGCCGCCTGAGAGCAAGGCACTGCAAAAGTGTGTGCTGCGTCATACATACCACATCCTTCATTTATCCACCGGATCGTTTCGGTTCCGTCGTTTCTCATAAAGGTCTCGCCACTCCCACTCCCAGACCCCCGATTTTAAAGTTTGTTGAAGGTTTCCTCCTTTGGGACTGCTTAGTTAGTTGGCTACAGCTACATACTTATTTTTCGTTTCTGGAGAAATTTTAACTCGTATTCCGCTCATTTGCTTGTTGTTATTTGCTGTGCCTGGGCTGGGCAGTTACCGGCTCTTCTTTCTGTCTCAGTGTTAACAACCTTTACCCCTCCCTTCTCACCCTGCCTCCGTGGTTGCTTGGGGTTTGTAAAGCAGCAGCCCCTACCCTTTAATAAAAGCTTTTTTTTTCCAACCCCAGTGAGATCCCATCATTGCTTCGGTAATGGTTGCATTAAAGCGTGATATTGTTTATCTCTATGTTTATCTCAATGTTTGGACCGTCTGACCTATTGTGCTGCTCTCCAACACAGCAATTATCTTTTGAAATGTATGCTCAAACCTAATAGTTTTTTTTTGTTTGTTTAAAGAAATCATTGTTGAAGTTTATGGAGAGGTTTTTCAAATTTAAAGAACAGCGGTTAATAGAAAGATGATTAGGAGGAGAGTACACAGCCAAAAGCGTGGATGCGGACCTCTTAGGAGAGTCACACTTGTCTTTATAACATATAAGTGTGTGTGTGTGTCTGTGTGTGTGTGTGTGTGTGTGTGTGAATATGTGTGTGTATGATTTGGATGGCTTCTGAAGGTATATCTCAAAAGACTGTCTAACATATTTTCATTTTCATTTTCCTGGGAAATGAGATTATAGACTGGCTCCGGCGGTGCACTACATAGAATTACACAAAGGCTGTGAGACGTGTTTAGTGCAAATAAAGTTTATAGTCTTGTTTGTAAAGTTTCCAGAAACTGTAGCTTTGTGTCTGGGAAAGGAGCAGGACCGTACTCCAAGGTGATATGTGCTTAGGCCTTAAGCAAAGTTCATTGCTGTCTTAACATTATTTGAAATCTCTATATGAAGGGAATATTGTTCCTTTGTAGGCAGCCTTCATAGCAAACACTATTAATAGTGGGAAAATCCTGACTCTCGGCTGGCAAGGGACTCCAACCCAATCCCTTTCCATGTCTCCTACCTCACTTCCCCTCTGAGACTTCGATCCCTTGATTTTAAGAGTTAATGGTAGTTGTAGTTGTTGTTGGTTGTATAACTTATTTGCTGGACAGGGATATATACCCTGCCTATCCAGCCATCAGCTGTCTCAAGCTGTCTCGTCTGTATAGGATGAGAGGGAATCTGAGCATGCAAGATCATCATTCCACGGGGATGTAGATGAGAGGGTGTCATTACTCGCCACATCTAACCACGGAAACAATAAAGATTGATACACCTGGTCCTAAGATTAGCACCGAAGTAACCAGGCCTTTAGCCACATGGTACCTGAGACCTGTGATGCTAATGAATCATTAGAACTTGCCACAAAACCCTACCGTGATTTAATTGTGGTGTGTAAATCTTGGAGGATTGAGGATACATGTCCTGGTTGTTGGTATATATACCCAACGCTTTAATGGTGGCGCAGGTTCTCCTTGTGCTATTGACAGACTACCAGGGGCCATCAGAGTGACTGTCCTCATCTTCACTTTTGGGTTAAGAATTGGAAGAAGTGTACACCTGATTATCTACTGAGAGTACGGGAAAATACAAAGAACAATGCTAGAAAAGTTCTGAAAATGTGTGTGTGCGTATGAGTGCGGGTGCCCAAAGAGGCCAGAGGTGACAGATCCTCTAGAGTTGGAGCTCCAGGTGGTTGTGAGCTACCTGACATGGGTGCTGGGAACTGAACTCATATCTCTGCAAGGACAGTCTTCACTCTTTAATTTTTGAGCCATTGCTTCTGTCTATGGATTCTTAATTTTTTTAAAGACTTATTTTGTGTGGATGTGCCCTATCTGTGTGGTGCCCTCAGATAACAGAAGAGGACTTTGGATCCCTTGGAGATAGAGTTGCAGCAAGTTGTGAGTCACTCAGTATGGTTGCCGGGGTCTGAACTGTTTCTCAGGAATGACCAGCAAACAAACTCAACTACTGAGCCATCTCTCCAGCCCCCAAGAAAGATTTTAATGATTAAGATGATTACGTGGATAAAAGGGCAATAATGTAAAGTTGTAGCTATTGATTATGTATTATATCAACAGCACCCAGAAGAAAAACAGTGATGCAAATCGAGACACAAAGTAAGGTTTCAGTTACTGGTAGATTTTTAAAATGGGGCTTAGCTTTGTTTTTAAGAAGGTAAGCATTTTTCTCTCTTGTCTGAAAAGAGCTTTCATGTCTTCTCATGCTTTGCAGAAACAAGAGATCTTTTCGTGCTGTGCTCTTGAAGCAACACTACATTATGGACTGTCCCTTTGCAGCTGCCAGGAAAGGCGGCAGCCCCATGGGGCAGGAGCAGGAAGCTTTGCTTCCTGCTGCTACCTCTAGCTGGCTCAATCACTCTCTTTAGAGTCCTGTGCTTGGGTGAAGCTAGGGTTCTCAGCTGCAGAAAGGAGTTTCAGGATGAATCAGTATGATGCATATTTGGAGTTTATTACGACTTTTTATAGATTTAAGCCTGATGTTAATAGGAAAGAGGTGCTTAGGAGAAAGAGCCACAAGAGCGTGGGTATGGACTTCTCAAGAGAGTAGTGAGTTGTTAAATTTCTACTGGGCATTTCGGCTTACTGCCAGTCAAAACTCATTTTTTTCCCTCCATTTTATTTGTTTACCAAAATATCTTTATCTATTGGATATGACACTGTATTTTAATTGTAACCAGATATTGAATGCATCACAGATATTCCCTGTAAGCCAGACTCCGTAGAGCCCTGGCAAAAGTAGCTGGTTGTATAGTGTAAATTTGGAACTTTTATTATTAACAGAAACCACCACGGTATCTGATGGGTTTGCTTACAATTTAGGAGCTTCTCTTGAAAGAGACAGGGCATGCATAGTACCATTTGATGCCTGTTTTATCATTAGTTGACGAGGCTACTTAAATTGTGTGCTGGCTGGGGCAGTGGGATGAGCTAAACTGGAAGTTTTCTCAACTTGCTGGCACTGTAGCAGGGCTGCTTCATCGTAGGTCCAGACTCTTGTGCCTAATCACTGCTAGGGTCCGAGAAAGGCCCCCAAAGAAGGCCAACAACCACATATGCAATAACAAGAGAGCTTTATTGAGTCCAACGTTGGGGTGGCAAAAGAATGACCCCCAAAGTGACCTACGAGCTCCTTTAAGTGGAGTTAGGGGAATTCCAAAGAGGAGGGATTAATCTGGGTTGATTGGTGAAGGAAAGGTTAATATGGAGGTTGACTGGTGGAAGGTCCTGGTGGTTAGGGACCTTCCAGCAGCAGGGTAGGGAAAGCTATCATTAGCCTGCAGAAGTTTGTGAGCATCTCCTGAGCCAGCACAAGGGCTTTGGGGGCCTGCTGAGCCAGCACAAGGGCTTGTGAGAGGGCTTGCTGATGGTCACCCATAAGTTATGGTTTTCATGAGACCTGCTTGCTCAGCTCTGTCCCACTCTAGTGAAGTGAAACTAAGGTCTAGTCTCCGTCAGGACTGTGGTCGGCTGCCCCTCCCCCCTTCCAGCCTTTTCAGTCACAAGCGTGCCCTGCCTCACACTTTACCGTATTGACACTAACATTGTGAAATACTTTTCTTTGAGTGTTGTGTGGGTGTTTTGTGTAGATGGGGATTGTGAAAAAGTTCAATTTGTTCCTTATTCTCCATTTCCCCACTGGAGATGGATTTGAATTTCTGGTCTCTGTCCACGAGCCCTCTTGCATCTATTTCCCTGAACCATGAAGCACAGCCCAGAACTAGCCGAATAATTTCTCTCCATGCGTGGTTCTCTTTGCCCACCCTTACTGAGATCCTAACTGTCTGTCCATGAATGTAGCCTGGCCCTTCCACCTGGACTCTTAGCTTTCCCTTAACGGGTCACAGGTGGAGCAGAGACGCTCATGGGGATAAGAGACAGGTTTCCAGGCCTTCACTCATTACTAGCTACCCAGGGAAAGTAGTCTGGCTCTTGTTAGTAGTGTGTGACACCCCCCTCCATCTCCCTTATCCCCTTTTTCCCATTCTGTCACAAGTTAAAGAAAACAGCAGGTGCAGGGTCATACAATGGCATCTCTAGAGATGACTGCTCATTGATCTGTGTCTTATACAAGAAAAGAATCTCTGAAGACACATAAGACACAGAGTTTTGCAAATGCCATCATCATTGTCACTGGAATCTGAAGTTTCTGTTAGTTTCAGGGCTACTGATAAAACCAGGAGACAGAAATTGGTGGAAGGAAATTGGCTTACGAGGGGTGAGAGGGTGGACAGTTAGATGTCAAAGCTTTTTAAGAGATACAAGGAGCCGCACCAAGATAATGTGTAATTATCCCCTGGACTGTGCAACCTTTTTCTTTGAAAGTCAGAGCTGACCCAAAACTTGCGGGGAATTGGCACTTGTATTTCCTTTTTAGAGGCTCTGTTTTTCTGCCCGTCAGCTCACGTGAGTTGAGGAGAGAGGCTGCTGATAGAAACACCCTGAGAACTCAGAGTGGCAGATGAGAGGGGGTGGGTCTGTAGAAGATGAGCAGAAGTAATTGCTTGCAATGCTTACATTACACATCAAGGCAGCTCCAAAGGGAAGACAAGCTCACTCTGTTAAATAGTTCCCGAAAAGAATGCTAAGTTTCAGGTCCAGTACATCTGAGTAGAAGGAACTGCCAGACCCAGCACCTCTCACACAGCCCAATAAAATTTGCTTCTCTTGCCCATAGGCTTGGTCCTCATCCTTTTTCCTTTCAGGTAAATCTTCTGCCTGCCCCCGCCCCCACTTAACTGCTCTTATTATCGAGGTCGAGGATCCCTTGTGTCCAGTATCATCAGTCTGATTTTTTGCATTTTCTGTTTATTCAAGATGATTTAGTTAATAACACTGTATATTGCCTCCCTTTCATTGTTCAAGGCTGGCTTTGAAATCATGATCCTCCTGCCTTGGCCTCCAGAATCCAGGGTTTACAGGCATTCATCATGGGAGCTGGCCCTTGCCTTACTTATGAAGGTCGAGGACAACGTGTGGCCTGGGGCTCACTTTTTTCACCATGTGGGTCTTAGGAATTAAGCTCAGCTCATTAGCCTTGGCATTTCGCAGTACCTTTACCCAGTGAGCCATCCAGTGCCAGCAGTCTCAGAGTAGGAGAGCCCCTCGTGCTCCTCCCGGCTGAGAATGGAGCAGGAGCCTCTGGTAGGAGTCCACTTAACTGGGATTAGATAGGAACTCCAGAACTAGGTGGAACAGGTGGCTGGCCACCAGGAGTCAGAACGGTTTTAGTCAGAGAGTTTTTAGAAGGTCTTAATCAGTTCAGATAGAACTGCAGTGGTTTATCTTTCATAGTAAGAATAGTTGATAATTTAGCACCTTGACCTTCTATGTTTGTCATAATCCTTAGTATTCTTGGTTCGTTTAGAGTTACATATTCCGCTTATAAATAACCTAATGAGATACTTTTCCCAAGTTTAAATGGAGACTATGTGTGGAATGAAAAGATTTGTTTTCTGTTCTGGTTCAGGGATGGGGGTTGATGCTAAGATTACTGGTTCAAATTAGAACTCAGATGTTGAAGCGGGGCCTGCTGCTCATGGAAAGGACGAGTGCTTACACTGATTTTGTAGTGTTTGTATTTTTATTTATTTATTTCTATATATTTACACCCACATATATTTGAGCGGCCAGAAGAGGATACCAGCTCCTTTGTGACTGGAGTTACAGGTTGTGTGAGCTTTCTGACATGGGTCCTTGCAATTCTGGTACCTGCAGGAAGCTCTCTAAACCACTGGGTATCTATCTCTCCAGCCCCTGCCCTGGCTTTTTTAAACTCAAAATTATTCTTCTTGGTACTAGTTACTTTTCTGTTGTGACTTTTTAAAAAGTGGTCAAATAATAACCTGAGGAAGAGTTTATTTTGGCTTATAGTTCAGAGGGATAAGAATCTTTTTTAGCCGGGCAAGGTAGCACAGCCTTTATTGCTAGTACTCTGAAGGTAGAGGCAGATGAATCTGTATGAGTTTTAGGCCAACCTGATCTGCACAAGGAGTTCCAGGATAGCCAGGGCTACATAGAGACCCTATCTCCAACACCTCCTTCCTCCACCCCATGAGTATGTTGTTGCAGGCAGCAGGCATGGTGGCACAGCAGAACACTGAAAGATTACATGTTCAAAGGCAGCGTGAACCAGAGATTTAACTTTAAACTCTGAAAGCCCATCCTTGGTGGCTTACTTATGCCAACAAGGCTGCACTTCCCCATAACACCTCCAACAGGGGGCGGTACACCAAATTCCCAAGCCTCTGGGGACATTCCTCCTTAAACCATCTCCTTCTCTTTTCATATCACTGTCTTTCCTTCTACTCCAGACACAGAAAAGGGAGAGACTGATTCTCAGGCTGCTCATCAACAAAGAGAAAAGACTCGGCCTGCTCGAGTGTCCCAGAGTGGAGGTCTGCTCTGGAAATGGAGGGGTTGAGTGTGCGTGTCATGGGTTAGTGCCACGGCTGGGTTCTGGGGAATTGTTTGACTTGGGAGAGGGTGTGTCATCGTATTTTAAATGGGTGGGAGGTGAGAAACGGTTCCAGATTTGAATTTGGCTGTTATAGTTGGAATTCCTGATGGTCAATATGATAGTGCCCTTTTGTAAGTTGTTAGTCTTCTGAGCAACAGAGGTTATCGTCTTTTTACAGATGAGAACTGAAGCATTTTAGAGCTAAGACTTTGGCCTCTAGAGCCTGCACACTTGTCTGTCTTGCTGTCTAGTCAGTTAACCTGTTTTGTCGTTTTCTTCTGTCCATTGGAAAGCTGCAGTATTTTAACTTGAGTATCTTCTCCCTCTTGGTAGCTTACTTAGAAGCCTGCTTGGAGGTAATGGCTGAGAAGCTGGATCCTGATGCCCTGTCCGATGGTTCCGAGCCACTTTTTTCCTTTGGAGTTATAGCAGATATTCAATATGCTGATTTAGAAGATGGATTCAATTATCAAAGAAGCAGGCGGAGGTACTACAGACACAGTCTTGTTCACTTACAGGGTGCCATTGAAGACTGGAATAAAGAAAGCATCATGCCCTGCTGTGTCCTCCAGCTTGGAGACATCATCGATGGCTACAACGCACAGTATAAAGTATCGGAAAAGTCTCTAGAAGTTGTCATGAACACATTCAAATTACTTAAAGCCCCAGTTCACCACACATGGGGAAACCATGAATTCTATAACTTCAGTAGAGACTTCTTAACGAACTCTAAACTTAACAGCAAGTTTCTAGAAGACCGAATTGTGCAGCATCCTGAGACCATGCCATCAGAGAACTATTATGCTTATCACTTTGTACCATTCCCTAAATTCCGGTTCATTTTACTTGATGCTTATGACCTGAGTGTCCTGGGCATAGATCAGTCTTCTCCAAAATATGAGCAGTGTATGAAGATGCTGAGGGAACACAACCCAAATGTGGAGTTAAATAGTCCCCAAGGTGAATTATTGCTTTGAACTGAGAATCTAATACATTGTCTTTAAATTCTTCAGCTACCTTTTATTCAGCAGGAAGATGGATGATTAAGGTAAAAGTTTATTGTCGCCATTGTTCAGGGTCAGGATTCTTACAAGCTTGATGTCACATAAATTGGTTATAAGTAACACAAACCTCAGACATTGAGCAGATATTTGAGTGCCCGTTCTGGAATAAGATAGATGGATAGATAGATAGATAGATAGATAGATAGATAGATAGATAGATAGATAGATAGATACATACATACATACATACATACATACATACATACATACATAGATACATAGATACATAGATAACCATAGCAGTAAGTAGGTAAGACAGAAAATAAATGTATACCTAAAATAATCAACTTACAAGGAGGAAAGGTCTGTCTTGGCTTATAGGTTTGGGGGCGGGGGTTAGTCCATAGTCCCTTGACGTGGTTGCATATGGGCTGTGCTGAAGCAGCATGTTAGGTCAGGGAATACAAACTAGAACAAGCTGCCTTACTCATAGCCAGGAAGCAGAGTGGGAAAAGAGGGCCTGAGCTCATAGTCTCCCTCATGACTTGACTTCCCTCACTAGCTACTGCCTCTAAAAGATGCTACCACCTCCTAATAGCACCACAGTTAGTGACCAAGTCTTCAACACAGGAGCCATATTGAACATTTCAGATCCAAACTGTAGCAGTAAATTAAACAAAAGCAAGGCTGTCTCCCCAGTGGTAACTATGCTGAAAAAACAGTTTGTTACAGCAGAGAACTAGGGATGCTGTTGTAGATAGGTGAGCAGAAGCGCCCTGTGAACTCAGGTATTCAAACTGTTGTCTAGATGACAGGATTTACACTTGGAAAGTGTTGGGTAGGAAACTGGCAGGCACAGGGAGACACAAATGCAGGGGCACTGGGTTGCATAACGACTTTGACATTATTAAGAAGCACAGGATCCACTGGGGTGAAGGTTACAAGTACAAGACTAGTAGGGCCCAGTAGACACAGAAAGAAAGGGTTGTATTTTCAGTGTCGTGGAAAGGCAGTGAAGTAAGCAGAGGAGGCCAAGACTAGAACTCACATCGCTGTATTTATGTATTGCTCTACATTCTGAAGATGGTGATTGGAAGAACGGGTTCTTTATGTTACTCAAACTCGAATGTGCAAATGAGGGAGGGAATGACATGCGATGGGTCTAATTTGCTGAATTCATTCAGGACTTTCTGAGCCCCAGTATGTCCAGTTTAATGGAGGATTCAGCCAAGAGCAGCTGAACTGGTTGAATGAAGTTCTTACGTTCTCTGACCTGAACGAGGAAAAGGTGGTGATTGTGAGTAAGTATGTAAATTGTTTCTTTGGTTACAGTGGCATTTTAGAAACTGGGAAGTTATCCATGAAAGAATAGCAATGTTCCCGACTTTAATCAGTTTTCTCAGCTGCAGATTGGATCTGGCAGCCTTGATCTCCATAGGTTCTTTAAAGTCCCCTGCACTGTTTTTGTTCAGTGATGTTTTTATGTAACACAACCCCTGGGCAGCTCCTAACCATTTTTGTTTGGTTTGGTTTGGTTTTTGTTTGTTTGTTTTGTTTTTGTTTTAAGCTACATCATTCTTTATATGTAACATTCCTATTTACTGATATCAGTGAGATTGGATTCCAGCACAGAATCTGGCTGACTCCTGGCTGCCCTTACAGATGCCCGGCACAGGATGGCCTGGGGATTCTGTGGGCTTCAGACATTCGTTTTTTTATACAGATGTCTTCCACCTTATATCTGAACCAGCTACCCATCTGTCTGTTCTGTGTGCTGGAGATGTGGCTATAGGTTGCCCTCTCCGTAGCTCAGTCTGGTTTGAACTCATGATCCTCCTCCTGCAGCTTCCTAAGTGCTGAAATTATAGAGCACATTGCCACCTTGGGCTTCATGTGAATGAAGAAGGATCATACTTAGGTTTGGTTTTCCCGAATACTAGCTTTCAGTCTTTTTTTTCTTGATTTAATTGGCTTCTAATTTTTCTTTAACAGGCCATCTTCCCATTTACCCAGAGGCCTCTGACAGCGTGTGCCTGGCTTGGAACTACATGGATGCCCTGTCAATCATATGGTCTCACAAGTGTGTGGTGTGTTTCCTTGCCGGTCATACACATGACGGTGGTTACTCTGAGGATTCTTTTGGTGTGCACCATGTCAACCTTGAAGGAGTTATTGAAACAGCTCCAGATAGCCAGGCCTTCGGCACAGTTCACGTCTACCCTGACAAAATGCTTCTGAAAGGGAGAGGCAGAGTTCCAGATAGAGTTATGAACTACAGAAGGGAGCAGGCTGTGTGTTTGTAGTCTATTATCTTGCCTGTCTTTGTAGAAAGAGAATGTTGCTGTTTTGTGTTTACTCCATTGCATAAAAAGTTAAACTCTCACTGGGGGTGGTGGCGCACGCCTTTAATCTCAGCACTTGGGAGGCAGAGGTAGGCAGATCTCTGAGTTTGAGGCCAGCCTGGTCTACAGAGTGAGTCCAGGATAGCCAGGGCTATTAACACAGAGAAACCCTATCTTGAAAGCAAACAAACAAAAAAAGCTAGATTCTCAGTCCCTTTCTTAAGTATTCTGTTTGTGTACAAAATGAATTTGTGGCTTTCAATATGTGTGAGTGAAGATGAAATTCACAAGTGTTGAAGTGTTGTTTTTAGACAATATATCCAAGCCCCAACAGCTAGACGTAAAGTAAACCGGGAAGGAGACTCATGGGCATATAGTCTGATAAGGGACTGTATGCAGCCTAATTTGAATTTCTTCTTTTTTGTGCAAGGAGTATGTGCACTTGTGTTAACTCTAGAGCTTCATACGTGAAAGCCCAGGCAAGTCTGCCTTGCTTCCCCGCTGTGTGGACCATTTTAGTTCAGAACACCTATACTTAGATAAAGGTGACATTCCTGTTCTGTGAAGAAAAACTGAGAAGTTATTTCAGTGAAAGCATGGTGCTTCCATCTCAGAAGGGCCTTCAGGGAAGTGCTAAGTAACACCAGGACCAAGTGCTGAGTGCCGGCTAGCCTGCTCTGTTTGAAATACCCAGTACTCTGTGGGACCACACTCTATAAAATGGTTTATTTTTTATTTCTTCTCTAGACAGATGGAGCCCATTTAACTCCATTTTTGCTTGTATCAAAGCTTATCTGCAGAAAGTCTTGACAGCAAACAGACCATTGATGAGTAGAGTTGATTCAAGGCTGAAAAACAGAAATAGTAGTCAGTGTAAGTACCTGTGAAGTGCTTACCAGAAAACAGGTGCATTTTCTGTGACTGCTCCGGTGAATTCTTGGCATAGGTGCTGACCCACCACGTGTATTTGTTCTCAGGTCATTCTAAAGGTCAGGATTCTGAAACCATTTCATCAGGCTGCAAACAAAGTGTTTGTTGGTGGGATGCTCTGGGTAGAGTCCTCTTTCTTACCTCTTCCAGCCTCTCCAGTCTAAGCTCCTGTCCATCTCAGGGTTCAGGATTCTTTCTTTTCTTTTTTCTTTTTTTTTTCTCTTTGGTTTTTTTGAGACAGGGTTTCTCTGTAGCTTTGGAGCCTGTCCTGGAACTAGCTCTTGTAGACCAGGCTGGCCTCCAACTCACAGAGATCCGCCTGCCTTTGCCTCCTGAGTGCTGAGATTAAAGACATGCGCCACCACTGCCTGGCTCCATGTCAGGATTCTTGATCTCATGTGCAAAGTTCATCTCACAGCGTAAGGCCCCAGGGATCGTGACTCTACCCAGCCGGCCACAGCATGAGTCATGTGTTCCTGTGTACACTGATGTCACCAGGATGCAAAGAGACATACAAACACAAGTACATATTGAGAAATTGCCCACCACATATAAAAGGACGAAAAAGGTAGAAGAGAAACTTGAATTTAATTTAAAGAGATTAGGGATGACATGGGGGCGGGGGGAGGAAAGAAAAATGGTTTGGATGGATGGGGAAGATGAGTGAGTGAGGGCTGGAGAGCTAAGGCCTAGGAGGAACTCTTAGTTCTTGAGCTGTGGGTGTGTCTAGAGAGCAAACTGTGATGGGCAAGCACAGGAAAAGGGAGAAGACTGTGGGGCTCTGGGGAAACATTCTGAGAACTGGAATGTTAAATCTGCTGTCGATTCTTAAACGCAGTAGAAAAATAGAGTGTAGTCTTTCCCCCTCCAAAGCACTGTGTGTACCGGTGGCTGCCCTCTCACTATCATTTCTGAAGCCAGAAAGTTCTTCCTGTGCCATTCAGACCGATGATAGGTCAAAACTAAGTATAACTAGCAGAAATCCAGAAAGATCGAGGTACAGAGAAGATTCCAGGCCAAAGTTTGATGCCCACTATTGGTTATGGGAAGGACAAGAAAACAGTACTGCCCAGTGGTTTTTGGAAGTCCTGGTCTAGAAGTGCCCCTGATAAACAGCAAGTGTCTCTGTGCTGAGATCATTCAGTCTTGCCTCCAAGAACTGCAAAAACCTCATGGAGAGAGCAGTGTAACTGGCCAGCAAGGCCACCCAAAGCAGGTTGCACAGCACAGAAAATGGACTGACGGTTCCCATACACGTCTTATTTATACTGAAATAAAACCATAAATACTCAAGGAAGAGGAAGTTTAGCCTCCATGTTGGCTAGCCTTAACTACAATGACCTGCCTAAAAATAAATAAAAACTATTCCATGGGTAAGGACCAAAGACAAGTACAGACCAAATGTAGGAGGCGTAGATGCTGGGAATGGCCTGAGTCTTTCGAAAGCTCAAATCTCATCCCCAGTGACAGCTTCCTCCAGCCATGCCACATGTTCTAGCTACCCAAATAGGGCTGCTACCTGGGGACCATCCAGGCATATGGGGACTGTTCTCATCCAAACCACTCATCTGGTTATGGAGTTTCATTCCAGCCTAGATAAACTAGGCTAATTAAATAATCTAACTTACTCAAGCAGTCACACTTTAAAAAGTAAATACAGGGCTGGAGAGATGGCTCAGTGGTTAAGAGGACTGGCTGTTCTTTCACAGGTTGTGAGTTCAATTCCCAGTAACCACATGGTGGGTCACAACCATCTGTAATGAGATCTGGCGCCCTCTTCTGGTGTGTCAGCATACATGGAGGCAGAATGTTGTATACATAATAAATATTTAAAATAAATAAGTAAATACAATATATTTTATTTAGCTTAATTTATCTCAATTTTTCAGCATATAATCAGTATAAAATACAATTTGTGTTTATATCTCTAAACTTTATTGTTTGTACTGGAGCACAGTCTCCTGACTACACTGTTCCAAATACTTGGTGCATGCGCACATACGCACGTCATTCCAAGCACACAACTTTTTCTGGCAATTGAGTACCTGCTTCTAAAAGTACAAAGTTACGAATTTACTTCTTTGTTGACCCTGCCCACAAGCCAAGTGCTCAGTAAGGTGTGGCTGCTCTGGATGGTGTCACCCTACAGTGTTCTCAGTACGGTCACATCAATTAAAAGAACATAGATTTCCATCTTATTTTTCACTGAGAATAAGAAATTATGATTAATATTCCCTATCCATCTTCTCTATATTCCAAATTAATCTTTTCTATACTTTGTTTAATTTCTACGGTTTTCTACTTTCATTGCAGGCCAAGCCTATCATTTGACTCACATGTCGTAGAGTTTTCTGTAGTTCATGTCACTGAGCCAGGGATTACAGTCTTTTCCTGAATTGACCGCTGTGTCTGCATATTTCCCAACCTCTGCCCCCTCTCTCTGTAATCACAGACAGTCCTTTGTAATCTGCACACTCTATCTTCTCGGGGTGCCTTCACATCTGTTCGGTTGCAGTAACTAAAGCACCCTACTTTATACACGAGGAAATATCTATCCACCAGGACATTCCTGGTTTTGCCCCTGTCACATAGCACGAAGGCTGAATTCAAGCTCAAATTTCTGCTCAGTGCCTGTTCCACTGCTGTGCGAGAAGAGGCCTCTGGAGAATCGGGGCCCACTTCTTATCTGTCCAGTCTTCACATTGCAGGCAGTCCTGTTAAATTCTCAAGACTTTGAATCATCTCTAGTATTCACTCAAATTTCTTGAAATAAACCGGGAAACTGTCCTATTTCCTGATTTATTTATACCTAATGTGTACAAAATATTGAAAATACTAATTTAACCGCTATTGAATTCATCTAGATGACTGTCTTGCAGTGAGCTGGCCAGGAGGACCGCATCTCCTTGTTTCTGTATATGTAGACCCATGAAATGAGTGGGAAAAGAGCGATCGCAACAGCAATAGCCAAGTGCATTCTTCCACCAACTGGATTCCTATAAAAACAAAACGTATTGTAAAGTCCAAGACAACAAATTGCCTTGGAAATATACATGAAGTTTGAATCGGTGAAATGTTACATCTTATTAGTTTCCCTTTATTGAAACTAATATTTTGTACAAAATCTTTATATACTTAATCTTGATATATGTTGCAAATGCCTTTTCCCACTCTGTATTTGAGGAATGTTGATTAATTAGATTGTACTAAAATGAGTCTTTTCCTTTTTATTTTTGTCCCCTTGTAAGAAATCTCTCCCTCCCTGAGAATTTTTGCTTGCTTGAGGCAGGGTCTTACTGTAGAGCCCTTGCTGGCCTTATATTTGTTATGTAGCTCAGGCTGGCCTTGAACTCATAGCAATCTTCCTGCCTCACTCCCTGAGTATTAGTGTAAGATGTAGCTAGCACCCTGCCCAACTTTTCCAGGGTCTTGAAGACACTATTGCTTTCTCTAGAAGTTTTGTTGTTTTGTAATTTTAAATTAGATCAATAATCCACCTGGAAGTGATTTTTACAGTTCTTTTTTTTTCCATAACAATAAGATCTTTAAAAATAAAGATCTTGCCCTCTGTGCTTATGAGTGAAATTACTATAATTCTATTTTTTAAATGTTTTTGGTAATTTTGTTGTAGAGGTTCTGCCCTCACCACATGCGTTGGAAAGTGGCCCCTCCCTCCTGCTTAGGAGGCATTTGCTAATGGTCAGCACTGTCCTCCTGTATGTCAGTCTACATCAGCTGTGCCAGCCAGGTCTAGAGTTGTGTTGTAAGGAAAATTAAAAAAATAAATAAGTAAAAAGTCCTATGTAAGAAAAAGACTGAAAAGTGATGAACTAAACTTCCAAGACATAAGGAGGATCCAGCTGAGTGAGGAGGGGCTCATGGTTCCCTACCCCCACAACAATCTAGGGAATTTACGGTTGTTCTGGGAGGGAAAGTCAGCTTTCTTTAAGAGTGTGGTCCCTGGTAGGTTGGCCATGCCCCAGTGGATGGCCACAGTCCTGGTGATGCTGTTCTGTGATCCCAGCTACTCAGGAGACTGAGGCAGGAGGATTGGAAATATAAGACCAGCCTGATAGTGAGTCCAAGGCCAGACTGGGCAACTGAGACCTTGCCTCAACATAAAGAATAAAGAAGTCGGGATATAGCTCACTGGTTGAACAAATGCCTTAGCATGCACAAGCCCTATATTCAGTCTCCAGTACCTGAATGAAAAATGAATACATTTTATAAATGAAGTCTAGAATAGGAATCCCCTTAAATGCCTTACAATATTGTTGATAACCTCTTTAAGTCAACTGAATGTTTTCATGGATGTGTTGACTTCATCTAGGATTTTAAGTACAATGCACAGTTGTTTTCAATGCTGTCTGAGGACTTGATTCATTAGCTGTGTCGTGTGTTCTCATTTACCCCTAACGTTTCTTTTATCCATGCCTCCTCAGGATCCTGCTCTTGTATGTATACGTAAAATAAATATGTATTTATTTTAGGTCTTGCCAGGGCTTATTCAGGTGATGATTTTAGAGAGTCCTTATTTGGCCTTATTGGTTCTCTTATCTTTGTGTGTCAGTTTTTCATTTAATTGGTTTTTGCTTTAATGCTTATTTCTTGTTTGGGGGGCCGTTTAATTTGATGTTCCTCTAACCCTGAAGCTAGCTCATTTATCCCAGGCTCGTCACCCCTTCATATGAAATATGCACTTAAGTCCAGAACTTACGTCTGAGAGTGGTTCTAAACTGCACTTCATCAATGTTAGAATTGCCCTTTCCGTTCCATGTGTTTCTGATTTCCACTGTGTTTTCTTTTTTGGCCCACATATATTGGGAAGCAAATATCCTAATTTTCAAATGTACAGCAATTGCCTAATTATATTGTTAATGGTTTCTATGTCAATTACACTATTCTCAGAGAATATACTTTGTAGGATATAAGTTCTTTGAACTATGTAGGGGATATTTTACGGCTGAGCCTATAGTGGTTTTGAAATAATGTGCCTGTGAAAAGAAAGTGGATTCTGCCAGCCGTGTGCATGTGAGCGTGCGCGCGCGCGTGCGTGTGTGCGTGTGTGTGTGTGTGTGTGTGTGCCAGAGGTTGACACTGACTGTCTTATCACTCACTGTCTACAGCTGTTCTAAGATTTATTTTTATTTTGTGTATATAAGTAGTTGCCTACATGTATGTAAGAGCACCACATGCGTGCCTACCTGGTGCCCCTGGAGGCCACAGGGTATTGGATCCCCCAGGACTGGAGCTATGGACTGTTGTGAGACATCATGTGGGTGCTGGGCACTGAACACAGGGCTTCTCCAAGAGCAGCAGGTTCTCCTAGCTACTGAGGCATCGCGCCAGCCTCACAGTCCACCTTTGTTGGAGGCAGAGCATCCTACAGAACTTAGAGCTCACAGATTGGCTAGGCTGGCTGGCCAGCAAACCCCTAGGACCCATCAGTCTCCAGCCTCTTAAACACTAGGGTTACATGTGTGCACAGATCTACTTGGTTTTACATGGGTGCTGGGAATCTGAACTCAGGTCCTCAGACTTTCACTGCAAGTACTGTCGGCTGATTGGTTGGCACCACGTTGGGCTGCTATTTGTTGAGGACCAGTCAAAATTCCTTCCTGCTACTATCCAATATGTTTCTCCATTTTGTTTTTTCAATATTTTCAATATTTTAATTCGCGCCTTCATATTCTTTACTATATTTCTAATTCCACGCCCTTACCCTGGTGAGAGGTATTTTTGTCGAGGCTGATCCTCAACAAAGTGCTTTAACAACTGAGCCATCATCTTTTCCCAGCCCCAGATTCTTTCATGCATAATCATGAGTCCTAGAGTGTTCATGAGGTCTAGTTTCTTATTGTGTAAGTAACATCTGTATCTACATTGCCTTTGTTTGTTTGTATTAATGGATAGAAGTGTGCTAATGTCTCACAAAGTAATTGTGAATTTTTGTTTTTTAACTGGCAACATTATTGTGGAGGCCTGAAGATGGCATCAGATCTCCTGGGACTGGGCTAGCAGATAGCCAGCTATGAGCTATGCTGTGGGTGCTAGAAATTGAACTCAGGTCCTCTGGAAAAGCAGCCAGTGATCTTAACCCCTGAGCTGTCTCTCCCGTCCCTGAGCCCTTGATTTTTAACTGATGGGTTGAACTTACTTTGCTGAACTGTGACACAGTGCCATCCAGGCTGTGATGATCACCAGGCCAGACAGCTCTCTGAAAAACACCATGTTTCACATTATGAAGTGACTGTCATTCCCCTGCTGTGTGTCACTAGGAGTAGTACAGCCCTGAAAACAGCCTGGGGGTCATTTGTCATTAGTTTTGAGCTTTTAAAGATGCCAGTGCTTTGCAGGGACTCCAACCAATACAAACTCTAAGCAGACTGAGCTAGCTGGGGAAGATTGCAGGGAGAATAAAGGCGTGTAGTGTTAATCAGACTAACTTCATGGAGTTGTGTGTCAGGTGGGTGTGCCTCTTGCATTGGCTGAATAAGCATATTGTCACTGCCACTGGAGGCCCCACTTTGAGTCTACCCTGCTTCCCGGGCTTCACACTGGAGATGACAATCCACTTAGTATAAATCCCCATCTGCAGACCCAGCCTGGCCACCTCTCCAATTTACATAGGCTAGGGTCCAGAGAAAACCACACCTTGTCAGAGACACCTCACATACAAGGCTCTGGAGCACGGTGCCAGCAGACACCAGCAGCGGGAAGAAAGTGAGTGAAGGTCTCTTAGTAAGACTGGGAGCCAAGCAAAGGAAGGCCAGAATAAGTGGTCCTGACCAAGGGGATGGATGTGCGGTACACCAAACAAGGCTGGCAGAGGTTGATTCAGACTACTGACTTCTGAGGTGGCTGATGGCACTTGCACATTAGACTCTGACCTAAGAGTGATTCAGGATGTCACCAGCTCGTCAGACTGGAACATTACTGTACTGTGCCCTTACTAGTTATAGGGGAAAGGGTGTGTGTGTGTGTAGGTCTGCCCGCCCGGCAGTAATGTGGAATTGGTAATGGCTGTGAGGAGTCTAAGAGACCACCATTTACTGTACTATGCCCTTCCTAGTTACAGTGTGTGTGTGTGTGTGTGTGTGTGTGTGTGTGTGTGTGTGTGTGTGTGAAGGTTTGCCCGCCTGGCAGTAATGTGGAATTGGTAATGGCTGTGAGAGCTGCGATAGAGGAGGTCAAGAGACAATGCTGGGTTTGAATCCTGGCTCCACCATTTCCACATTTTCTTTATCCTATAATGGCTGTTAATGTCCCTGCTCCTCCAGGTACATTTTTGGGGGAGTGAAACCTTCATTGTGCACAGGCAAGTTGCTGTTGTAAAGGATTACTCAGGTCTGCCCCACCCCTCCAAAGAGCAAAAGTCACTGCTCACCTGCCTTCTTCCTCGTTTAGGATACTCTGCTGTGCATGGCGCAAGAAGTGGTATGCCAAGCCGCCGGCCCACAGCACGCAGATCAGCATGTGTATCACAGACACACTCTTCCAGATGAAATTACCTACAAGTACATATCCTGCAGCTGTTAATCAGGTTGAATCCAGAAGCAGGCTTTTACTTGTTTTATGAGAATTTACTAGTTTTCTTGGGAGAGCCACCCTTCCCACACCACTTGCCCATCACCAGCACCTGACTCCAACACTCTCTGTTGCTTAGCTTAGTGGAATAATACATGTAAGCTTATGCAAGGAGGTATAAAGCATGCTCTTGCTTGTAAGGAGCTTGCCCCTCTTGGGGTACACATAAAAGCATGCTGTATGTTGCTGTAAGTACCTTGCGTCGGGAGATTGGAAGGAGCAACATACACTAGTGAAGAAAGCAGAGGTGGTTACAGACATGGCAAGCACTTTCCATACACAAGTGGCAGTTTGTAGACATAGATTTTGAATAAATTCCAAATAAGAAAGTAGTTATCAGGAGTGGCGGTGTTCTAAGAAAGTGCAAAGTAAAGGAGTTGATCTGGATTAGAAGATAAAAAACACCTAAGAGGCAATGATTCCCCGAGTCTGAGAAGACAAGATCACCACTGCAATTGATGTCCATTAGACACCAGTTGGAGGCTTAGGAAGTCAGTGCAGAGACCAAACCCATCTCCCTTATGAGCTAAATCTCATACACAACAATCAGCCCAAGAGGTCTCGAGTCACCGTTGAGAACGGCTAGTATGCCAAGACCTTGGGAAGTCTCCCTAGGATGGTCTAGCTAAAGAGGAGCTCCTCGTTATGAGAAGGGGGAGGCAATGCCTGGAATCCCGGTTTTCTCTTGGGAGTGGGCCAGGTAGATTCTCAGCATTCTAAGAACTCTGATTTGCTGAGCCTCTATGGAGAATCCACTGTTCATACCTGTGACAAGAGGATTAAACCCAACAAGCAGGGTAAGCAATGCAGGGATCATATACACCACCTGTCAGCAAAAAGGAAACGGGAAGGTTAGGAAGTGTGCCCAAACCGGGGGTGTAGCCCAGTCGAGTGTCCTTATCCCCAGCACTGAAAACAGGAGTGTGCTCAATACATAGCACGTTTGGAAGATCTAGCAAATAAATGTGTGATCAGTGGTCACCAAGCTGTGTGATTTTCCTGTATTAGTCGTCACCGAGGATGTGATAACGCCTGCTATTATGACCTCATCACCACATCAGGCTGTGATCTTTTACCTCCCTTGGTCAGCTCTTCCAAGAAACACTTTTCATCCCCAAGATGTAGGTCTAAGCAGAGTGTTTAGTCACTGTTGGCCTCCCAGTCTCTCCCAAGCAACTTCCACACCCAGAATGACCTTCCCCACCTGCATAAAAGAGCTTTCTCTGCAAAACAGAGTGGGAACAGTCGCAAATGATCAGATGGCCCTGCTGGGCTGGACCTCACAGACCACGTGATTCGGTATTCCACCTCTGCAAGTGAAGTCACAGGAAAGCATCCAAACTATGTGTGTGGATCTGATGTACCCAATACTGAGACCAGGCTCTTCTTTTTGGAAAGGGAGTTGGAAGATCAGCCCTAAAGAAGTCTCATTCCCAAGCCTCATCATAACAGACTCTGGTTGCATGCATGAGTGTGTGTGTGTGCGTGTGTTTCATAAAACCTGGAGACTTTCGAAGTGAGGTGGTTGCTTGCACTGTTTAGAGCAGGAACCTTCAGTTCCGAAGAGCAGTCTTTTCGGAAGTTATCAGAGCCGTCTGTCTTAAGTGACCTTGACCCCAGCGAGCATTTGGATCACAGTGTTGGCATTTGGATCCATCATTCCTGCTCCATCCCAGCTCACGACTGGAATATCAGCCAGCTGGTAGCTGCAAGTCAGGTTGTCCCTAACAGATGGGCAGTCACGCTCTTTAAGGGTAGCCCTCCACTTGCCAGTCTTTAGCATGAAGGAATCACCTGGGGTCTTGTTTAAATGCAGGTGCTGACTGGGGAGGTCTACAGGAGGTCTCAGCATTCTGCCTTTCTGACAAGTCCCTGGAGGGGCCACTGCTGCTCTTCTGAGGACACTTGGGTCAGTCCGCATAGAAAACTATGACTCGGCTCCCAGGAGTGAGACAGACCGGGATAGAGAGAATTAAAGACAGAAGACAATAGGCAAGCACACACCATACAATATTCAATTGTGCTCTATGAGAAATGTTTGGCATAGATTTTTTAAATGTGCATCCAAGTGCCTGGATATCTGTCTTAACAGATTACACAGCCTTATTACAGTGTCTTATATGAACAAATTTATCCTTTAAACTAAGTAAGTCTCTTATGGCAATTGTGATGTGGTAATCCTTATTAAAATGCTTTTCCCTATCTATAATGGAAGAAGATGAAAAAAGAAAACTGGGGGCAGAGAGACTGAAAAGAACTGCTTCTAATACAAAAGCTCAAACAGTGCTCAGCAAAGATATAAACCCAGTACAATCCACTTATAATGTTCTTTTCTGTTACTGTTGGGACTTAATAAATGTAATTAGTTTATTGTTTTACAAGTAAATGATTGTGTGTCTATATGTATCTATGTGTGTACAATGTATGTGTTGTGGTCAGAGGACAGCTTTGTGAGGTTAGTTCTCTCATTCTACTTTTATGTGGATGACCAGGGCCAACATCAGTTTGTCAGGCTTTGGGGTGAGTGCCTCTACTCACTGAGCCATCTTGCCAGTCCTTCGTTGGTATTTTACAATGGAAAAACTAAAGGTATCATAGTACTCACTTAACAGAACTTAATTCAGTGGCATCGAAGAGTACCCTGGACTCATTTCTAATTCTTGTCTACCGCAAAACTATGTTTTCTACTTCTTTGGCAGCTAGAAATGGTTCATGTCCAGAAATAATGTTAGGTGATGTCTTCCAGGGTCCCAGTTAATCACATACGAAGCACGGTTGCTTAGGCATCAGATTGGGACCTCTACAACATGGCATGCTGATTTGTGAAAACTGAAGAGCTCTTGTCCAAGGGGCTCCTTGGAAAACATTTTCTCCGTAACTTAATGGATGAAAGCCCAGGAAGAAAACCATCTTACCCCGGCTTTGATTCTTATTACATTAGATTTACTTCTCTGGGGATGGGGGAATCTGGAGCCACAGCAACTGTTCTGTAAACATGAGGGTGGCTCAGAAGAGAAAGCCCAAGCTGTCTGTGTCACTGCTGACCCTCAAGCAACCCCCTGAGTTTCTTAAGTGACATGTCCTGTATTTTTATAAACTATTGTTGCAATCCATATCCCATTATTTGCCTCTGTGAGCATCCTATGCAAATAGCCTCCATGAACAAGAGGAAGCAGGGACCACAGGAATGAGCTGGGTGAAATCCTAGTCCCCAGAGCCCAGAGAGTATTGCACTATTGTACATCTGTACATCCGTTCAATCTGCACTTTCCTCGGGAGGATTTCTATGAGGAAGCTTTGGTAAAGGCTCCTAAGAAGAGAAAAGAGCGTGTCTTTGTCCCCCTGGAAGCTGGCTGCACAGAACACAAGCCAAAGGAGTTGTTGCTACAGTAAGGGTTCAAAGGAAAGACGGTCAGATCCTCTGGGGGAGAGGCAGAGTAAACTGCTTTTGGGTGAGACAGCATCTGGGATAGTTCCAGAAGCCTGGGCAGACAGCGACACACTAGGAGCACGGTGCAATAGCCATCGTTTCTGGACCAGACTTCATGCTGGAAATGTGGGCGGGGCCATGCTAAGATGAGCCTAAAGACCAAATAGAGGCTCTTCAACTTAGCTTGAGGAATAACAAATGTTTAGAAGCAGACAGTGACATGCAGGTGACCTAGGAACAGGCGACAGGAGGCAGGCACAAGAGTTAGAAGGCTGTCAGAGGAAGTGAGGGAGGGCTGAGTGGAAATGAGGGAGGACGGTCAGAATGTGTGGCCTGTTTGCCATTATCCATACACAGGTGAGGTGGAGCGCTCAGGCACCGGGCACATAACTATCTCTAGAGTGGGTTTGGTTGAATTCTTTTTTACTTTTACCTCTGATGGCATCTCAAGGCAGTGATGTGCAAAGCTGCCTGAGCAGTTCTGCTGAGAAGAGAAATGGCTGGGTCAGCAGTAGCGGTACGGTGGCACAGGTGGTGATTTGCTGCAGTCTTTTGGAGATTCATCGTGACCTTGTATTATCATGACTGGTGACGTGATTGTCAAGGGGATGAGAGTTGCTGGAAAGACTTCCATGTCTCCAGAAAGTTCAGAATTTACCCCACCCGGAGCAAATTATATTATCACAGTGATTTTCCCCTTCAAGGAGAAAAATTTGGAAAACAAGCTCCCAAGTGTTGATTTTTCAGGTTTTAGGCGAATGGCGCTGGCATCAGAGGCACAGTTGTGTCAAATGGAGGAACATAGTAGCTCATACTCACCACCCAGAACTCTGCATCTGGATCATTCACCTAGAATGTCAAAACATCAAGATGTTAGCTGACATTAGACCCGAAGCGCCCTATGTCTGGTCTGACCTCATATTTAGTATTCGTTGCGAAGAGCCTGGCGCTGCAGTGAGCTCAGGGTACTGAACACCTGCCAACTAGTCTAGGGGTCTGCACAAGCACAGAAACCCATTCAATCTCACGGGAAAGGGTCGGAAAGGTGCCCGAGTGGCAGTGCTGGGTCCCTTTCTGAGAAATCAGCCGCCGGGTCAGGCTCTCAGTGTGTTGCTTAATCACACGAACTTATCCGTGTTCTGGTAGAGAGGGTTCAGCAGTTTCGGGAAAGGAAAACCCTCGTTCTGCTTCACCCTGCGAACTGGCTGCCCGGGCGTCTCCGGGGTGCCGCTGCCCCTGCCCACTCTCCTCAGCCCGTCTGACCTGCACCACGGCGGCCAGGGCGAAGAAAGCTGACATGAGCAAGTTGCAGGCCCGCCACAAGCCGGGAGCCCAGGGAACCCCTGTGGGCGCCATTGCCTGGAAGCCGGAGGAGCAGGAGTGGCCAGAGGCAGGGGCACGGCTAGTGGGGCGGGACCCAGAAGGAAGGGCGGGGTGCAGAGGGCGGAGGCTGGGCGCAGCGAGGGCGGGCTAGAGGGGCAGGACTCAAATGGCGGTGGCGGGACTAAAGGGGCAGAACTGAGATGGCGGGGCGGGGCTGGAGGGGCAGAACTCAGATGTAGGGGCGGGGCTAGAGGGGCGGAACTCAAATGGCGGGGGCGGAGCTAGCAGAGCAGGACTCAGATGGAGGGGCTGGGCTAAAGGGTCAGGACTCGGAGGGGCGAGGCTAGCGGGGCAGGACTCAGATGGCGGGGGCGGGGCTAGAAAGGCAGGACTGAGGTGGCGGGGCTAGCGGGGCAGGACTCAGATGGCGGGGCGGGG
>NC_022014.1:31765167-31777552 GCF_000317375.1 Microtus ochrogaster
AGCGGGGCAGGACTCAGATGGAGGGGCGGGGCTAGCGGGGCAGGACTCAGATGGCGGGGCGGGGCTAGTGAGGCAGAACTCAGAAGGCGGACTGGCCTCCCCACACTCCCTAGTCCTAGGACGGTCTCTCGGTACCCCCTAGCGGAGAAGTGTGGCATCGGCCTTGCTGTGCTGTCTTCCTTGGGGTGCCCTGGAGGCAGGGTTGATGCTGTCCCCATTTTACTGTTGGAAAGTGACTCCTACAGGGTCCAGGTGACTTGCTGGACCTTGCTAAGGTTGCCCAGTTGGTGGAGAGATAGAAGGAAATCGGATTTGAACTCTTGTAGAGAGGTGTAGTTCCAAAGACTGTGTCCCCTAGGCTAAGGCTGTGCTTTCTAATACTAAAAAAAAATTTTTAAAAAAAGCAAAAGAGAAAAAGCAAAATAAGCACAAACCAGAAATGGAAGTGAAGAATAAAAAAAAAAAGGAAAAGAGGTGTGTGTGTGTGAGAGAGAGAGAGAGAGACAGAGAGAGACAGAGAGAGAAACAGAGAGAGAATGTTCCAGTTAAGTTTCCCTTCTTTCTTTCTTTCTTTCTTTCTTTCTTTCTTTCTTTCTTTCTAATGCATTCCTTTCCTTTTTTGTTTTGTTGTTGTTGTTGTTTTTTGTTTGTTTGTTTGAATCAAGGCCTCACTACATACCCCTGATTGACCTGGAATTTACTATGATCGACAGACTGGCCTTGAACTCAGAGATCTGCCAGCCTCCAGTGCTGGGATTAAAGGCCTGCACCACCATGCCTGGCCTTTCAGGTTAGTATGTATGTGCTTCTTTCCAAAGCTCCTGTACTTTCAGAGCCAGAAAAGGGCTGTGACAATTTCCTAAGTGAGTGACAGACACAGCTGTTCGGCAGCTAGCCTCTTTCACCTTCATGCAAGCTCTCTTACCATAAAAGATATTTCCATATTATACACATTTACATTTCCCTCCCATCGGCAAAACCAACAGTTCCAACACTCATTTGCTCATCCACTTTTTAGAGAGAAAGGTATGACAATATTCGCAGCTCTCTGCTTGCCTACTTCAGCCTGCTCTGTTGTGTAAGCTTCCCTTGTGACAGTGCTTCTCTGGGTTCATTTACACACCCACACACCCATCGGCCTCATCAGTTTTTATTCTAAAGAGTCTTTGTCACCTCACATCCTGCACTTGGGGTTTCACTGTCCCCCTTTCCTTTTGACTACATTTCTTTAAACTGCTCAGAAGGGTTTTCCCTTCTGCTTCATTCTTTAGACCAGGGTTCCGTGTCGGAGACCAGCTTTGACAAAAAATACCACTTACCAGGGTAGGGGCACAGGGATCAGATATGTTAGTAAAGAGTACGAAGATGTAAGTAAGATAATAAAACAGAAACATAGGGTAGTACCAGGAGGGAGTTCCAGTGAATCCTGAAATTGCCTGCCTGCATTTTAACTTGCCATGTGCTTTTATACACCAATATAAGTGGAGGGGAGGCAGGAAGAAGGCAACAAAAGACTTCATTAACATGACACAAAGGACAACTGGAACAGTTAACTGCTTCAACACTATGAGACAGCTGTTGTTTAGGCAGTGAACCCACCCTAGACCAAATATCCTGAAGGTAGCCAGTCGCTGGGTCAAACCTCCTGTTACAAAAGAAGGAACAGAAGTATGCTTGACTATCCTGACCACTGCTCAGAATGGAATGGATCTACCCGTGTAGACCATCTTAATGTCAAAAGCACCAAGTAACCACATCCTTGGGTCAGGATGTTCAGCCCTGGCTGTTGTCAACAATTCTGAGCAACCTCAAATTCTCTGACCTTCAGACAAGTGGAAATAGGCTCACATTTTTGGATTTTCACAGTTTCACAACCTGCAACCTATGGGACCCAACAGATGACCTCCTGAAATAAGGGATTTCTCTGGAGGAGTGGTTCTCAACCTTCCTAATGCTGCGACCCTTTAATCCTGTTCCTCATGTTGTGTTGACCCCCAACCATAAAATTATTTTCATTGCTACTTCATAACTGTAATTTTGCTACTATTAGGAACCATAATGTAAATACCTGTGTTTTCTGATGGCCTTAGGTGACCCCTGTGAAAGGATCATTCAACCCTGAAGGGGTCACAGCCCAGAGGTTGAGAAACACCGTCCTGGTGTTGGGATGTCCTTCTGCAGACGGGTGGCAGGGAAACAACAGCGCTGTCTCTGTCTATGCTGCCCTTCAGGGTTTTGAGTTACACAGTAAAGATTTCCAGGGAATACTGCTTTCCCTCCCTGCATGACCTAGGGAGGCTTAAGGGTCTTCTGTAAGGTGTGGTCTCATTTATCCAAGTCTGAAAGAGGGATTCCTTAGGACCCCTCCTGACTGGATACCACTTTGATCACCTCTTAGATGTTTCGAAGACCAAAAGAATTTTCCACCCACCGTCTTGTCCTTTTGCACTAATAAGATAAAGGACCGGGGTAGACAGGAGATTAAAACTCATCTTGACTTTAGAGTTTAAGGATTAGGCTGTTGGAACCATGAGTGTCCACAAGATGGCAGACGTTCTCTGCGAACCGAGTCCTGGGAGCGGAGGATTTGCCTTCCCTTGGATCTCCCTGGAGAGGTGTGTGATGTAGATTTCCAAGGTGGATATGAACTTGGAGTCAGCCCTAGGTGAAGAAATACAAATAGAATTTTGTACCAGAACCTTTAACATTCAAGCCGAGGCGCCGCGAGGAACTAGCTTTGCTGTGCTATTGGCAGAGCTTAAACCCATTTGCTACCCCAAGATTCCAGGAAAACCAGAAGAGATTGTAAATTCCCGAAGCAAACAAAGATGAGAATAACTGTCAATTGCTGAGTCTTTATGCAAGACCGAGGTAGCTTTGAGCATCTTAACGCCACCTCAGATTCTTCCTTTGTAAATCTAAACGACTCCCAGGAGACCTGAGCTTCTCCGATGCCCTTCTCTTCACGGATGACACCATCATGGTCATGTACACAGTTGCTCTTTTTGTTAGTGGTATAAGGGTGCCTTAGCAAATTAACATGAAAGCAAAGAAAGGATGATCTCACAGTTCTGGAGTCTGGAAGTCCAAACTGAAGGTGTCAACGGGACCACATTCCCCGGAAAGCACTTAGGGAAACATCTGCCTTGTTCTTTCCGGGTTTTGGAGGTTTCTTCTGGCCAGCTCTGTCTTGTAGACTCTGTCTTTGCCTAGTCTTCTCTGTGTAGGCACCTTCCCTCTGCCTTCATCCTTTTAAAGTGTGTGTGTGTATGTGCTAAGGTGTGCTTGCTGGAGTCAGCTCTCTCCTTCCAGTATGCCACGCTCAGGGGTTAAACTCAGGTCACATCAGGCTTGGCAGCAAGCACCTTTACTCACGAGTCATCTTGCTGTCCCCCTCCTCTCTGTCTTCTAGGTAGACCAATCATGGGACTCAAGGCCCACCTGGAGAATCCAGACTGATCTCATTTCTAATTATCAAGTTGGTCATATTTTCAATGATTCTTTTCTTTTTCTTTTTGTTCTTCAAATAAGGTCATGTGCACAGACTTCTAGGGTTGAGGGTGGACATATCTTCGGGGAGCTACCGTCCAGCATGTTAACTGTAGAAACCTATCAGTCCCTCCCTCCTCCTTCCTCAGGCAGCCCACCTGTGATTCTGGTAGACCTTTCTGCAGTGTCACCCCATCTTCACTGCTACACCCCCAAAAAGCTGCTTATGTGCCCTCCTAGGCCTCAGTGATCTCCAGGCTGGTTTCTCTCTTACCGTGGACTGTGTTGAGTTCCCCCAAATCCATATACTGGCTTTATGCAGACAGGGCTTTTAAGGAAATAGTTAAGTGAGGTCGCTAGATCGGGACCCTAATCTATAGGATTAGTGTTTTACGGAGAGAGGATTCAATCTACATATCTTTCTCTCCTCCTGAGAGTGCCCAGAAAAAGCCACAGGAAGGCCTGTGAGCAGAAGGCTGTGTACAAGTCAGGAGGAAAGCACTCTCTAGTCATCAGCCCTGATGGCACTGAGAACTCCCAGCTTCCAGTAACAATAACCGTCTGTTGTTTAAGCCGCCCCGCCCCATGTAGTACCTGTGAGCGTAGTCAAGGCAAAGAAGACCAATGTTCTGAGCTTGCTCTCACCCACTTTGCAACCAGTAATCTCTACAAGACACAAACCTCAAAACTTCTACATCAAACCACCCCTCCTTCCTTCTCTACCTCTTTCATCCTTTCTTCCTCCCTCCCTTTGCTCCTTCTTCAGATTGATGCAGGGCACTGCTCTGGGCATCACCAGAGTGAGCAGAACAGACAACCTCAGTTAATCCTCACCTGGGAACCTCCAAAGTCAGGGACCAATAGTTTGAACAATCTGCAATGCCCTGCAAAGCTGGAGACAGCAGGCTGAGCCTGCTGCCCGAGCTTGCTGTCTGCTGCCCTCCTTTCCCCACCACTTCACAGGGCTTCGTGTGCTCACAGCCCTGTGGTAGCACAGGCCTCCTACCATGCAGCTCTCTTTCCTGCACACATGGGCTCTGCATGGTTCCTTTCCCTTGCCTACTTAACCCCCACCCCGTTTGCACTCATTCTCCTGGAGCAATACAGCCACACCCTTGGCATCTGCTTTTTGCTTTGGTAGTATTGATCACGCCGGCAATGACACAATCAGTTGCTTGGTGTTTGTGTAGCTTACCAGACTGCAAACCCCATGAGGACAATATCTGTGTCTATTGTTTTTTTTCTTCCTGTTGCTTTCCCACTTAGCACAGAGTTGGTGCTCATTAGCACTGACAGGAATGAGCCTCAGATTCAGGAACCATCCTGATAAACACCTGCCATCCTTTACATCTTTATAGAGCATAGATGAATTCAAAGTGAATCCTCAGCACTCACGGAAACAATTACCTAGGAAAAAAAATACTTTCTCTGACAAAAAAAAATAATGTTTGGTTACATATTAAATGACCAGAACAAAATACGAAGCAAACTAAGACATCATATTAACAGGCAACCGTGGCCTAGGTCTGCCCTCATGTCCTATATCACGGTTGCTGTGCGACAGCTTTTAGATGTTTTATTCCCAGTTGATGGATGTGTTAGCTTTATATTTTAATATATTTGTATTTGCATGTGCTTGTCTGTACATGTATGTGGGTGTGTGTACATGTATGTGTGTGTATGTGCATGCATGTGGGTGTGTGTACATGCATTGTGTGTATGTGCATGCATGTGGGTGTGTGTACATGCATTGTGTGTATGTGCATGCGTGTGGGTGTGGGTGTGTGTACATGCATGTGTGTATGTGCATGCGTGTGGGTGTGTGTACATGCATGTGTTTGTATGTGCATGCATGTGGGTGTGGGTGTGTACATGCATGTGTGTGCATGTGCATGCATGCAGGTGTGGGTGTGTGTACATGCATGTGTGCATGTACATGCATGTGGCTGTGGGCATGTGTACATGCATACATGGAAGTCAGAGGATAACTTGTGGATTTCAGTTTTCTGCTTTCATGGTGTGGTTCCTGGGATTGAACTCCGGTCCTCAGGCTTGGAGGCAAGCGCTTTTACCGCTGAGCTGTCTTGCCAGCCTCCTGCTAGTTTTAAATGATAAGAGAATTCTTAACAGAATTATTTTTCAATTCACATATTTATTATTACATGCAGGCTTGAGAATGCCACAGCACACATGTTGAGGTCAGAGGCCAAATCTCAGGCATTGGTTCCCGCCTCCCTCCAGGAGTTCTGGGAATCAAACTTGGGTGTCAGGTTTGTGGAGCAAGCGCTCTTTCCAACTGAACTGTCTCTCTGACCCTTAGCACTAAGAGGAAGTTTGCTAATGAATAACACTTTTCTTTATTAAGTAACTGTTGCCATCAGGAGAACAGTCATACTGCCTGCTGACAGAAACAAGAGGAAAGGAAGTCCCTAGCATCCTCAATAGGGAGCCATGCTGGGAAGGAGGGGAACAGGGAAGGGAGGCTGTTTGTGAGACAAAGCCTTTGCTGCTGAAGAGTGTCCCAAACCCATCCCACATCCCATCCCTCATTCCATCAGCAGTTCCTCCGGGATGAGTGGGGACTGACTGGGAGAGGTCATGAGGGAGGGGTTGTTATCTCTGTGTGTGTGTGTGTGTGTGTGTGTGTGTGTGTGTGTTTGTTAATACATTAGTGTCTGCATGCGTCAGAGTTGCTGATTTCTCTGTTTGCAAACTATGTCACCAAAAATAAACCCTTTGAGCAGACACTGGACTGGGGTTGATGAGACACACACTGGAGCGCTTGGGGCAAATTGCACAGTGGCTTAAAGAAAGCACGGATTGATGGTGGCAGAGGGAGGACTGGATGGGTATCTGTGTGACAAGCAAGGTGGACTGAGCTGTCCCTATGAACAAGAGGTGGGGGATGGAGAGTGGCTCCCTGCACAGTGCCTTCCAACTTTGTCCTGTGTCTGCACATTTTCATAATAAAATGCTGAAAAAAAAAAACCCGAAACACAGTAAACTACAAAAGAAGTGTTTCAAAAGTAGCTAAAATTCACTGTACATATAAGGCAACACAGAGATATATGGGTAGAAGATAACTCTTTTTTTTAGTTGTTTGTTTTATTTTATTTATTTTTGATTCATTGATTCCTTACATAGCCCAGGTCAGCCTTGCTCTCTATCTCGGGGGTTCTGCTTGTCTTTCAAGTGTTGATATTTCAGGCCTGTGCCACTATATCTGACCACTTGTTCTTGATATTACAGTGGCTCCCCTTATCCTTAGTGGACATGTCCGAAGTCCCTCAGCGGATGCCTGACACCAGAAATAGTTCCAAACTACGTACACTATGCTCTCCCTCTCTATACACACACCTATGATGGAGTTTAAGCTATAAATCAGCACAGAGAATCACAACTGATAATAAAATACAGCATGTGCAATGACATGCTGTACTAAAAATAACATGAATTTGGTCATATTAATCTCTCCAAACTGCTGTTCCTAGTGGGTGACTAAAACTCTGAGGAGGGAAAGCAGTTAAGGATATTGCTGAGGGTGAAGGGGGATGAGAGGCAGGGAGGATGCTGAGCGGTGGGGGGTGGGGGTGAGGCAGAGGTCAGGAGTCTTGGCAGGATCTGAGGGAGGAGGCAGCCAGTGGATCCTCCCGCACAGAGGAGTGGAAGGCAACTGCCTGCTTCTTGGTGTTCCTGACTTGTGAAACTGGTTCTCCAAACTTGTTTCTCTATGTAGACGGCAAAATCGACCAAGTGATAGTGTATTGTGACCTGCCAGGAACAAAGATATTCTAAAGAGAAATGTGTCTCTCAGTGGAAACAATGGACCCACAAATAAACGGGAACTTCCCCAGGAATCTCATGGGACACCATACTAGTCAGAGTGGGGAGTCTGTCTCCCTGAAAGGGATTCCACACATTCCTAAGAATTTGGCAGGCCTTCTTACAGGGTGAGACTAAAACCCAGATGCTGATGGGTCAGTGGTGGGAAGGAGCACATCTTGACACTGCTGAGATGAGCTATCCTTAGGTTTCTGATGTTACTTCTAAACCCCTCAGACTGACTTGCAGGGCTTTGCTGGATCCTTTTGTCCTTCTCCCACAATGAGGCCACATTGAATAAACCTTCTTTTCTGCTTGCTACTTTTAATTTGGCTTTTCAACTCGGCTTATTGAGGATGAGTGACCACACCTCACGTGGTTATGATCTCAAGCCTGATGACATTAGGAGTAAACTTGGCAAGAGAGAAGTACCGAGTTCTGCTTTGAGCTGGATCAAGCCCTTCTAAGGGCTGCAGGCCCATATTTCCTACTTGATAGTACTGTAAACTCACACCTTCCGTGGCTGGGTGGTTGCTGTGCCTCCATGGCCTGGGTGTGGTGTTTTGATGAAAATGGTGCCTCAAATACCTATAATCTAATCGTTCTCCCAACACTCATAGGTGTGTGGCTCTGGCACTATTTGTTAAAATGGAGACAGTGATATTGGGCTGGCAGAGTTGTATGGCAGCTTTGTGTTATAACTGGTTCAAGTTCAGCTGTGCATTCTCAGATCCGAGGTTTGCCTTGGGCTCCCGTGGTTCTAATTATCAATTGCTTTTGACACATCCAAGCCGGCCCTTTGCCTTGTAATATACTCAACCTCTATCCTCAGCTTTTGCAGTAGAAGACTGAACCAAGTGTACCTAAAAATATCTGAA
Source organism: Microtus ochrogaster (assembly GCF_000317375.1). NCBI lineage: Eukaryota > Metazoa > Chordata > Mammalia > Rodentia > Cricetidae > Microtus > Microtus ochrogaster. The sequence goes on from NC_022014.1 coordinate 31,773,357, forward strand.
AAACATTGTATCTACATTGATTACTTACAGACTTGTTTATGACCTAAACAATACAATGTATCTTATGTTGTACCAGCAAGTGATCTGAAGGATTTTGAAAGCGCACAGGAGGACTTGTGTACATTCATGCAAACACTATGCCTTTTATCATTTTATTTATTATTTGTGCATGTGTGCATATACGCATGCATGTGATAGGGGTGTGCTCACCTGTGCTTATGCGTGTGGAGCCTCACAGTTTGATGGAAGGGGTCTTCCTCGATCTAGCCCGACTATTTCTTGAGGCAGGGTCTTTCACTGGGCCCTCACTGGCCAACTACTCTAGCCAAAAGGGCGAGTTCCGGATCTTCTTGTCTCTTCCCTCTCAGCATTGGGGTTACAGGCATGTGCCTGGCTTTTACACACATGAGCTTAGGCCTTCACGCGTGTACAGAAAGCAGTTTACCCATTGAGCCATCTCTCCAACCGCTTAGACATTTTTAACTTAAAACTTTTTATTATTTTTTTCTATGACATTTTATGTAAGGAACTTACACATTCAAGGACCTGGGTGTCCATGACGGTGCCCAGAGCCACCCCTCATGGATATTGAGGGGTACCATGTGTGTTTTCCTTAATCACAGGGACTGGCTCTTTTTTGAGTCTCTCCCAGCCTGCTTGGCTGAATGGTCCTTTTGTTCCTACCTCCCGCTGGTTCCCACCTCCCGCTAGTTCCCACTCCCCACTGGTTCCCACCTTTCACTGGTTCCCACCTCTCACTGGTTCTCACCCTCCACACTAGTTCCCATCTCCTACTAGTTCCCACCCCCACTGGTTCTCACCTTCCACTGGTTCTCACCCCCACCACACTGGTTCCCACCTCCCATTGAGCCACCCTAGCGCATCTTCTGCCTTCTTCCCACCTTTCTCACACATTTTTTTAAAAAAAGACTTTATTTATTTATTTATTATTTATTTATTTATTTACTTATTATGTATACAGTGTTCTGCCTGCATGCATGCCTGCAGGCTAGAAGAGGGCACCAGATCTCACTCTAGATGGTTGTGAGCCACCATGTGGTTACTGGGAATTGAACTCAGGACCTTTGGAAGAGCAGTCAATGCTTTTAACCTACAAGCCATCTCTCCAGCCCCGTCCTCACACATTTTTATTTTAATGTCTCTAAAGTCAGGTTTTCCAGGCTTTTCTCTACCAAGTACTGGCCTCCCCTCCAAGTCCTCCTTAGTCTGTAGCTGGCACCGCCAGCTTCACCAGAGGCTCAGGCCCGAATCCCTGATGTCATCCTTGACCAATTTTGATCTTCTGAACCTAGCACATCTTGTTGCTTTCGAAATATACCCACAGTTGGGTGTCCCCTCTCTACCCTCAGGATTGGTGGCCTAACCAGAACCTCCAGCTCTTCTCACTTGGGCTGCAGTTGCTGCCCAACTAATTAGTCTCCTAGCTTCCACTCTTGTGAGATTCTAATCTCACACACATACCCCCGACAACAGTGGTCACAAGTGTCCCAAACAAACAAACAAACGAACAGCAAAACCCACATGGGACCAGCATGTTCAGTGTGGCTCAGTGTGGACAAACACCTGCTGCCAAACTCGATAACCAGGATCCTCTCCCCAGGACCCACATGGAGGAAGGAGAGAATGGGCTCCTGCAAGTTGTCCTTTGACCTCACAGGCTCACCATGCAACCCCCAAGAAATAAATAAGTAAATAAATAAGTAAAGACAAAACAGAACGAAACCCCCCAACAACTCATGACTCTCTTCACCCCAAAGCTCTTTAACAGTTTCATAACAAAATCCCCATCTCCTAGCCAGGCCTGCTGATGCGGGGCAGTGATCCCAGCCCCTGGAGAGACAGAGGCAGGTGGAACTCAAGTTTAAGGCAGGCCTGGATTCAAGGCCAGCATGAACACTCTGTGTCAAAAAAAATTTTTTTTAAGTGCCCCCTCTACAAAAAAAAAAAAAAGGGGGCTGGTGTTACAGTCTGGGGCCTAGTGTGCATAAGACCCCAACTTCAAGCCCCAGTGTTTATTAGAGAAAAAACAAACCCACGTCCTGAGGATTTCTGTAGGACTCAAGACTTCTGATGCGTAACTGTAACTGTAGCTGGCTGGAAACTCCATGTGTAGACCAGACTGGCCTCAGACTCACAGAGATCCCTCTGCCTCTGCTTCCTGAGTTCTAGGATTAAAGCTTAAAGGTGTTCTGTGCTCAACAAGGTCTTCCCTACCTTATGCTCTCTAACGAACTATTACTTATTTGTTTATTTATTTATTTATATTGTTTGGGTGGGGCTGAGGATCAAGACCAGGGTGGGGAACATGCTAAGCACACACTCCACCAATGAGTCATTTCCCAAGTCCTGACATTTTTTTAGATACAGACCTGGCTGAGTCTCACTTCTTTAGGTTCCTGATCAGATTGTGCCTCAAAGGAAGGCCATCTCCCCGACTCCATGAAGGCGCACTCCATTTCCTGACTTTGTCATGATTTTCTTTCTAGGGCCCTTGTTGCTTGATGTACGTTCACTCATGTAAAGGTTCAGAGGGCAGGTGAATGAAGGAGAGGACACTTGGCTCTGTCCAGCTCTGTGCAGGGCCTGGGAAATGCCCCCAGTAAACTGACGACAGGAGCCATGCTCATATTCCTTTATGGAGAAAATGGGCAGTATTGGAGGAGGTCACAGGAGTCCTGAAACAAACCTTGGTCTGAAACAATCCCTGGGCCGTTTGTTCACGGGTTGCCTTTGGATTTGGAGGTGGAAGCAAGCCCTGGTCTGCGAACTACCGCCCCTGATTTCTGAACAGTCATTCTGTTTTCCTAACCAACTCTTCTTCACCTGGCGCCTCGTTTCCAGGCAGCGATGCCGAGTTCAGCAAAGGCTATTGAAAGACGTTTGTCAGATCTGTCTACCGGGCATGCTTTGAAGCCACTTCTGCTGAGATACTGGTTTCTCTTGTTCCTGCAGAAAAAAATGGAAGCGGTCCTATGCACCACTGGCAGGAAGTGAGGCCTTTCATCTCTGCTGGGCCCTTGCTTTGTGCTCCTTTAAAAAAAAAATCGAATTAGATTCAGTCCAGTGTAAGTGTATTTTTAAGATGCCATGGCCGATAGAAAGAAGCAGGATTCCCTTGTCAGAGGGAGAGTGTACTTCTCACAGTAATACAGGTCAAGTGTGTACTTGGCTGATTACACTTGGTACAATTTAAATACCTGATGGAGTGTAGGACGACAGACAGGAAACTAAGAAATACTGGAGAGATGGGAACGTGGAAGCTGGCCAGGGGTAAAGGAGGAGGGGAGGCAAAAAGATGTACAGAGGGAGGGGAAAGGGATAAGGGAGGGGTGAGAAGAGAAAAAAAACCAGGAGAGTCACACCAAAAAGAGAACAGAGAAAGAGAAAAGAAGAGAAAAGAGGAATAGAGGGGGAAGACCATAAGGAGCAGGGGGAAGACCATAAAGAGCAGGAGGAAGGAGAAGGGAGAGAAGGGAAAGAGGCTGAGAGGACAAGAAGGGAGAGGGAGAGAGGGAGGAGATAAAGACAAAAAAGAGAGAGCTAGAGATGGGAATGCGGAGGGGGCAGGAGAAAAGGAGAGAGAGAAAGGGAGAGGGAGGGAAAAGGAAAAAAGGAGGGAGTAGGAGAGGGAAGCAGGGAGAGGAGCAGATGGAGAAAGGAGACAGACAGACAGATGTAGTGCTATATTATTTGTATTTTGATAGGTAAGTCTTGCCTAAAGACCAGAGGCAAAGCTAAAGCCACTGGAAGTCAGACAATAGCGACACACACCTTTAATCCCAGGCTTGGGGAAACAGAGGCAGATGGCTCTCTGTGAGTTCAAGGCCACCCTGGGCTACACAAGATTGATACAGAAACAAATCCAGGTGGTGATAGCTCACACTTTTAATCCCTGTGCTAGGGAGTCATGCATTTAATCCCATCACTAGAGGGAATGTAAAACAAGAGGAGAGAGGGGTTTAGTCTGCTTAGCTTTGCGGAGAGGCCCAGCCTTGGTAGAGGTAAGACTCGCTAGTGTTTTGGTTGCTTTGCTTTTCTGGTTTTCGGGTTGAACCCCAATTTCTGTCTCTGGGTTTTTATTACTTGTGCTACAGGCAGACACAACACACTTGAAGAGAGGGGGGGGGAGAGAGAGAGAGAGAGAGAGAGAGAGAGAGAGAGAGAGAGAGAGAGAG
>NC_022014.1:31777803-31778660 GCF_000317375.1 Microtus ochrogaster
TCCCTCCCTCCCTCCCTCCCTCCCTGCCTCCCTTCCTCCCTTCCTTTTCCTTTTCTTTATGTAGCGTCTAACCTTTCTGGACCAGAGATCACTGGCCTGGTCTAACCCACAAAGAACAGACTGTGATGGGTAGAGAGTGTCTGGTCCCTCATGAGTTACAGCCCAACTGTGACACCTGAGGGGACACAGAATCAGAGTGAATGGAACTCTCTCCCGGAAATCCACAGTGCAGAAGCCCCACCTCCTACCCTCCTTTGGCTCAGATTACCAAATTCGGGGTGGGGTAGGAACACCACAGACAGAGAGATGGACACATATCTCTGAAGACCAGGCTGGGTTTTTGAATGCAACGCTACTGTGGTGTGCTTCCCCGGGCCTGGAGGCTTCCAGGCCACCCAGGCAGAACCTGGTAGGCTTTCATTGTGATGGTCCATTGCTAATGACCCCCAGCTACTTTATAGGTTATCTTCTGCTTATTCTCCTGTGCCTATGCCTGACTGGTCTCTGTCTCCCTCCCTCCCCCTTTCTTCTTCTCTCTTTTTCTCTCCCTCCCTCTCTCCTCCCTCTCTTCTTCCTTCCCTCCCACCCCCTCCCTGTCTTTCAGCTTCTCCCTGCCTTTTCTGCTGTCTCAGTACATAGCATGAGCATCACAACCAAATTCCGGACACATAGCACAGAGCTGTTTTGGGGACTCACATTGCTCTCCTCAGCAGTTGACTATTTCATCCATCTGCCTATGATCCATTCATCTTTCCATCATTTGTTCAAGGATTGACTATCTTGTCCATCTGCCTATGATCCATTCATCTTTCCATCATTTGTTCAGGGATTGATTATCTTGTCCATCTGCCTATGAT
>NC_022014.1:31778760-31804872 GCF_000317375.1 Microtus ochrogaster
TATCTTGTCCATCTGCCTATGATCCATTCATCTTTCCATCATTTGTTCAGGGATTGATTATCTTGTCCATCTGCCTATGATACAGTCATCTCTCCATCATTTGTTCAGAGATTGATTATTTCGTCCATCTGCCTATGATACAGTCATCTCTCCATCATTTGTTCAGGGATTGATTATTTTGTCCATCTGCCTATGATCCATTCATCTTTCCATCATTTGTTTCTAGTGGGTGGGGATTTCCCTTCTCATTCTCCCTTCTGTCTTTGGGCTTTGTGGCGATAGACCCACCTGTGTGGGTCAGCTTTCCGTTACTGCAATAAATAGCAGGCTTTAGAGAGAGAAGCGTGGTTTGGGCTCACAGTGTTTGAGTTTTCAGTCCATGACTGGTTGCTCTTGTGACAGCACACCATGACATGAGTGCACGGGGATAGCAAAGCCACTCATCCTAGTGGCCAGGAACAAAAAAGAGGAAGCTGGGGTCCTCCCATTCCCTTCAAAGCCACATCCCTAGATTTAAGACCTCTCATTAGGTCCCACCACCTCCCAGCGCCACCCAGCTGGGGACTAAACCTTTAACGGGACCTTTAGAGGACATTCCAGATCCAAGCTGTCACCACCCCAAGCTCTAGACATTCCAACTTTGGGTGCAGGGATGGAGTAGTTCAGCTAGTGAGAGGGGGCTGGCTCCCCTCTCCTGACTATGTTGTTGTGTGAGAAAGAGATCTGGCCTACCCAGAGGGGCCTAAGGATAACTCTAACAGTAGATGAAGGGTGTGGTGTGTGTCTGGTGTGTCTGTGTGTGTATGAGAGAGAGAGAGAGCTGGATTAAGGAGTTGAATCAATTTTCTCTTGCAGTTAGAATGGTTTCTCATCCCCTAAGATTCTCAGAGATTGCCTTCTGTTAGCCAGTTTTCATTGCACACCCAATTAGGTCACTCACAACTCAAGGGGTTCTGAGACAGCAGCCAACCAGCTAACATTTAAGGGGTGAGTGCTCCGTGTCAGGTGCCTTGCCCCAGATCAGTAGTAGACTTGGTTGTATACCCCCATCTTGAGGCTCCATTTCACTGTAAAAAGAGCCATAAATGCCATGGCAATCTACCATGGCCACCCTACCATCATAATGCTGTTGGAACATTGCACTCTGTGTTTTTAATACTGGTATTTACATATCTTCATGCATGCCTGTGCATAGGGTAGCGTCAAGGGGCTGTGACCTGTGGGTGTAGAGATGATATGATTTGCTCACTTCTACACCATGCTCTATTTTTTGCAATGAACCTTAATTACTCTAATGATCTAGAGGGGAAATGCTATTAAAATAAAAATGATAAGCACCAAAGTGGGATACCGGAGAGGACTGGATGCTCTTAGGAGCACTTAGCACGCATTAGCTCTGGGTCCCTGTATGACTATGCAGGGAGCAGCTGGGGAGAAGGCTCCTGAGGTTCTTCTGTGCCTGGAGACCCACCTGCTCCTGCCTACACTCGTGGGGTAGAGGGTCAGGGGGTCAGGGAAGTCAGGTGCAGAGTCTGCCAGGTACTTAACCTGTCCCAGATCCAGCGGGGAACAGCATTTCTGAAGCTCATTTCTCCCCCTTAGTGGAGAGCTGGTTACTGGAAACACAAGGCCCTTTGCTCTGAGGCTCCAGAAGCCAAACATTAAGAAACCGTTGCAAATACAGTAATTGCTCAGAATGAACATTAATGTCCTATTAAAAAGAGTCGCTGAGCAGGCTGCAACCTCTAATTCAGCAGCTGAGCACCATGCTAATGTGATTTGAGCTCCTTCCCTCCCCAGGGCCTGGGGCCCAGGCCAGAACTGTCTTAGCTTCCTGCCCTCCCTTCTTGGCAGATGCTCAAAAATTCCAAGTTCTATCTTTCAGGGCAGGTATCCTAGAGGAAGCACAGCCGTCACACAACCATTGGTTGTTGCCTCTACATTGGACTAGATGTGTGTGTCAGTGGGGGTTGGCTCCAAGAGATTTATTAAATCTGGAGTACCTTTGGGACTGCAGATATTTGTCTAAAATTTCAGGATAATTGTGATCAAGAGATAAGAGAGTTGGAGGATTAGCATACTGTCTTAGTTTGCTTTCTATCACTGCCTTGATAAAAGCAAATTGGTGTGGTGGGGGAGGGTATATTTGGCTTACACATTCTGATGACAGTCCATCAGTGAGGAAAGCCAAGGCAGGAACTCAAGCAGGACTGGACCTGGAGGCAGGAACGGAAGCAGGGACCATGGAGGAGTATTGCTTACTCACTTGCTCCCATAGCTTTCCCAGCCTGCTCTCTTATACAACCCAGGACCAAGACCCAGCGGTGACATCACCCACAGTGGGCTGGACCCACTCACATCGGTCAAAAATCAAAATTATGCCCCTACAGACTGATGTATAGGTCAGTCTGATGGAAGGTCTTTCTCAACTGAGGTTCCTCTTCGCAGATACCTCTAGCTTGCGTTAAGTTGACCAAAGCGTACCAGGACAGACACAGAGTGCACTCTTGGTTAGGTGTTTCCTTCTGGGGATACACTGGCCACGAAGACAGCTTTGGCCCCTCTATCATGGAGCTCATATTCCAGTGAGACAGGCAGTGAGCAAGCAGTTACACTCTACAGATTTAACTATGATAGTCACATGCACAACAAATAATACAGCGGTTCCTGATGTTCCTGCAGTGTTTAGTTTGAAAGCTGGGTCCTGGCAATCTCAATAGGCAAGGTTTGGTCACCCATTCTCGATATACCAACTAAACAAAAAACAGTAAAAAGCAGAGAAAGGAGAATTATTCACACACTGGGAAGAGGGACCAATAAAGATGTCCAGTGACCATCCCTCCAAAAACCATCTTGGGAGTACTGACCTAAGGTTTAGGTTTCTATGTGGGAGCCAGAATGTCACTAGCAATCGTGGTCAAGGTGTGGTCCCACCCATCACTGCCTCATGATTTGTTTGGCTCCAGTCTCTCTTGCAAGTGGTCTGATCAGCTGCCAGGACTGGGACATCTTTTCTCAAAGACAAGTCCCTCCTCTGGCTGGCACCGGGGCTTTAGCTCTTTTCTCCCTCAAGCATGAAATCTGGGGAAACTGCACCTTCTGGGAGGCCATTGTTTCAACAGTCAGTCTGATTGCTATGCAGAGGGCACACGTGTCTCTCTGAAGAGGCTATCTTCTCTCTTCTCAAGGATAAAGGGGACAATGGGGTGGGGCTGATCTAGTCTGGAAGTCCAAAAAAAAGCTCCCCAAGGGAGATAGGTGGGAGTACTGGGCAGGGATGAGGATCCAAGGGGAGAAGGGGCTTGGCAGGCTGAGGGGAGAATCAGTACTGCTGGAGAACATGAGAGACTTCCTGCAAAAGACAAGGCAGCCTGGCATGGTGCCCAAGACCAGGAGTCAGGAGACCCTTGGGGAGAGTGGGGTTCTAGTCCACCCCTCTGTCATTAGCTTTACGTTGTTGTACAGGATACTTATGTGATACTGAGAACCCCCACTTGGCCTGCATGGATCTCAAATCCTCAGTTTCACTTTCTTAACATTCCGTGGTGTAAAAATGTTGCAGATATGCCTTCTCGTCAGTCTTCGTTATCTTGGTGGAGAATGCAAGATGACGAAGGGGATCTTACCATGTGAAGGCATCACTACTCGACACACACACACGTTGAGCTAGGCTGTGGCTCTATCACCTTCAGAGGCAGATACGTAGCAAATGTGGCTGCCCTACTAAGTGCAAGACAAAGTGGAACTGGAGTGCCAAGGCTCGGAGAGAAACTACCCCCAGGACTGGGTGAATGAGGTTCCTATCAATGGTCTATCTCCTGGTTAGCTAAGGACTCTGTGAAGGAACCAAACCCAAGAGGGGTTGCTGCTGGAGCATCCAGTTCATCTCAAGGATTTCAGCGACTGGCTTTAAAGGAAAGACACATTTACAAATTGACTTCTAGGCTCTGAGTTGGGGCCAGTTGGTCAGAAGATAAAGTGAAGCCAAGTTAGACTATACGATAGAGGTGTAAAGCAAAGGGTGACCCACCCCATGACCAGGGCTGAGTTCTGTACTTTTGCAGACCTTGAATGGCAGGTCTGTACACTATGCTGGGACTGTTTTTTGGGGGTCCATTCCTCACCCTTGCAGTTTGAGAGGTTACCCTGAATGTCTTAGAACCCCAGTCATGAGATCACTCGAATTCTTCCAATTGGCATGAAGGCTGGGACTTGATGACAGAGGGAAGGGGCTATGCTGAAGCATTGGAGTGGAGGGGGCATTTCCAGCCCTGCTCTTCATTACCGAGTGACTGTCAGATGCTACAGCCTGTGCCCCCACCCCTCTTCAGGGATGCAGAAATTCTTTGCCCTCTACCATCTCAGGTAGCTCTCAGCAATCAGCCTTGAATTCCCTCATGTACCTAGCCTGAGGTCATACCTCCCATAATGGGTAACCTACGACAGTGAAGATCAAAGCCAGGTTATAAAAGTATGGCTCCTTCTTTTCTGCTTGGGGCGGCCCCCCACAGCACTGATGGGGCTCTTCATTTCAACTATACTGTGGCTCCCTTTTCTCTTCTTCATCTAACTGTCTCAACAGCACACACTTTGTGTCATGTCTGCCTACCTGGGACACTAACCTGCCATAATGGTCTTTAGCAAATCTCTCTAAACGTTGAAGTCTGGGCTTCCTGGTTTACAAAAAGAGAATATTAAAGCCCATGCCGTAGGTTGTGAGAATTGAAAGCACTCATCCTTGGTGGTATGGTATTTATTTGTGGGTTGAGCAAACAGCTCAGGGGTTAAGTCCTTACAGCACAAGCATGAAAAGCAGTGGAGACTAGAACTTGGATCTCCAGAACCCATGTGTCTTAGTTAGGGTTGCCATTGCTGTGATGAAATGCCATGACCATAGGAACTTGGGGAAGAAAGGGGTTATCTGGCTAATGCATTACTGTTCATCACTGAAGGAAGTAAGGACAGGAACTCAAACAGGGCAGGAACCTGGAAGCGGGAGCTGATGCAGAGCTCACGGAGGGTTGCGGCTTATTAGTTTGCCCCTCCTACTTTCTTGAAGCACCAAGGACCACCAGCCCAGGGGCAACCCCACCCACAATGGATCGAGACCTCCCCCATCAATCACTAATGAAGAACAAAGCACATGTATGTGTGTTGTATTTGTGTGTGACGTCAGAAGAACATGGTCAAGGCACTGAGTGGCTTCACCTCTCAGTTATAATAGGGCTTGCACTCAGGAATGAAAACAGACTTTTCCCAACATCCTGGAGACCACATCCATGCTTGATCTGGGATATAGAACCTTGTGATGAGGGAGAGCTAGGCTGACTTCCATGAGTCTGATGTGTGCTCAGAGGTCTTCCTTTTGGGTGAGCGCTTGCTCTCAGTCCCTCTTTACTCAGGTGGAGGAGCGACTGTGGAGATCAAGAGCAATGGGGAACCCTTCTTAGTTAAGACTTCATTCCCTGAAGATTCCCTGATGAACCTGCCTGGAGGATCTTGATTGGCAGCCAGACTGGCAGTGTTGGGAGGGGTGAGGGAGTAGTAGGTGGAGTGGGGCTAGGGGCAGTTAGACTTGTGCACAGATGAACACCAGAGCCTGAGACCACTCTCCCATTTCCCCCTAGTCCTTATTATCTTTCTCCCTCCCTGAATTCTCAGGTGAACACAACAAAAGCCCTCTTGCTGACTGAGGTTGAATTTTTCTTATCTTACTTAATAGGAGTTCCCAGATTCTTGACTTTCTGCTCTGCCTTACCAGGTCATACCGCCCTTCGATGGCAAAGGAAAAGGGGGAGTGTGGAGGGACCCAGGACAGTTGTATGTCTGTCCCTTAGTGGTGAGGGACTGCTGACACATAGTCGATGCTCAATGATTGTTCTCTTTTATTTCTTCCTATTCCTGCCGCTGATCCACTGTGGTGATAAGTGTGTGTTATGTCTTCAGAGAGACTTAGAGATACAAAATGATGGATGTTAGAGAGGACTCCACTTGGATGTAACTCTACGGTGTTGGTTACATCCTAAACCTCGGTCATTTTCAGAGCAGGTGTCTCAGCAGTGATAACATTTTTGGGCTGAGTAACTCTTTGCTTTTTTTTTTTCCTGTTGTTGTTCTGTGTGTGGTAGGTTGGTTAGACAGCCTCTCCAGTCACCAGATGCCAGTAAGACACCCAACTCATGCTAATCAAACCTTTCTTCAGATGTGGCCAAGTGTCTCCGAAGACTAAGGGAATCAAAGTCAGCTCCAGTTTAGAAGCCCTGGTGTCAGTGGTTTGGAAGAAAACAGAAAGTATTCCCGGACCGCCCCTCCCCCCTCCCCCGCCCGCACCAAACCCCGAAAACCCCAAACCTCTCAATATGCCATCATCTTCACTGTCATCCTGACTTGTACCCACTGCTACCCATCCTGCTCTGGGAAAGACTGAGAGCCGCTGTTTCCTTCCTGGAGAAGCTGGGCATCTGACCATCTGACTTCATCTGGTTGACCGGGAGTAGAAGGAACCCCTAGTTCGTGTAAGAGAACACCCAGGTGAGGTGCTTTTGGTTTCCTCACAGCCCTTTCAGGGGCTCTCGGCAGCAGGGAGCGGAAGTACTTTCAGACCGCAACTCTTCCGTCACTGCTCAGTGTTGCCTAGCAACAGCGCGGGGACCTCAGCAGCCCCAGTAGTACAAACTGTGGACAAAGAACAGAGAAGACAAAGAGTCGTGCCCTGCTCTTTGGGGGCTTTGTATAAAGTTGTTTGCACTCACGATCTCCTGGCTCCATTCTTGCCCCTGGTCACCCTGGCCTTTGAGCCTCTCACAGAGCATCAGCCTGAGCTCTGGGCTGCAACCCTGAGAAAGAACCCAGAGGAGGGTTTGTCCTAGGTCTCCCCTTTCCAGCCTAAACTCCATGTAGACTGAATTCATTCATTTATTCACATTCCCAATCACTCATTCGGCAGATTAATTTTGTGCTTTGGCTCTGTGTTTATTAGACTACTCTGTGTGTATGTGTGTGTGTTTCTAAAAATACTGGAATGACTGAGGCATGACCTAATACTCGGTGCAACAGTGAGAATTTAATTTTATATATTTTTCAGACAGTGGTGGGTCAGTGATGGACAGGCACATACCTTGACTAGGACTACTTAGCTATGCCCAGTTCCATTTAAATATAAGCCTCCCATCAACACTGGGTCACTGGGTCTCTTTGTTGACTCCACCTCCCAATGTAACCACATCAAATCCATCTCCTCCCCCTATTTACTGTTACTTGGCCCTTTAGTGGGCGCACTGAGGATGAGCGACTGAACCTATCTTGTTTAGATTGCCATAGATCAGACTCGTACCCTTAAACTTTCGGTAACTGATTCCACCCGCTAGATGCCAGTAATAACCTCCCATGATGTTTGATGACTAGAAAAATCTCCAGACATTGCCAAATGTCTTCTACAGGGGGTGGGTGTGTAGCAAAATCACCCTGGTTGAGAACCATTGCTGTTGATCTTGGTGGTTGGTGGTGGTAGGGCTTAGGGGAACAGTGCCTAGAGGCTTGGCCACTCTACTAACTACATACTAAAAGTACACACCCCTGAAGCCTAATTGAGTTAGTTGGAACATGCAGCCCATGCACTGACGTGTTTTATCCATTACATTTCTGCAAGGGACAGAGCTGAGTGGCTGGGACAGAGACCTTCTGGTTTATGATCTCTGAAGTGATTACTACATGGTGCTTAATAGGAAAGCTCAGGGTCCTCTCTAGTTTTCAAAGGGATCTAGTGAGATGGGCTAGGGTGGGAAGACACAGACCCACTGAACGGAAAAGATAAATCTTCTTCTCTCCCGCTCTCAGTGGCTTCCTTCATGTGCCAGCTGGGTACTATGGACCAGCAGGTTTGGTGCCAGGCTGGAATTTTCCACTGCTGTCTGGCTCCTGGCCAAGCCGTGCCCAGCTCCCTTTGACCAGCCCTCAGCTCTACTTATCTCTAGGGTAAACAAATGCTGTGCCCAGAGCCTAGAGAGGAACCGGGCTCAGGAGTGTGGCAGAGGGTACAGAGAATCGGAGTCTGATCTGCCAGTGGGGAGAAAGGAAGAAATGGTGAACTGAGTGAAAGAAGGAAAGATGGTTCATTATATTTGGCATTTACAGAGCACCAGCTGGGTTCTAGTCACTGTATGAAGAACAAACACAGTGAGATGCTGTCCTTGTCCTTTCAGATTTGATAGGGTTTGGGGAGAAAATCAGGGAGGGGATCGGTACCCTGGGGAAGCATGAAGGGATGAGAACATGCAGGACTGACCCACCCTTGGTTTTGTTAGAGGTCAGAGGGTTTTTGAGATAGGACACTGATGCCCATGTGTGAGTTCCAAGTCTATCCTCTTCCCCTTGCCTTCGCTGAGCAGCCTGGAAGCTCCCTAGATACATAACTGTTGGTTCTCCATCATTCACTTCTATGCCTTGATTTTCATGTCCCCCTGTGGTTGATACCTTAGTCCCCAAGGAAGGGCCTAAGACATTCCCATTTCTTTTCTGCAAACCATACGACATGCTGGGATGTTTGTGGTGACCACATAGCCCAGTAGAGCAGCTGCTGCTGGGATATGGCTCATGCCAGGCCCTCAGCATGGTCAGCATCCCTCTGTCTTCCAAGGGAACTAAATAGAAACCCAGCCAGTCTACCTCTGCCTTCTCACGTGCTCTCTCATTGTGTTGAGGAGGGGCCATAGGTTGCAGTGCATTGTGTGTGATGGTTACACAGGCAACTGTCTTCAACACCAGGTCCTGTATCTCATAAGGTAAACATGGATGAATGTCTGAAGGGCCTCGGGGTGAGGGTGGCGCTGTTGCCAAGCTTTTATTATTCATACCTGTCCGGTGCTTAATAGTTTGCAAAGCAGTTTGAAGCTACCTCATGAATCACACCACACGAGCTTTATGAGGCCAACAGGGCGAGCACTATTTATCAGTCAGGTGTTTTTGGATGCTGAGAAAATGACTTTTACTCTGTGGGGGTAGGAAAATGAAAATCAATCAAAAGAACTTGTGAGGAAAGACAGAGGGAGGCTCACAGATTCGTCGGGGTTCTAAGAACCAGCTCTTGGGTCCCAGACAAGGGACACAACTTTTCAGAGCCACTTGACAGAGTAGGTTGGTCCTGGGTCTTTCTGTTCAAGGCTCCATCCTGTGGGACAGTACTGGATGAACTTGGTTTAGGGCAGGCACACATGTTCACTGGACAGAGCCCTGGAGGTGTTCTTGGGTACCATGTCTGCTCTTATAGCTACCAACTCCATTTTCTCCACAGGCAAATATACATGTCCTCCAGGGCCAAGCTCAGGTCAGGAACCTTCACCCCCGGACACTAGGCACACAGTCTTTTCCTCTTCATCCTCTTTCTCTGAGTCTTCAGGGAATTTGTATCCCCTTTTCACCTTTGGCTTCTAGTTCTCCACTCCCCTCTATACGAGCATCAGCGGAGTTCATCCCTCTGTTAATTGCCTGTCTTCTGGTGAACGGTATGCCTTGGGCTTATCCTCCAGGACTGTCTGCCTAGTCGGTGGCAGAGTGATGGTTCTATGTTGCAAATCCCATCATGCCCTTGTCCAAACACACTCAGAGATCTCTGGGCTGCCTGTGACATGATTCTCAACTTCCTGTGACCTTAACCTACTGTGAAACTCTTTTCAAAGGTTGCAGTCGAATTTTCTAACGCATTTATTTATATAAAGGAAGCAAAACTTACATGAATCAATACTTACCTATGTTTCTGGTCTAAATCACATTTGGGAACTGCCTATCAGAATCCACTAAATTGATTTCACTATCTGCTAGTGAAGTGAGTCATCTGTTTAGAAAACATTGACTCAGGAATCAAGTTGAATTCCTTTGGAATGATGGAAAAGATCTTGTCCACCTCCTGTGTTCACATAGTGTTTTGGTTTCTGGCCTGTCAGTCTGTTTCTTTGGTTCCTCTGTATATGGCCTGTACTAGGTGAGTTCGCTCACCCCATTGGCTCTCCCTCTGCCTCACTTCCTTCAAGTCTTAGCTCACCTCTTTGGCATAGGTTCCAGCATCCTGATGCCCTCAGGGTACCTTGTGTGGGGGGTTGGGGTCTGCTTAGTTGTCTCTAGTGTAGAGATTTGAATTTATAGATATTCCAAACCCTATAAAACCAGTCTTTTGAAGCGGTGTGGTTTTACTCCCTGACCCCAGTTGACTCTCATGTGCACAAACCTTAGCACTGAAGACTGGACTGGTCATAGAAGCAGACAGGCCCTGCTGTGCTACCTCATGGAAACACTGAAAGTGTCTGCCTCAAGCAAGGGGCTTCTGCAAGAATAGTGTTTTAATAAAGGAGCGGATCATTAATAGTGATGTTCTGGGTAGCTTAGAATGCCAAGTGCCCATGCAGGGCCAAGGTTAGAACTTAGATTCTAGTTTTCGACCAGGAGGAAGCAGCTGCTTCTTAATGGGCTTCCACAAAGCACGGACACATTCACTTTTTCATATGGTAATCTCAGTCCTAAGGAGTGGCAAAGCTGATGTTTACCTGTCTAGGGCTACCTGGCCTGAAGTAACCATGAGGGGGGACAGTCATTCTCATTGGTCTCTAAGACCATTTTTTTCCTGTAATAATATTTGTATAAAAAGAACAGAATTCATTACGATGTTTTCTCACATGTACACAATATCCTCTGATCGTATCTATCCCCCCCATTGCCTTCCCTGGTCCCATCCACATCCCGTTGGACTCCCCCTGGGAAAATTAGAGCCTGTTGTAGGCTCACGTTTCTCTTTTTAAAAATCTAGATTCCATATATGAGAGAAAAATATGTAATATGTATCTTTCTGGGTTATTTTAATTGATGTGATGATATCCAGTTATATACATTTTTTCTGCAAATTACATGATTTTGTTCTATACAGCTAAGCCATGCTTTTGTGTGTGTGTGTGTGTGTGTGTGTACGTATATATTACATTTTCCTTATTCCTTCACCTGTTGATGAACACAGAGGCTAATTCCATCACTTGGCTATTGTAAGTAATGTCACAATAAGCATGGATATACAAGTTTCTCTAAAATGCTGACTTTGCTTTTTATTGGTATGCTTGGGAGTTCTGTCATGCACCTTAAAATTTTTTTAGTTACATTTTAATTATTTATTTGTGTGTGTGTATGCGCACGTGCAGCATGGTTCATGGGTGGAGCCCAGAGGACAACTTGAGGGAGTCAGTGGACAGTGCTCTCCATCCACCTTGTGGGTCCTAGGGCTTGAACTCAGGTTTCAAGTCTTGGTGACAAATGCCTTTCCTACTGAAACTTTTTACTGGCCCCGCCCTCCCTCTTAATGTGAAACACTACCCATCATCCATAGATGCCCAAAGGTCCAAAGGACCAGACACTGCTTTTCCCTTTCCCTGGCATGGAGAAGCCAGGCTTGTGGTCCAGTGTCAGCCACGCTGGTTCACGCACGAGGGAGCTTGAATCAGGAGCTGGTGATGGGAAGCGGAAGAGATGAGGACTCAGTGATATATGCAGACCACTGAGCAGAATGACAGGGGGCCGACCTCTGGGTTTACTGGCAAGATCACTGATGCAATTTAGCTTAGCTTCCCCGTTTGCTTTCTGTGTGTGTGTTAGGAAACTGACTCCCCAGCATTTGTGGTCATTAGGGGACCCATTCTGCGTTAATGACTTTCTCCCTTAATCTACCCACGTTGACTCGCTTGCCACTTGCAGGGACAACCCTCACAAACGCACTTTGCAGAGTAAATATTTGCTGCCAGGAGGATCAGTGACTCTATGACCCAAATCTTCTCTTCTGGCTTTCACTTAATTATTTTTAATTCCACCCTGGCCTCCATCGCAAGCACCTAGCAACAAGATCTTGATCTTGGCCATCTTTTCCACCAGGGAGACCTAATATTGACAGAGACACAGCTGGTGTTCACTCCCTAGGGAGATAGAGTCAATCCCCAGCTGACTCCTGGGGCGGCAAGGGTAGGTGGGTGGGGGCAGGGAATGCTGCTCCTATAGAGCAGGGAAGGTAGATTCAGGATTTTAATGGAGGGCGCAAGGCATGGCAAAGAAATTTTCTGGTGTAGGCTTGCTAAGGAAGTGAATGAGCTTGCTTCCAGAGAGCAGGGATTCTTGCAGAGAAGACACATTTGTCCTCACTGTCAATCATCTTCCCATTTCTACAAGTCCTGAGCCAACCAGCTAGGGCCAGTGAATAAGACTTCAGACATCAAGAAGAGACAGCCAATGTAGCTAGCAGTTCCGGTTTGGATACTGGCTCAGATGCAGATGATATGATGCCAACAATGTATCAAGTCACAGATGCAGTTGGTGTGATGCCAACAATGTATCAGTAACTCCCTGGGCGTGGCTGGTGGGAAGCACCATAAGAGACATGGAGGAGGTCCAGAAAGGTACTGTCCAACAGTACAGGGTAGAAGCGTGACAAGAAACCATGGCTAACGCGCCAGGAACCAGTCTCTGCCAACTCTAGACTAGGCAACAAGAGGATGGAGCTTAAACTTAGAGGTGAGGGAGAGGGACAGCATGCTCTCCAAATATTTCTAAGACCTTAGAACGATTTCCACTCTCACTTTGGCTTCTGGAACCTGGCTACTTCCTCCGTTTAGAGGTGGGGTTTGTGTGCTTGCTCCTTGAGACTGCTTCAATGGGTTACTTTTGGCAGGAGAGATGCCAGCTGACTTTGAACACTGCTATCATGTTGTAAGGAAGTGCAAGCTGTGTAAAAGTGACCTGTAAATCATCAACTTGGGCTTAAGCCAGCAGGCAGCATCATGCCCTAACAGCATGAGAGAGTGTGTCTCAGATGTTTCCAGCCCGCATCTTCCAGGAAATCATCAAATGATTTCTGTTTTTTTCTATAAGCCAGTAAAGCTTTACTATTAAAAAAAAAGAAACCCCTCTAAGTGGAAAACCCTGTGCCCACCCAGCTTGTGGGCTACACAGGTCTGGACTTTGTTCATGAAGCCTGACACCAGCTCAAAGCTTCACCAGCAGAATGTGGCGTTTTTGGGGCCTCACATCATTACCGAGCATCTAACTCTGCTTTCCACAAGGACACCTGCCTCCCTGCTTACACTGATTTAAGTTCCTAGAATGTTCTCTTGGTAAGCCTAAAACCTCTTCATTTAAGTTCCCATTCATTTTTCCCGATTCTATTATCTATAGAATTGACCTAGTCTCTTGCTTTTGTTTTGATGGCCATAGAAGTCACATGGGATCTCCTGAAACTGTCCCCTTGTATGGCTAAAATATCACCATTATTTTGATCTTTCATCTTAGAGGAAAGTTCATAGATTGTTCTGTGTTCCTCACTACCTCCTCCTTGGTCTGTGGCGGAGGCAGGCTCTGACCTAAGCATCTCTGCCCAGGTAGAATCTAGCTTATATCTGAAGTGATTGGTGGCTTCATGGGGGTGTTGATCAGAGGTCTAGAAAGGGCAGTTTAATCAGGCCTTGAGAGGTGACATCTAGAAGGGAACAGTCTCTGTGACTGGAACATGTGGCGAGGACCTCTTATTGCCTAAAGGACAGAGCCTCGCCCCTTGTGTCTGGGAATATAGACCAAGCAGGCACGCCGGCTGCCCTCAGCTACCCACCATGCTTCTCTCCACTACCCAGGACTGCAGAGTAGCAACCATCGGCCACATCTAGTTTCCAAACATTTCTCTCTGCTCCTGGGGAGACCCTGTACTCGAAAGCAGTGATCCTCCAGTCTCATCCCGTGCCACAGCAGCAGCTCTCTGCCAGGCCTTACATCTTCCTCTTCTGGACAACACATGCAAACAGAATCATCGAATAGGCTCCTCTTGGGTCCGGCTTTTTTACTCAACAAGATGGCTTTGAGTTTCCTCCACATTACAGCATCTCTTTTCTAGCTCTGGCCCATCAAATATACTGACCCTGGTGAGTGGTGGTCCATGGTTTCTGCCCTTTTGCCCTGGGAGAATTTAGGTCTGTGACTGGCCCTGGATGTGAGGGCCCAGCATCTGCAGGTCATGGTCCAAGGGCCAGGCCATCCTCTTCTGGTCAGGAAGGTGGGTGGTGGGCACCTTTGCTGATCTCAGGTCCTTTCTTTCTTGATATGTGAGAAGGGATTGCTGGCCTCTGGTTACTCAGACTGGAACTTGGATAGGGTCCTAATAAGGGGACAGTGTAGAGTGACACCCACCATGTCATCTTCCACACAACATTTGGAGCAAGGCCAGTGAGAGTCACTTAGCTCATTCTCTCCTGGACCCTTGTCTTTCACCATGCACAGGACCTAGCCCATTGGAGCGAAGGTTGTGACACGGGCCACGATCAGCTCTGAGGATAGCCAGGTCTTGCTTAGGCAAGGATATATGTTGGAGCATAGGTAGATGGGATGATGTCTGCTTAGATTTCATAAGGCGCCTATTTGATCGGGAAGTGGGAATGGGAGGGAGGTGCATCCATAAGAGAAGAGCAAGTACCAGGGGTTTAGTGCCCCCTCCCCATGCCTGGCTGCCAGACATCCCTCTGTAAACACTTCTTTCCTCCCCTCTTCCTTTTCCATTTCCCCCTTGTCTCTACCTGACTCCTTTTAGGGTCTCATCTTGTTCAGAGTAATAGCCAAGGCTTTAAAAAGTCCTCTTTGTGTTTCTTCCTTTCCTGATCTCATCGTCTTGCTGTTTCTTGAGTGCCCTGGGCCCATGGCTGCCCCAGAATCTTTGTAACTGCGGTTCCTATCCGGCATCCAGATAGTTCTACACTGCCCGCTTACTGACTTCAGTCAGTGTTGTCTCTGCTACTCTCAGATTCCAGTATTTCCTCCTGCCCTTTTATTAACGTGTCTTCTACTGAGTATCAGTCACTAGCAAGCTAGTGTATGTGTGTGTGTGCATATGTGTGTACATGCGTATATGTGTGTATATGCATGCACACACATATGTGTTCATATGTGAATTAGTAGCCATCTTGTTTTGTCTCTTCACTGACTAGAACGACATCTCTGTGATTTTGTCGGTGTGGCCCTTTGCTATGCACCCAGTACCTGGCACAGTGTGTTTGTTGACTGAATGGATGCTCTGAATTCACACCCAGGGGACCTGAAACCCTGCTGGGCTGAACTGGAATGCACAGTTGCCTCCGTCACCGTCGACATCAGTGCGAGTGTGGCTCTCTTCAGCTCCAGCTGGAGCAGGGCTCTGGCCATACAGGTCTGGGGGACACAGCAGGTGTCTGATTGTTGACTTGACTTCAACCCAGTCGAGGAAATGCATGGCCCCAAAAAAGTGTCATAACTTGTACAAAGGAAACCTGAGGCAGTTTCTCCAGTTTTCTTCCTGGCTGGCCCAAGATCTCCTGAGCTTCCTGGTCCTCAGCACTCTTTTGAGTCCTGTCATCTGACAAGGCCATGTCCAATGTCCAAAGGAGATCCCATAACCCCAGAACCTGGCAATCTCCTTCTTAGGTGTGGGTGTGGGTTATTTAGAGAAGAGGGGAGTCCAGCTCAGAAAAGTAGTGTGCATCCCTTGTGTATTGAGAGATTCTCAGGTGTGTGTATGTGCACGCTCAAATGTGCATGTGTGTGTGTGTGTGTGTGCATGCGTGTATGCATGTGTGTGTGCATGTGCGTGTGCGTGTGTGTGTATTGAGGAAGAGGGAATCACAGGAATACTTTTGAGTTCTTCCCCTGTGACATTACCAACAGTTCCTGGCACACCCCAGGTTTTAGTGGCAATACAGTTCTCTAAAATGTAATCATAATTGTTTTATGTCCTTCTATTTTATTTCACTGATAACACTGATTTTCATCCCCAACTGCACCTTAGCCTCACTGGAGAGCTTCAGAAGATGCTGCTTGCTGTGCAGGCTTTTCCCTACAGCAGGCAACTGGGAGTCTGGACATGGACTTGGGCCATCAGCATGCTGCTGAGCCCCCCAGGTGATGAACTACAGCCAGGGCTGCGCTTCAGTCTTTTGGGAAGATCCAGACGTTTTATTGGTACTTTAGGGAAATTGCCCTGAACTTGTACTCTGGGAGGTGGGGGTGGGAGAGGGTGGGGTGGGTCAGTGCTTACTTACACCGTCATATCATCTTCAGCCTTGAGCAGGTTTCTGGGTCTTTTTGATCCTGATTCTATTCTTTAGTAAGGAGAAGATGCTGTCTCACCTGCTGCTGGACCATGGTTGAAAAGGCATATGTGCAAAACAGCTTTGTAAATCTTGAAAGGAAATACAAATTCCGGAAAGAAATTATTAGAATTATATGTGCTGGTCTTTTGTAGAGACCACAAAATGGGTGCACGCTCACAGGAAGGGCGTAGTGAAAATGAAGCCATGGCAGGCTCCACTCAGTTTGCTAAAGCCGGAAATCAAACATGCTTGTGATTCCAGGATCCGACACTAGAGGGTGAAAGCTCCATGGCACAGCCTCTAAGTTACCTAGTTGTGTGTGTGGTGGTGGTGGTGGTGGTGGGGGGGGTGTGTGTGTGATAATTTTCTGCCTTCCCTTGGCTAAAATGCGATTATTTGTGGAAAGAATCATCTAAATATCAAGATCAGGCACCCTTCTTGCACTATCCAAGCACAGTCGGTTGGCGGATTCCTTCTTCTCTAAGCCCCTTTTTTCAATCTTTGTCAATATTTTTAGTCATTGTAATCAACATCCTCTTTGGCCTGGTGGGTTCAGATGTAAGAGCAGCGTCAGAAAGCTTTGTGTCTGGCAGAGACCCAGGAAGGAGGCCTCTTGGCTCCCGTGAAGACTTAATTAGCGCCCGGGCTGTTCTTTCTCTCATTCCGGGCTCTGCTGACCTCCTCTGGGCTTTCCGGGGTGGGGGTGGGGGTGTGTATGGATGTAATGCCACACTTCCTGCCTCCTCCACCTCCCGGGTGGGCCCACTCTTTGCAAGTCACAGGCGGAAGATGTAGATGCCATGGAGGGTAACCGTAGAAACTGACAGCTGTCATTTTGCCATTAAGGAAGCAGGGACTTCTAACTGAAGGAAAACTGACCACAACGCTGCAGCTTACATCTTACAAGACTAACACTTGTCTGTTGAGTTTCCCCTGTCTTTCTCTGCTGTTTGAAAATACGTCTGAAATGTGGGCATCGTTACGGCTTAGCTGGTGTCAGTACAAGCATTCATTTTGGAGCAACAAACAATTCCCAAAGGTTGTCTCTTGTGAGGCAACTGTGTGTTGAGCTGGCCCACACACAGTCCCTATGACAGAGAAGGCTGGGGCTTTCCAATGGCTCCTGTCCTGTGCTACTCCCCGCCCTAGAGAGCCGGAAAGGGTGATGGAGAGCAAGAGCCTCACTCCTTTTACCATCCCACTAGCGCCCTGGGTCCCCAGCGGCCCAAGGTTAGGGCTTACGGGGCATGAAGGGTGGGTTTTCTAGATAAGGTATTGAGGCAGAAGTGTACAAACTGCTGACTAGTGGAGCGATGTGACGTCACCCCCGGTGGGCCATGTCTAGTGGAAGAACGTGAACGAAGCAGGGAGAGGTACTTGGTCGGAGTGAAGGTGAGTTGTACAGGGTTTGTCTCCCAAACAAGGTCCCTGCTGTGGCCTTTTGCCAGGTCCCTGTTGTGACTGTTTGGTTTTTTTCCCACTGTGGGCTCTCCCTGCTCTAGGGTAAGATTCCCCGGATTACTCAGCCCTTGCCTCTCTTCCTGTCCCGTTTCACAACACCCTTCAACCACTTTCCTTCCTCCTAGAGCCTCCTTTTGCGTCTCTAAGGAACCCTTCTTTTTCCAGAGGCACGTGTGTCCTTTTGTTCTTTGCAGACTGTGATGTCCTATTTGACTCGATCCGAGGCCAAGCACAGGACTTCCGGGTGGGCAGGTGCCCATCCTTAATCATTTCAGTAGGGCAAACATTATAGGTGGGGACAGCAAAGTCAGATCATAGTTCACATCACAAGGCGTTTGAGGGAAAGCACCTGCATATAACAGGTGTTTACAGTCAAGGTGGGTCTGCTTTCTCCTGGTGCCAATCTTAGGGAACAGTTGGGACAGCCTTGGCTGTCCCGTTTCTAAGCCTTCGCCCATTCTATTCCCTCCGCCAAAAGCATTCTTCCCATCACTGTGTTTTCACTTCTCCAGATCTTCCCTTTTACAGATCAAATGGTTCTTCGTCCTGGAAGAGCACAAGTCTCCCACTGACTTGTTAGTTCTTGGCAAACATCACTAAGATCATGAACGACATCTGGTGAATTGCTGCAGTGGTGGCTCCCCGATCTATCCACACTGCCCTGTGCCCATGCCTTCTGCCCGCCCTCCTGACATACTCTGACCAGCAGAACTCTAGAGGAGATGGAAGCAGAGCATGAAAAAAAAAATGTGTATACTGCATGTTCTTGTCTTCACTTGCTGATCTCGGAAGCCAGAAACCACCATGTGCAAAGCCTGGGACAGTTGGCTGCTGGATGATTGGAGTACAGGAGCGATTGTCCTCTTGCTCTGGTCAGCAGCCGGCCCAATCAGCAGGCACAGGGCAAGAGCACTGGGCTGCCAGATGTCCTGCTACTTAGCTGTAGATAAGCACGGAAGAGCCACTGACCAGAGTCAGGCCATCTCACACCAGAGCTTCCCGAGATGCAGAATCATGAACTCAAGAGACTGTTCTTTTTTAAAGCTGCTTGGTTCTGGAGTGGTTTGTCAAATAACGGAAGTAGACAGAAGACTGAATCACTAGAAAGAAAGATGGCTGGTGTATTGAAACTAAGGAAAACTGGGATTTCCTTGTTAGTTCTACGTGTCTCCTTGATGCAGCCTAGGGCATCACTTCTCAACCTGTGGGCCCCAGCCCCTTTGGAAGTCAAATGACCCTTTCAAGGGGTTACCTAAGGCCATCAGAAAACACAGATATTTACATTACAATTATAACAGTAGCAAAATCACAGTTATGAAGTAACAGTGAAAATACTTTTATGGTTGGGGATCACCATAACATGAGAGACTGTATTAAAGGGTCACAGCATTAGGAAAGTGTGGAATATTCCTTTACATTGTGTGAATATATGTCACTGTGATTGGTTTAATAAAGAAACTGACTAACCAACAGCTGGACAGGTAGAGGTTAGGAGGGACTTGCAGAAAAAAAGAGAGCTCGAGGAAGAAGGGAGGAGACTTGGGGGCAAGAGGAGACTCAGAGAGACGCAAGATGGATTTGCTGTAGTTTTTTTTTTTTTTAAAAAAAAGGTATCACCACATGGCAGATCATAGACAAGAAATATGGGTTAATTTAAAATGTAAGAGTTAGCTAGTAGCAAGCCTGAGCTATATTGGCTGAGGATTTATAATTAATAATAAATCTCCATGTGGTTATTTGGGAAATGACTGGCTGGACAGAAAGTGCCTACAGGAAGGCTGAGAACCACTGGCCTAGTCACCTGAGAAGGGGGTCTCAAGTGGGGTAGTTCCTAGATCAGTTTAGTCTGCGGGTATGTCTGTGGAAGATTGTCTTGATTGTTAATGGGTGCAGAAGGGCCCAGTCCTGTGTGTGGCACTGTTCCCTGGGCATCTGAGTCTAGGCTGTAGAAGCACCAGCCTTCAAATGGTCAGGCAGTTCCTCCATGGTTTCCACTGCAAGTTCCTGATTTTGACTTCCCGCAGTGATGGGCTGTGACCTGGAAGCAGAAATAAACCCTTTCCTCCCCCATGTTGCTTTGGATCATGTCAGAGTGGTTTTGTCACAGCAACAGAGAGGAAACCAGATAATGGGTTTTTTTTGTTTTGTTTTGTTTTTTTTTTTTTTTGTAGAATAAAGGAAAACAGAATGCATAAATATGATTGCAAGATAAAGTGTAAAACTAACATGCAATAAAAAGGCATCACTGGCCAACATAGTGAGGTTCTGTCTCAAACATAAAAATAAAGAAGAAAGGAAGCAACCCTTGGAGCTATCTTCTGTCACAGACGCAGATGGCAGCATGCAGAAGTGGAAGGACAAGGTAATGTCAGAGTGCCAGGGAGGGAAGTAAGAAGTGATGTCCTGTCCAACAGAAAGCACAATGTCTGTTCAAAAGTGAAGAAAAAACCTCCAAGTGTGCAAACTTGTCAAGTTCATTTACTAGTCAAAAATAAAAATGTTGCCACATAATCACAAACCTGTGATCTTCCCACGACAAACTATCAAAATGGCAAAAGAAAAAAAAAATCAAGAATAAAATGGTTACTAGGAACCAAAACTTCTTCCATGCCCCCCCCCCAAATTCTATTTGTCAATCTTATACATGTTAACTCCTAATTTTATGACTTGTCCCTAAATAAGGCTTCCTCAAACCAAGGTACATACTCCAATAGAGTTTGATGTCCTGAGCCGGGGCCTTCAGAAATGATCTGGTAAGGTCTGTTTGATCCCACAGAGTCCTTTTGTCATAGAGATGAGTTGGGGACAGTTTTTCTAAACAGACCGTCTGATGCACAGCCCAGGGGAGGCATATCTCCTCTGTGCTGGACAGACTTCTCCAGGCCTCTTATCCCAGTTTCTTCTTAGGTTGTGAACGCCTGTTTGTGGACTCTCCCCTGCACTGTGGCCTCCTTCAGGCTGGGGCTGTGTGTTACTCACCAATAGATCCTACTTTTTACCACAGTACAAACATGTGTGAGTGTAATCGGCATGTTGTTTAGTTAAAAAGCCAACACCCGAGTTTCCTATATTTGGTAGTGACAGAATTTCTGCAGGGTGTTGTCTGCTTGTGATTGCTGCACAGTGATTTTGGGCAGTCCGGTCTCTGTGCAGACTCAGTTCCCAACTCTGTGCCCAGCAGCAACGCAATAGGCACAGTGGGAATATTTACACCATAGGTGTGGGCATATCAGGGTTGTGCTTCTGGTTTTTGACATTTTTTATCAGCACATCAGGGGTTTTTGCTGAGTTTCTGGTCAATGTTTGAGAACTGTTGACTTCGGGTCAGCCAATTGTGGCTTGAGGGCCAAATACAACCTGTTGCTTGCTTTTGTGACTCCCAAGATCTGTGTTCATGTGTGTATAAACTTTTCAAAGTTTTGTAAAAGAAGAAAGAGGAGGAAGAGGTACAAAGAAAAGAGAAGGAAAAAGAGAAAGAGGATGAAGAGGCGAGGTGGGAAGAGAGAACTAATAACGCAGACGGTGAATTGTTTAACATCTAGCCTTTGCTGACCCCTGACCTAGGGAATCTTAACTCTGGTTGCCCTTAATTAATATCGCCATGGAGAGCTAGTCAGTCGTTATTGTGTCTGTACCCCATAATGCCTGAGGTGGGGTTTCACTCTTTTTTCTCTGAGGGCCAGGTCTCTTGGCTCTCACCCTCTCTCACTGATCCTCCAAACTTGTTTCTGGTCCCAGATACCATTGAGTCTCCCGTGAGTGATTTTTTTTTTTTTTTTTTTTTTTTTTTTTTTTTTTTTTTTTTTTTTTTGGCTACCATGAATTCAGTCATTGCCTCATCTGAAAATAAGTGAGTAGAGAAGGTGAGGACCACGAGATGGGGCGGACATGGGGGGAATGTATATACAACTATTTTACATGGGGGTTCTCTGGGTGACGAGAACCACTTGGTAGCTGAGCCATGCTCTGCTCACCTCCCTGATGGTTGGAGCCCACGGGAGACGCGGGACAGAAATATTCCTATTTTGGGTTAAAACAGGTGGGTAAACTTGTTACTCTTTCAGGGATGTGCAGGGAGGGGTACTTCGGAGTCTGGTTTGAGTATGCCTTGAGTCAGGTACATCTCTCTGGTTCAGGAATGTCTCTCTGGGTCTTGTAGGTCTCTCTGATTCAGGAATGTCTCTCTAGGTTCGGTAGCTCTTTCTGGGTAGGGTAGGTCTCTCTGGGTGCTCCAAGGAAGGAAGGGGCGGAGGACCTTGGAAGATGCTCACCTCATCTGTTTGTTTTGAGGAATGATGATAAAAAAAAAATGTGGTG
This sequence comes from Microtus ochrogaster, assembly GCF_000317375.1. Classification (NCBI taxonomy): domain Eukaryota; kingdom Metazoa; phylum Chordata; class Mammalia; order Rodentia; family Cricetidae; genus Microtus; species Microtus ochrogaster. Next base: position 31,800,663 of record NC_022014.1, read on the forward strand.
AATTATGTTTAACCAACACACCAGAGTCAATTATAGCTCTAGGCATTAAGGTAGAATACATACTTGGAAGACTATCATTGCTCAAGAATGTGTGACCCTTCCTGGGAGACACTTCTAAAGCCTGCAGCAAATTCTTTTGAATTTATCTTATGTTGGTAACTTTCCTATGATGATAGGTTAACCAAAATTCAGTTGGGATGAAACAGATTTGCTTAGTGATGAGGCAAAAAGATGATAACTCATTTTAAAACAAGAAACTTAAGCATTCCCATGGGCAATGTAGCTTCGTAATTATTGAAATTATGGATTGTGGAGCCCGGTAGTCTGGGTTTACAGCCAGGTCTATCACCTGCCAGAAACAAAAATAATAATGATTTTTTTTTTAAAAAATTCATATATATTTGCTGTCAGTGTTTTTTCTTTAGGCATTCTATGTATTTCAGGGTGATTTAATACTTATGTCTCTAATGGTTAATAATGTTGAACATGTCTGTCTTCCATATAGTAAACTTTGGGGAAATGTATATTCAACTATTTTACTCATTTCAAACCTTTGTTATTTAGTGCATGTGTTTTTTTAAATGTTTTTTTAAGATTTATTTATTCATTATGTATACAGCATTCCTTCCATGTATGCTTGCATGCCAGAAGATCATACCAAATTTCATTACAGATGGTTGTGAGCCACCATGTGGTTGCTGGGAATTGAACTCAGGACCTCTGGAAGAGCAGTCAGTGGTCTTAACCTCTAAGTCATCTCTCCAGCCCGTGCATGTGTTTCTTGTTTTAAAAAAGGTGTATTATTTTTAAGATTATGAGTATATGTATGCGTGTCTATCCGGGTGGGAGTATGTTCACATAAGTACAAGTGCCCATGAAAGTCTGAGGCATTGGATCCCCTGGAGCTGGAGATGCAGGTGATTATGAGCAGACAGTCCTGTGTGAACGCTGGGAACTGAACTCAGGTTCTTTACAAGAGCAGTATTTGATCTTAACTACTGAGCCATCTCTCCAGCCACTGGTAAATTAATTAATTTTAATTACAATTAAAATTTTTAATTTTTTTAAAAAAATTGTCTTGGTGACTTGACTTTTTATCATTCTATAATATTCCTTTTCATCCCTGAAATTCTCTTTGCTTTTTTTGGTGTGTGTGTGTGTGTCCCACTCTCTGAGTCAGGCTAGCCTGGACTCTTGATCCTCTTATCTTAGGTTCTCGGATAACATGTATGCACCACCATACCTAGCATATTCTCCTTGTTCCTACATTAGCTTTTCGTCTTCTTGAAATTCAGCTGGAGTTGCCCCAAAAAGCTGTAGCAGGGAAGTGACCAAAATCTGTGTTCCCAAGACCCTGACAAGGGGCTGGCTAGGAGTCCAAAGGCTGAGGCACAGAATTGAGAGTGGCAGGTGACTGTAATCCCAGATACTCCACAGGTCTCCTCAGGAAGACTGTAGATTTGAGACCAGCTTGGGTAGTTTTGTGAGACCTTGTCTCAGAATACAGTGTGGGTAGAGGCTGTTCTGGGATGTAGCTCGGGGGTAGAGTGCTTCCTACAGTGAGTGAGACCCTGGCTTCCTCCACGTCTAGTCTAGAGGAGGGTGCAAGAAGCACTGATGCCAGTTGGCCTGTGCAAAATATCTGTAAGAGGAACTAATTTACAGAGTGCTGAACCTTATCCCCAAGGTTGACAGGGAGAGAAAGGATTGTGCTACGTAGATAGGTCTTCAGTGAAGGGGTCAGTATAAAGAGTTTTGAAAAATTATTACTACTATTGTTATTAATGTGTATGGGTGACATGTATGTGAGTAGGCACATGCCACAGAATGTGTGTGGAGGTCGGAGAACACCTCTGTGAACTTGGTTCTCTCCTCCCACCTGTACATGGAACCCGTGGGTCAAACTTGGGTCTTCATGCTTGTGCAGCAGGCGGCCTTACCTGCAAAGCCGTCTTGCCAGCCTCAGTGTGGAGTTTTTGTGAGGACTTGAGGAATATGGGGTCAAGGCTGAGGCCATGTTTTTTCTTCCAGAGTTTTGGGCAACCACTTTATTACCTTTATCAGTAACTGGAGAGTCGGATGCCTTGGCACAGGTTTTAGCCTGCTGGGGAAACGCCACAGCTGGCCAAGTCAAAGAGTAGAGCCCTTAAGCCACCCTGTGATCTTATTCAGGAAACAGAAAGTGGGTGAAATCAGGCTCCCTCCATCCATTAGTGCAACCTCCACCTTTCTTTTGGTTATGTTTGTGTAGCCTATGTTTCCCCATCCGTTGCTTTTAGCATGTCGATATCATTGTGTTTGAAGCGAGTTTCTTGTAGATAGCATATAATTGAGCAATTGCAAATATTCCACCTGGGTAATCTCTGTCTTGTAATTTGCGTGTTGGATTCAGGCCTATCATTTTATTGTTTGTTTTCTCTTTGTCTTTTGTTCTCCCATTTGCACTGTTTTAGTGAGCTCGTGTGTGTGTGTGTGTGTGTGTGTGTGTGTGTGTGTGTGTGTGTATTTTTCCCCTTGGTGGTTGCCTTAGAGGTTACAATGTAACTACTATGTTCATGTTCGCTTGTTCTTTATGAGTTTAAGATAGAGGACATTTAGAACTTTATGTGGGTGCCATTGCTCTCCCCCTATGCTGGAGGGTCTTAGATCTTATACCCATAGACATCAAACATATCACCAACGGCTTGAGTTACTCAAAACGAGGTTTGTCTGCTCAGCTCTGTTATTTTATTGTTACGTCACACTGAGCTATTTGTGGCCATAAACAAGACACAAGGATGTGCGAACATTTTTAAATTTATTATATTTCATATGTATGGATGTTTTGACTGGTTGTATGTATGTGTACCACGTGTGTAGCTGGTACATATAGAGGTCAGAAGAGGGTGTTGGATCCCTTGGAACTGGGGTTACAAATGATTGTGAGCTGTCACGTGGGTGCTGAGGTCTGAACCTGGGTCCTCTGTAAGAGCAGCTAGTGCTCTTAACCACCGAGCCATCCCTCCCGCTCCTCTAGAGCAAATTTCAATGACATTCCTGGAGCAGGGCTCAACAAGAAGATACTATGATTTTATAATTGATTTTGAATCCTCATTAGCAGAAATGGGGGCACTTGGGGAAGCAGGGAAAATGTATACAGTGCAGGAAATGGGGTGTCTGGAGGAGACTGGGGATCTGATTACATGGAGGGTAGGCTGAGGGAAGAGAGTTTTTGAGAGATGGAGTCTTTCTGATTGCCTTCCTTTGATATTCAATCTAGAAGCCATGGGACCCTGTAGGAATCACCTCATCCTCTTGACCTTCCTTTCCTTATGAGACAGCGTACATGAAGGAACGCATATACTTCTTGCATGGTGGTAATTGCTCTTGCCATGGAAGTCTTCCTGTGTGTAGTTTGTGCCCCCACAGATTTATCAAAACAGCTTGTTTAACTCTAAAAAAGAAAGACAGAGGAAGGCTCAGCAGCTGCCTCTTACTTGTGGCTGTCAGCCCCTGGCGCACATCAGTTACCAGATTCCTGTGGCATGAGCCTGCTGCCTGCCTGCAGAGATTCCAGCTCAGCTGCCGACTGAGTGGTGGCTAGATATTAGATCTACTGAGAGCTATCAAGTGAAGAGTTTGTTTCTCTGCTGATTACAAATAGAGACAAATGCCCACTAATGCTCCAACTTTCAGATCTCTGTGAGGGTAGCTGGGCATTCTCAGCTGCGCCAAGGAAACTCCCCTTCCCTCCTCTCCATGTCTTCTTTTCCTCTCTCTTCTAAAGGATTTTAAAAAGTGAGCGAGCGTGTGATTGTGTGTCTCACACACATAAGTGCAGGAAGTGCTCTTACCTGCTAAGTCATCTCTCCAGCTCCAAATGCCACCTTCTTGAAATTGTTTTTGTTGGGTCTAGAGAGATGACTCAGTACTTATGAGTGCTGACTGCCCTTGTAGAGGACCCAGGATCGATACCCAGCTCCCATCTGGCAGCTCACAACCATCTCTAGTTCCAGGGGCACGCGATGCCCTCTTTGGGCCTCTATGGACACTGCACACATTTTGTACCTATAAATCCATCCATATACACAGAGAAACTGATAAAATAAAACAAGTAAATATTTAAAAATAAATTGCTTAGCCGGGCAATGGTGGCGCACGCCTTTAATCCCAGCACTCGGGAGGCAGAGGCAGGCGGATCACTGTGAGTTCGAGACCAGCCTGGTCTACA
>NC_022014.1:31804972-31821995 GCF_000317375.1 Microtus ochrogaster
AGAGCTAGTTCCAGGACAGGCTCCAAAGCCACAGAGAAACCCTGTCTCGAAAAACCAAAAAAAAAAAAATTGCTTTAGTTGGACACTTTTGTTGCAGCCACGAGGCAAGTAGCAGAGACATCTTTTACTCATGCATAGTGTTCATCTCGTAGCCTCTTAGCACTTGCAAGGCCTTCAGTGTGTCTCTTCTCTCACTCTTTATGTTGATCATTCTATTTTGGTTTTCCTCATGAGTCTGTCTTTATTCATGTATCAAAGACTCAACATTTGGTTATCTTGATCTCACTTATTCTTTTTTTTATAATAATTGCTTTATGTATTTTGTTGGTGCAAGAAGGTTAATCCTGTCTTTGTCCCCTTATGCTGGCAGAAGCTGGGTGCCTGTGTGTTCCCTTCAAACTCTCTGATTTGGGTGCAGTTGGAATAACTTGGTGGGATGTATTAAAATGCAGATGCTCTGCCCAGCAATATGAAGCCTGGGAAATGGGCAGACATCTGCCTCTTGCCACACTTGCTGCCTTTATATGCCCTTTCACCTTTCACCTGTGTCTAAGTGTGCTTTGTGGATTGCTGGGTTCCATCCCATTTCTCCTGGTTGCTATCTGCAGTCCAGGACAAGTTCCTTCATTTCTCTGGATCACTATCATAACTTTTCAAGGTTATGGGAAGAGAGATAATGCATGGACAGTGCTGACACAGGATAAAAACTTAATAGATGTCAATTGTTACTGCATTGTGCTATCTTTCCTGATAGCTCCAAGGGCCCGTTTTACAGATAGAAGTGGAAAGGGGACTGTAGTGACAGTCATTTGGCTAGCAGAGCTAAAGGTGGAACCCAGGTCTGACCTCTAGTCCAAAACTTTCTCTACCTCGGTTGACTCTGACTTTTAGGTGGTTATTGGGCAAGGGGGAGAGGGTGTGTGTGTGTGTGTGTTAAAGACCGGAAACAATCTTTCCCTTTGCATGAGGTTCAAGCCTGCCGCTAACTTTCAACTTTGTGGGCATTACTTCCATACTGTGGTGTTTGACATCATGCCAAGTCCTGGACTTTAATCCAATCACAGTTTTTGCAATGGGTCTGACTGATGGCTAGTATTCTGCCTCCAACATTCAGGGACTCGAATATAAGTGTGAACGTGTCCAGGGGCTGGGCAGTACTCTGGCTTTATGATCTGCTTCCTTTGCTACGTTCTTTAGTTCCAAAGCCCCTTGTCTGTCCCAGTGCAACACATTCAGAAACCTGCCTAGTGCAAAACTGTTGATAACACCGAGCAGGATCTGTTCCTGGAGAAGGTAAGCTGTAGGCACACAGCCTCCAGCCACTCAGCTTGAGGCCTGAAGCACCTAGCTGCCCATTTCAAGCAATACACCTTTCATTCCCTTTTCAGACTGTGTTCACTTGTAAGTGTCAGGGCTTGTGGAAAAGTAGGGTATCATTTTTTTTTCCCTGTGTATAACAACAGGGTTAAACAAACCCATTTAAATGGTTACGAAGGCGATGAAAGCTTTCACCACGTTAAGTAGAACAGGAGGAATTTGGGATGATGGACAGTAAAAACGAGACATTGTCGATTTAATGCAGAGTGGCCGCCATGGCTGATAAGTCTGGAATTAATCAGGATTCTTCCTGATTGGAACTGGTTATGAGGAAAGGGTGTGGACAGCGTGATTTCTGAGTGCTCATCATTACGGCAGTTGGTCTAAGGACACCTGCATAATTGACCCCTGGCATTGACTTATATCAATGATAAATGATAGCAAAGATAAAGGCGGTTCATTTCAGAAGTCAGCTTCAATGTCTTGGTTTGTAGCCCTTGTCCCCGTGGGGAGGCTGCGTTGGTACCCACCAGCATAATTGCTTGAATGTGGCTGATTCCTTCCAGTGGCCTTGGAGTCCAATATGTGTTTTGAGTGGCTATAGTTCATGGACCAGAAGTTTGCTTCCCTAATACATCTGGCTTATGTGAATCTCCATTCCTCACTTTACGTATTTGTGTACATTAAAATACAGTAAGCAGGAGAGAAAAGGGGAGAAAAAGGGAATGTAAAAAGTTCCACCCATTTCAGTGGTTCTCAACTGTAGGAGGAGAGCCTGCTTGTTTGTCCCAGCTGCCTGGCTAGATTAGCCCCGAAATAACCACACAGAAACTGTATTAATTAAATCACTGCTTGGCCCATTAGCTCTAGCTTCTTATTGGCTAACTCTTACATCTTAATTTAACTTATTTCTATTAATCTGTATATCACTACGAGGTCATGGCCTACCAGCAAGGTTCTGGCATGTCTGACTCTGGCGGTAGCTCCATAAGGTCTCCCTGACTCCGCCCTTCTTCCTCCCAGCATTCATTTCTGTCCTCCCTGCCTACCTAAGTTTTGTCTTATCAACAGGTCAAGGCAGTTTCTTTATTCATTAACCAAGAAAAGCAACACACAGACACAAGGACCTCCCACACCACTTAACCTGAGGGTCATGACCCCCATAGGGGTTGCATATCAGATATTTACGTTACAACTCATAACATTAGCAAAATTGCAGTCATGAGTCGCAACTCAATAATTTTACGATTGAAGGTCACCGCAACATGAGGGACTATAGTAAAGTCTCTGCAGCTTTGGGACGGTTGAGAACCACTGACCTAAGCCTTCCTGAACTCTGCCATATATGTAACCTTTGCTGAAGTCCTTAAACCATGTCACATAGCACGCTTCCATGCCTGTATCCTCTGAAGAACATAGTGCTGGTATCGACACGCCTTTGTGCTCAGCACAGCAAGACACCTGACTATACAACTTTACCAACATGGTTGGTTGCCCAGGAGATCCTCATCCATCTCTGGACTTTTGATTTCACCCAGCGAGGAAGAATGAAGTGGCAGGAAGGGCAGCAAGCCAGGGATCAGGCGGAGCGGGTTTCAGGCCACCTGTGACTCATTCTCACGTGGGAAACATGGAGTTGGGACAAGAGGAACGCTGCTTTATTTTTTCCCCAGGGGCATTAGACATGGCTGGGTGTGCCTGACAACCTGACAGGCAGCCACGTGTGACTGGCAGATAATTGTTGCCTTTGGTGACATTCCTTCTCAGCTGTGCAAGTGGCCCATGTCACTGGGCTGGGAAAAGGAAACTCACAGGCAAAATGATGGGAATTTTACTTGAAAATTTGGACATAGTTTTGAAGTACTGAAAACACACAAAAAGACTACAGAGTGAAAGTCAACATACGAGAGGGATGGGGAGGGATTGGAGGGCGGGGAAAGTGGGCAGGGGAAATTTGATCCAAGCACGTTATATACATGTATGAATATTAAATAAAACCGAGAAAGTAATAGGAAAGTCAGCGTTGATATAGATTTGCAATAGCGAAAGAAGATTTTGGATTTAATATTTGGAGGCTGACTTCTTTCAGCTCCATGCCTGAAGGTCGCTTCTTCCCTGTCACTGAGAAGAGTTTGTGCAAACCCACCTGTGGTGTACTTCTGTAAAACCAACCATTAAGAGGCAGAGGCAGGAGGATTATGGGTTTCAAAGCCAGCCTATGCAACAAAGTAAAACCCAAAAGATGAGTTGGTTGACAAGTGTACTAAGTGAGAGAAGGAAGAGGTAGGGCCATCTAGCACCAAGCAGGAACAAACACTGGTCCCCACGGCTGGGTCTTTCTCCTAACTCCACTTTGCTGGGCGAGGATTTGCAGGAGGAAGTGGGTACAACAACCTCTAGCAGCTTGCACGGCTCTGTGGCAGAGCAGCCTGGCCTTGAGATTGCCGTGATGAAGAGGGACTCTGGGGACTAGTTCTGGGCCAGATAACCACGTAACTTTCATCCTCAGCTAGTCTGAATGATGAAGACAAAGGAAGGACTTTGCAAGAACTGGAGGTAATGCTGGTAAGGAGTCACTTTGGGAAGGCTAAGCAGAGCAGCAGAGCCTCCAGTACAAACTTCACTGATGCCAAGCTAATGCTGGCCTTGCTTATGAGTCGAAGTGGAAGGGAATGTGGGGTTTGTGGAAGGGGTCAAAGTCCTGAGCACACTAGTGGTGGTGATGGGGAGAGCGTCAAGTGGTAAGAAGAGCTAAGAAGCATTTAGTCTCCAATTTTTTTCACACCGCCCTTCTCCAAACAGGCTGCCGAGAGCTGAAATCTCTGGTTTCATTTGTTCTTCACACAGCCCAAGGGATTTATGGGGTTATAATGCATTACTTTAAATGTTTCAAAAATGCTAATGGAAATCCTCATGCATCTGGGTTTTTTTTTTTTTTTTTTTTGCTTTTTGCATACCCGGTTATGGATGGGCTTGATTAATAAATCATGGGAAAATGGATTAATTATTCCATAATGATTACAGTCTCTTTGGCAGACAACATATTTCAAGACAAGCAGGACGGGGGAGGAAGACTAAAGGAGGATTTTGATGCGATGATGACTAGGTTGGAAACTCACTCAGCACCGGAAGGACGCTCTCCACCTTAGAACTTTTTCCAGAAGGGGAACCACAGAGCACTGAGTTGCCTGGCATTCTAGCTGTAGCGGGATGGGAGTGATGGGAACAATGGAGGTGCTAGATCTTTTTGTCCCCATCTCTACAGACTCAGGGAGTCATTAGGTGAGAATAAGAGATAGCTCATGCCCTCCTGAACAAATGGGGACGCCCTAACAACGCCTCGTTTTGTTCTTCTCTATCCCCTTCTATCTCAGTTCCTCTCACCCACGGTTTTTTTCTGTTCCCATTCACCACCCATCCTTCTTGGCATCTTCCCCTGAAGCATCTCACCCCTCGATGGCTCTGCTCCCTCTCTCTGGCCTTTTCCCTTCTTTTCCAAAGGCCCAGGCATCTCTCCTACCCCGCCTAGCTTTCTTTCTCAGTGAGGGTGATAATTTGTTTTTCTTGAGAACTGAGACCGCCTCTCCAACAAGACAGTAGGAAGCACTCATCCATACCTCCTGCTCTCTGGCTGAGAGATCAGTTGTGAGTGACGTGGGACAGCGCGAGCTAGCCAGGACATGAGGTTCCCCATGGCTGAAAGAGCTGCCAGGGGCTAGATCAGCCTGGCTTGGACTCCGTGTGACAGAGAGCAGGACAAAGTTTATGCTCCTGTGCCCAGGGGGAGTGTAGAAGACATAGAACCATACACAGGCCAGCTCTTGAGCAAATGTTAAATTCCACACCCCAAACCAATCAGGTCAGAAGTTCTCATTCCCAGAGCTAGGGTCAGAGTCTGGGATCTGGCAGCCCTAACAAACCACATTCACCCACCTGTACTCGATGGTCTAGATAAAGACACTTAATAGGGAAAAGATCAGAAAAGAAGATACATTCAATGTGACTGCATAGGGTAGATGAGCAAAGGGGTCTAATAACTCCCCCCACGGCCCATCGAGTTCATTTTTTAGGTCCCAACATGAGTTTTAGATTGAAATAGAAGGCCAGATGTGTGGATAACTAACCAATCTCCATTAAGATATGGTCCTACCCATCACCACTGTCTCAACTCCCGTCTCTTCTGCCAAAAGTCTGCCAAACTGTAAATCTCCCTCAAGCAGCCTTCAGCCTGTTCCTTCTCCCAGCAGGAGGTTCCTGGGAAATTCCACTTCCTTGGGGGTCAATTGTCTTAATCGGCTGATGGCCAACAAGAGGAGTACATTTGTCTGTAGAATGTCTTCATTCCTGCCTGGGCCATTCTATTCCAGGCCTTGAATCCACCTGGCCTGACTCCACTGGAGGATGTACTGACCACCTGTCACTGGACCCTACTTCTAGAGCTGGTCATTCAATAGCTATGGGATAGGGGGAGGTGACCAACCACACTGATTTGTTTAGGATCAAGGGTTCCTAAGACACATAGCCTTCAGCACTGGAGCCAGGAAAGCCCCTAGGGGGATAGGAAGTTGGGCACCCTGTGGGATTAGACACTTTGCATTTTTACCAAGATCCCAGGTGAGGCAGCTGCTGCAGGTCCTCTGACTATACTTTGAGAGGGACTATTTAAGTATTCCTAGGTAGCCTCAGAGGCCAAGAGCTGAGGATTGTGGCCCTGGAGTCTTTCTCAGATGATAGGCTCCAAGCAGGGCAAGAGTCAAGCCTCCAAGTGCTTTGAGCCAGGAAGTGGGTGTGTCATCCGGAAAAGACAGCCATAGGGTAGGAGGCTGATGGAAGGCGAGGATTGGTGGCTAAGATGGGCTCAGGAGTGGGAGGCCATCAGAGCCAATACATGGGGTATGCCCTAGTGGATATTGTCTGGGGCTCCTCACTATGGAATAGGCCAGGGTCTTGGGAACAAGGGAAGCAGAGTAAAGAAGAAAAAGGTTTCTGAGGACTGGGCTAGTGCTGAAGCAACTGGTTTGGGAAAAGTACTAGGAAGGAAGGCAGGAACAATGCACTGGCTATATCTACTTTTCTTATTTTTCTTTGCTGATTTAGGGAGTTTGGGGACAGCATGCTGTGGACCACAGCGCACAGCAGGGTCAGGGACAGAATGGATCCTCCTTAACCCTAGAAGTTACCAACTTCAAATGCTGAAGAAACTTCCAGTGTCTGGAACCTGGGTGGGCTGTGGCCAGCTATTACTACTGGTTGCATTAAAGTGAATATAAATACAAGAGTTTAGGGCTGTAAAACCAGAGACAGGTGATGACTTTCTGGAGGCTTCGCAGATGCACCTGAATCTTCTGATATTTTAATTATAACCTATTACCTCACGGTCCCTCAGTCAGTGCCCTGTCAGCCACTCAGGCCATGACCTGGTGGAGCTTTCAGTCCCATGGCCTCCAGCTCTGCCACGGCCACCATATGTAGGTTTAAGTTAAGTCTCTATCATTCTATTTATCAATAAGACTCAGGAGTCAAAGGTTGGGGTAAAAAACTGCTAGCTCAGAGAGGCTGAGTAGCAACTAGCTGACCTTGCTTTTTGGCCAGAGACACCTCAACAGACACACCTCCTCCCTAGTCCCAGAACCAAGACGAAGCTCAAACTCCAGGCCCCACCCTTTCCTTCCTGTGTGGCTTCTCTATCCAAATTGCTGCCTTCTCTATGGCCAATTCCAGTCGGTTCTACTCTCGTTTCAAGATATAACTATATTGGGGAGCCTTGGGAGCGTCAGTGTGTGATAACATATCCCGCAGCAGACAGGCACCACCACGGGAATCCATTTATTCAGCGCTCATATATGCATAGAGAGCTTTTTCACAGGGTAAACTTGGGCATCTTAGACCCATAGCCAGATGCTGGGATTCTGAGTTTCCCATCCCGGTGTCTCTGACAAAGGCAGTTTGGCTACCACCTTTGTTTTTCTGGCTGGCCTCTAGCCTGGTGTCCCTACCCTGCCAGGAAAGTTGTGGGAGTCTTGGAACAGACTCTCCAACACATGAACAGATTTAGCTATCTGCTAGTTGGCACTTACTGCTTCGTTTCTCTGCCAGGTGATCACTATGTCTCCTGAACCGATACAACCCAAGCATGTGCTGGATGAGGACCCAGAAACATCCTCAGAGAATAAACATAGATCCTTGATGCAGGAGGAAGCAGAGCAAACTCAGAAAACGTTTTTTTCCTTAAACACTCATGCTTGTCTTTCCAACTCCATTGCCCTCAGGGTTGGCCTTTAGCCGGGCTCTTTGACCCTTCATGCAGATAACATTTCTGAACCCACCTCAACCGTAACAGAGTCAACTTGCACGCTAGCCATGGGGAGCTTCCCTATTCCCACCTACGTAATTTCACTGAGAAATGAGTTGAATCTAGGGCACTTGGAGGTAACTGGTTGGGAGTGAACCATCTTTCCCTCTAGAATGTCCATCTCCCCCAGGCTTTGTGGGCTCTGTGATGAAGAACACCCACCAAGTGTGTGTAGGCAGGGGCTACTGATTCTAGGTGCGTGGGAAAACCCAGCTGCCCTCCCTAGGAACCTACTGTTGTGTGAGCAGTGATGAGAAGAGCCAAGATGGGGACAGATCAGACCTAACTTGGCTTAATCTGACCACATGATGAACACCTATGCATTCAGCATTCTGGCATCTGGGGTGACACAGAACAGTGTGGCGTCCTACTCATTCCCTGGGGCAAAGCACAGCCAGGTTGGTACCTGAGGTGTGACTCGCTTGCAGCAGGAGTCTGCCTCAGTTCCCCTGGCCTGAGCTGCTTGCTTGCTTGCTTGTTACTGCCTGAGGCTCTTCGTGACTGGGGAGAAGCCAGCCAACCACTCCCAAAGGGAAGAGAGTACTTAATTGACAGTATAGAGTCTGCAAATCTAGATCTGCCACTTTCAACAGCTTGAACTTGGGAGAACTGCCTCACATGTGGGTTTCCCTCTCTGCAAGATGACTAGGGTCTTGGGGATCTCCTCTGTGTGTCATGGGCACTAATGGCAAGAGGAAACACCCGAAGTTCTACTAGGAAGGCAGAGTCTTAGGTGCTCTCTACACTCACTGAATTTGAAGCTGCATTCAAGAAGATTACCGACAGTTGAGGGAGCGTGGCTCCACAGTCTCCTTTAGCCTTTGCACCTGAGCATTTGTACCTTAAGGAGTCTCCGAGCTTTGCCCCTGCAGATGTGCAGCTGTGGACTGAGCTTTGCTGCAGAGGAGTTTCCCCCAGTTTCCATATGCCCTGTGGCTGCGTTCCTTTGCCCGCTGTTGCTCTCAAAGGTAGCAACAAGATAACTGATAAATTCCAGGAGCTCATTCTCTGTGAGTCAACATTTCCTTCTATGAAAGTCCTTGAAGGGCTAGAGGGATAACCTTATCACAGATTGCTGGACACTCGCTGCCCAAGTCCATGGTCAGATGCTCCATCCTGTAAAAGCATCTGCTAACTGGGAAGATGATTCAAGTTAATGTCTTCTAAGTAGATCCAGGCTGTATGTATGCACCCAACAGTCTTCATCTTGCTATTCTCAGACTAGGAGCAAGAGAGGAAGAAAAGAGTGCAAATAGCACCGGGACCCTGCAGTGCGGGCTTTGTGTGAGGTGGGAATCTCAGCTCTGTCTTTCTTTGGTGTGGACATATGCTCTGGGCTGAGCGGGAGCCTAGTTTTTCTCTGTGAGTGCAGATGAGGCTGTTGTTGAGTGAGAGTCAGAGACTGCATTTGGTATCTAGTCAAAGAAGCGGAGACTGGCTCCATTTCTGGAATTAAATAAGAGCAGCAGCAGCAGCAATAACAATAACAAACAAAACACCCAACTGCCCTGGCCTCAGGAAGACAAGCTGCTGGGACTCCAGCATAGTGTCTTCCTAAGGACTTTGATTACTTGCCCTATTCCTTACTGTGACGATAGCGGGACCTCAGGTAAGAGGTGGTCTCTTCTGGGTATGAGGACAGCTCCCACACACAAATTTCCACCTGATACAATTGATAGGGTCATGAATAAAGGAGGTCAAGGAAGGTTCTGGATAGAAGGACAATCTTTCTTTTTACTGGAGTGTTCTTTCATCATGTCTGTTCAGGTTTCTGAATCCATCCTTGAACTAAGAAGCCAAGCTGCTAGCTGAGCCCAGAGAAGCCAGAAGAATCCATGGGTCAGGGCTAAACCCTGTGCTCTGTGTGTTCCCTTCAGTGAGCATTGCACTCACAGTAGACTTCTGAGGTAAATAAATGAGAAGGCAGTGCTCTAAAGCTGAGGGGACGGGAATGGTTTGCCATCGTGCAGACTCAGAATCAACGTCATGTCACATAACAACATACCCATGTATCCATGTCTTTATTTAGGCAACTGACCCATACCATGAAAGATATGGGACAATTTAAAGGAAACATGTGCATTTAGGGCATAATATAAATACAAAGTGCAAAATCAGACCATGGGAAACATAAATTAGTGGAGCAGGTCAGCCCGGGTTACCAAACAGAGCACATCTCTCCGTTCGGCCCAAGAATAGTGGTCTTCATGAGATACTGGGGTCAGGCTCTATTGGATTACATGTACTTAGAAATACAGTCTTGTCCTTGAAGTCATGAACAACACACAGACATCACAGAAGAAGCCTAGAGCACTTGTCAAAATAAAATGCCTGAAGGTTTCGGTAGACCGGAAGCTCAATGTGAGCAGCCCCATGGCCTGGTTCTCTCTGCACCTAGGTGAGCCTGTGTGAGCAATGCCAGCATACTCATCAGTATAAAGAGTCCCCTGGCATGCACTTAGGCTGTGCATTCATGATTCAGTATCCATGTTGGACTCTGCTTCCGTGTGTCCGCTGAGTGGTAGGATGAAGGGGAGCCAGGGGCTCGGGGTCCAGTGACCATCAAAGGGACATGCCAGCAGTCTTACGTAATACATGTTCATGGGAGACTGGCCGGGTGTCTGCGCTTGATTCCAATGGGCAGTTCTTTGAAAGAACTTTGGCCAGAGGCTTCCTTGGTATCGAAGTCTGTAGCAGAATGGTTCCTATAAAAGTCCTGCGGGTGGAACTTCATGGTTTCTCAATCCCTCACAAACTTCTAGAATGGTGACAGCAGCCTCAGTGGGTTGGTGCAGGATGCTTGGGCTCCAGATAGGGCCCTGTTGTCATTTGTGCCTACCCTTGTGGGTGATGTGAAGGTCATTTGTGCCTACTCTTGTGGGTGATGTGAAGGCTTCATCACGGCAGCATCTGGGTTGCTCTTGGATACTACCAGCGGATGCGCTGCAAAGAGAGCACATTTTGATTTACTTCTTCTGAGCTAGACAGACCCATGCTGGACAAAAATAGATGAGATTCAATGGCCACACTTGGGTCTAAGTCCCAGTGCCCAAGTCCCTCAACACCCACCAAATTTTCTTGGGCTATTGAAAACAAATCAGAGACCTGGATTTCTTCCACCTACCAAATGAGGTTTGAGTCCTTTATTCTGACTTGAAAGCAATGAAAATAAGCAATTGATTCAGATGCTTACATAAAAGGTACTTACCAAATATTAACTCCTTCAAGACAAAGCTCATGCCTCGTCTTGGGCTTTTGATTCTTCACCCTCCCGCATTTCCAGAGGTTCATCTTTGTGTAGTCCTCTCCCCCCCCCCTTTGTGTCCTCTGTCCACGGTCTCATTCAGTTTCCTATGTCCATCCCCTCTAAGGGAATCCTACTCCATCAGGCCATTGTCCTGCCTCTTCAATCCCATCACCAAACGCTTGGAACACCGCGCTGTACCCAGGCCTTGTGCGTCTCAACAGCCACTCCAGAAGGAGCACTCATCTGGTCTTTCCCAACTGTTTACTGATAAAGGCTCATTGCTGAGACTCGTCATCTTTCCTGAGACTTCAACATTCTCAGTAGCTCTGAAATGTACCATGGCCAGTCCTCCATGCTGGATATCAGGTCTTCCTTTGTCCTCTTTGCCACCTTCATTGTGATGCTCTCTAATTATTACTGGGAACTTCACTTGGGCATTCCCAAGTAACATTCCCCATCCCATTCTCTAAGTGCAGGCATGGCCCATAGCTCTGACCTTGCTTCGTATGGGGAGCATCAGTGACTTGGCCAGACACTGGGCATACTTTTTTATAAAGGGCTAGGTGATGTGGGATTCCCCTCTGTATGCTGTGAATACCACTGTTTGATAAAGAAGCTACTTTGGGCCTATTACAGTGCAGAATAGGGCAAGGTGGCAATTCTAAGCAGATAGAGGCGGAAAGAAGGCAGAGTCGGGAAGATGTTATATAGCTGCCAAGGAGAAAGACACTCACGGGAGCCTGCTGGAATCTTGCTGGTAGGCCAAGACCTCATGGTGATGCACAGGTTGATAGAGATGGGTTAATCTAAGATATAAGAGCTAGCTAGAAATATGCCTAAGTTATTGGCCCAGCAGAGTCTTAATTAATACAGTTTCTGTGTGATTATTTCCGGTCTGGGAGGCCAGAAATGAACAAGCAGCCTCTGCTTATAGCCAGGTAGTCAATAGTTTAAACTATTCAACCCTTCTACTATTCCATAAAACAGCCAGGGGTAATACCAGAAGTCAAAGAACTAACTGAGAGCCAATGAAGCTTTACTTACAAAAGTAAGAGGCAGGCCAGATTTGGCCAGAGGCCATACCTGCCGATGCCCAGTCAAGTAGAAAGAGTATGAGCTAACGCAAATGCAGAGGGCTTCACAGTTTAGCTCTATTGCATTGCTCAGCAGGTTAGTCACTATGCACCTTGTCATCCTTATCTGGGAAGGGGACCAGTGATGACCATGATGATGGTGGTGGTGATAGTAATGAGGAGGAGGAGAAGGAAGAAGAGGAGGAAGCCCATGATACTTTTCTCAAAGCATTGATAGTATGGTAAAATGGAATAACTGCAGTACCTTGGAGCCTGGCCTGGAGTCTTAGTGTTCCTCCCACGCCTCCATTCTCCCTCAGAGTCTGTACTATCCCCTTTCCCCCAAGCCTCTTCTCCCCTTACAGTTTCATCAGCAGTCATACCTTTAACCCTGCCTCCAGCTCCACGTCGGATCTCTTTTCTGAGTTAAGCAATACACACACTCAACCCCAGTTGAGTAGTTTTGCTCCTACGCTCCATTTGCTCAAACTCTCCATGCTTGAGAGAAAATGTATCACTTTAGTCAAACATGGCTTCTCCTGACCTCTCTTGTCACAGGAATGGTGGTACTTTCTGAGCCTTTGCCTAGCATCCCCCTGCAGCAGAGATGGTCCCTTCTGTTAAGATGTCTCCATGCTCCCCCAACTCCCTTCTTAGAGCCATCATTTCTCTCCAAACTGTTCTTACTTAACGCTTTCACTCTGGGGTGCTCCCCCCACCTCCTAACTCATTGCATTCACACTGCAAAGTTACTCTTCCCAAAGAATGGGGGAAATGACCATTCCCCAATCTCTAATGACAACATCTCCACCCACATCAAGCATCAGAAGCCCCACTTAGTGTTAAGAGTCCTGGATGGACTACACGGAAGACCCCTAAGTCCAAAACGTTTATTTAACCTACTCAGAGATCCCTATATTTTTTAGTCTCTAAGGCTCTCTCTTTCCAGGCTAATCTTGCCTATGCCATCTCTAGCTGTCAAATTTGTATTTGTTTCTCAGGGCCAGGCCAGACATCTGAATCTCCCTGTGGTTGGATGCATGACCCTTGTTTTCAGTTAGGGGCTCTGCTCTCACTCCAGCTTTCAGAGCCTGCGCAAGGCTGGGCTTATCTCCCAGACTGCACTTTCCTGGGTTCTTCCAGGAAGCAGTGTGTACTTGCAATACCTCTCCCCTCAGATTAGGAATCCCTTGGGGGGACTTAAGAGATGCTTGGCTGTTCACACAGTCCCAGTACTGTGTCTGTTCTGGGCATGGACTTGCTGAGCAATTGTGGGTGCCCTTTTACACAGCTAACCTTTGAGCAGACAAAGCAGTAGCTTGGGCAGAGGAGAGAAAGTACCTGCTTGAGAAGCAAATGCAGAGGAACAAGTTTCACTTTCCAGGGCTCCAGGCCTTGAGCCTCGTATACCTTTCGGCCTTGATGGCAGAGTAGCAAGTGCGGGTGATAGTTCCACGATAGGTGTGAGTAAGTGTGATGGAAGCCATAGGACATTTGTGTACAATGAGGAAGGGATGTATCTATGTGCGTGTAGTATATTCATATGTCAATATGATGAAGGAGGCAATCTGGGAGCACGTATGTTTGTGTATTGCTAGATGGTAGGATATGTGTTGGAAGTGAATGAAAAGGCAAGGGAGTGTGTGTGTGTGTGTGTGTGTGTGTGCATGCGTGTGTGTGTGTGTGTGTGTGTATTTGGGGTGGAAATTATCTTATTCTACTTGCAAATAGACAATAGTCTTCACCTGACTTTTCCTGGGGACTTATCTTTATAGGACGTGCCCAAGAAATAAACCAAAAAAACAAATGAACAAACACAAAAAAACCAACCAGGGAGCAAACAACCTGGAAGCACAGTGGCCAAGAGATAAAAATCAAAGCAAGGAGGTCTCTCTTTGTACACAGTTGGGCTATAAAAACAAGCCAGTCATTCCAGTCATTTTGAAACAGCCTTTGAGGTTTAGCACCAACCGTCCCCCTGCCTCTGGAGAAGAGGCAGGCTGCAGGCTAAGGGCTGGCAGAGCAGCCAGGCCACCGCTCTGCCTTGCAGCAGACCAGGAATGTGATCTCTTAGCCCTGGGGCAGGGTGGATCAGGTCCTATCAGCTTCATCTCACCTGTCTCCCAAAGATGTGGGAGGTGATGTGGCCTTGGCCCCTGAACTCAGGAATCTGTTTCTTTCCCCCTGACCCCACTCCGAAAGCTGAGAACTGGCTAAACCAGTTACAATTGCCATAAATCATAAATAAAGTTGGTGATTATACAGAGGCCAAAGGTTGCAGAATGCAAGGGAATTGACAGCAAAGATCTTGGAGAGGTGGTGCTGGGCACCGGAGGAAATGTTCAAGGAAAACACTACTTCCTATGCAGGTTCAGTGGTAAAACGACTGAAGAACCAGCGTCCTGGATGAGAAGACCGTGTGGACTGGGGCTCTGGGTTCCTGTTCTCTCGCTCTGCCTTACACTCCTGATCCCTCTGGGGATCTTTGACTTGCACTACTTGATCAAAGGTTCATTGGAAAGGGAAGGGCAATGACTTGTCCAAAGCCATAAAAGAGCAGAAAGGCTATGCTCTTACTCGGTACCATTCTATTGCAGGGATGGAGAGAAAGGTCACTGGTGACCTCGTGGCTTTGAAGACCTCCTATATACAGACTTCGAAGGACGGAAAAGTGAAAGTGCTCTTGGAATGACTCGTGCTCCATGGAGAAGACACTGGGTAGCCCCAAATCTGAAAATCCAGATGAGCCTGAGTCAAAACCTGCCGGCATCCACTCCCATTGCTACCCACACAAAACAAAAGTAGGAAAACCAAAACACCCTCTTAACACCATGCACTGCCTTAAGCATTGATCACACTGGGTGTTGTAATTAAAAAAAAAAAAAGTGGTGTGTGAGAGAAAGGTGCCTTGAGACAGAGTTCATGTGGAGGGGTTTTTATTAGGGAAAAGGGAGCGTAAACAGAGGAAAGGGGAGCCGCAAGACTGGTCTCTGGGGACGGCAGCAACAGAAGAGAAGAGAGAGGCAGAGAGAGAAGGGGAGAGAGAAACAGAGAATGAGAGAGATGGGAGGTGGACAGGGCTCTTTCAAAAGGGAGAGTAGTGAATGTGCACAGGAGGTGCTCTTAGTGGCTACGGCTGAGGACGTATCCTGCCAGGGCAGGATGCAGCCAAGGGCAGGCCAGTACAGATGCTGGAATGCTAACACTGGGGAATGCTGCTTTTTTGCCTAACGTGCCTGGGGCCCTGGTTCCTGCACCAGCCTCACAGAGGCAGAACTGGTCCTAATCTTTCAGGAGTGTCTATCGGAAAGGAAGGTTCCCCTACTGTCCACTGCCCCATGCCAGCCATCAGCATGATGACAGAGGCCTCCTTTGCCTTGCTTAACCACTACCAGCAACACCCTTTGAGGTCGAGGTCATTCCTAAGGATTCTATCTCCTATCTCCACTGTACAGACTTGGAGACAGTTTTGTGGAAGGGAGGTAACTTTCCCTAGGTCACACAGATAGGAAGAAACAACACAGGGTTCAAGGCAAATGGTATAGAACTTCAGCTCTGTCTTGGCTATTGAACTCAATTTTAAAAAATAAATTTGGGGTGGGCTGGAGAGATGGCTCAGTGATTAAGAATACTGACTGCTCTTCCAGAGGACCTGGGTTCAATTCCCAACACCCACATGAAAGCTAACAGCTGTCTGTAACTCCAAGATCTGACACCCTCACACAGACATAAATGCAAGCAAAACACCAATGCACTTAAGATAAAAATTAATGAATTACCTAAAACTAACTTTGAAACTATAATATATAGCGTGTGTGTGTGTGTGTGTGTGTGTGTGCGTGTGTTAGCAAATGTGAAAACATGCCTTGATGCAGATGTAGAGGTCAAAGGACAACTTACAAGGGTCAGAATTCCCCTTCAAGCATATGGGTCTCTGTGGTTGAACTCAGATCATCAGATTTAGCAACAGGTGCCTTTTCCTACTGAGTCTTCTCTCTGGTCTGGGATTATTACACTTCTGTTGGACACAGGACAAGGAACCCAGTGCTGGACATGTCAAAACTCTGACACAAATTCTTATCACCCTGTGTGTTGTGGCTAGGATAACCTTTTGGAGACAGATTCAGTTGAATCAAGACAAACCCTGCTCATAAAAATCCACTGATACCTTACTTCGATTAGAGGCATGACCAACATGCTTAAGAAGGCCCTTGGAGTCTGGGCCAGAATGAGCCTTTACCTGCTGCACGATCCACCTCCTCAGCCCTTACTCTTCATCCTTCTGCCTTCTTGCTCCTTTTAGAACTGTGCCAAATTTATTCCCTCTCCTAATCAAACTCCCCTTTCCTGAGTGCTCAGCCTGCTACCACCCCCAGGAAGCCTGTGGCTCCACCTTCCAGGTTAGTTTTTGTTGGATGCTCCCGTCCTTCCTAGCCCTCAGCTTACTTTGTTACTACACTGTTGCTAGTTTGACTGTGTGTGGCCAATGCCTGTCCCTCTCTCCTGACAGTGAACTCCCCGACCTGACCTTAACAGCATCTCTGGTACCTTATCTCCTTGCCTGACTCATTCCCATGGTACAGCAGGCAAACTGGAACCTTCCTTGCTTTAAAGCTTCATAATAGAAAACACGAAATGATTCTTAGCATGGCCAACTCTGAGGGACAACCGCGAACTCCAGGTTTGGATTCCAGGCGGGCTTGAATGTTTAGCAACAACATTTAACACTCGTATGAACCCAATCTTTTGCAAAATGCCACTCCTGCCGTACCACTTTCTGGCCTAGTTAGTGAGAGCAGAGAATAGTATCCTCATTTCTAAGGTTAAAAATACAGAGGCTCTACCCAAGCCTCTACCCAAAGTCACCCAATTAAGGGATGTGGAAGGCCGGTGTGAATCCTGGGGGGTTCTGGTGTCTCCTTTCTTTTCTCATCTACTGGTGTGGATCCTGGGGGGTTCTGATGTCTCCTTTCTCTTCTCATCTACCGGTATGGATCCTGGGGGTTCTGATGTCTCCTTTCTCTTCTCATCTAC
>NC_022014.1:31822425-31834319 GCF_000317375.1 Microtus ochrogaster
GATCCTGGGGGTTCTGATGTCTCCTTTCTCTTCTCATCTACCGATATGGATCCTGGGGGTTCTGATGTCTCCTTTCTTTTCTCATCTACCTTTGACTCCACACTCTGCTCTATTCTCACAGCTCTGGGGCCAAATGTAGACTCCAATAAAAGAGAGAATCATTATTTCCTTCCTCCATCTCAGCAATGACCTTTGCTCCCTTACCTCCTAATCAAAAGGGAGTGTCAAGCTGCACCCACCTGCGGAGGAGGGTATAAGATCAAACGGACCAGTGCTCCCGTGTCAGTCCTCTGGGAAGAGCTGCCACTGACTCTGGGTTGTAATGTCCAGCCTAGTGTTGTTTTCTGGTTTCACTTCTGTGTCCAAATCTTACAGGTAGCTCTTATGTTGTTCCATGCAGTCAAGTGAGCCACTTGCCTAGCTGTGACATATGATTTGGGCAGTGAAAGCTCAAAGCCAGTTTTTAGACTTCAGGGCCTCTGAGGATGGTCTAGGCACACGTGTTTGTTCTATGTATTAGTCTTTGTGAGGAGCAGGGGAGGGGCACTTCTGAGGGAAGCGGACTCTGTCCCACCTGATGTCAGGTGCAGGAAGGAAGCGCAAGAGAAAGGCCATTCTGGATGGTTCTGCTCTGCTTGCTCCCACACAGCCCAGCTCACACCCCTTCAGGCACGCAAGGCCATTAGCAGCTGCTGGGGGACTTTCCATACTTTCCTCAAGCTAGAGCCATCCCCTGACCCCTTCGTACAACGGGGAGTCAAGACGGGCTCTTTTCTCCCATGCTCTATACTGAAGGGATAAAGGTCGTGTGTGTGTGTGTGTGTGTGTGTGTGTGTGTGTGTGTGTGTGTGAGAGAGAGAGAGAGAGAGAGAGAGAGAGAGAGAGAGAGAAAGAGAGAGAGAGAGAGAAGTGGAATCATTGGGGCCTGCTAGAAGAAGGAAGAACATAGAGAAAATGATCCCTAAAGAGAAAGCATCCATTCCACGTTGTCCTGACTTGTCCATCACAATATTAACGTGAGCCTAGACGTACAGAATCCTCAGCTGAGGCTCAGTCATCCACCCACCTGCCCATGCCATCCTGGCTTGCCCATTCCTGTCTGAGCCTCCTTTACTCCCTTGCTAGGCAGGTCTTGTGTGCACTCACCTCATCCCAGCAGGGCATTTGGTGTGTGTGGGAGGCTTCATGTCCAGGTGGCTCCAGGTTCCTAGCTGCATACACCACCTGCATCTCTCTTGTCCGTGGTCACACTAGAAGTCCAGCTTCTCAAGAGGCACCTCAATATTGAAGGAATACCAGGCAAGCCAGAACAGTAGGCTCAGGGCCAGGATCAGAGCCCCTGTGTAGACAAAGAAGTCCCAGTAGTTGAGTGTGGCGAAGATCCCCACCAGTAAAAGGATCAGGCCCACAGCGTCGCTCAAAAGAGCCACAATGAGGAAAAATACACAGCGCCCGAGATGGCATCTTGTACAAGGTCTGCCCAGGAGCATTGCCCAGGAGCAGCGGGAGGAGTCCAGCTGCGCTCCTGGGGCTGATTTGCATGGGAGGTGGCAGTCCTGTGTTGTCTCTCCCCGTGGGTGTGAGCAAATGCATGAGCTGGTGCGTCTTGGAACAAGGAGGAAGTCCACGTGGGTCCACCTTTATGAGCCTGGCAGCCAGTGGGGCAGGATATTTCTTAACTGTTTCACGGTTCAGGAATGATCCCAGCCCAAACAATATGACATCGCTGCTGATTGGACTGGCGCTGGCCAGGATCAGCAAGGCCATGTGGCTGGGAAGTGAGCCTCAGGTGGATTTGCAGGCAGAGGTCCTGTGACCCTGGAAGAGGATGCCTCCCCTGTTCTCTGATGTGAGACTCGGCCAGCCTGAAGGCCCTGAATTCCTGAGAATGGAGTCCGCACCTACTGCGAGAGTGCAGGGCTTGCCTTTTCCCGTGATTTCCGCCCTGCTGTTTGTTCCTGGTGGGAAAGGAGGGATTTAAAAATTAATTACATTTGTTCTTTGTTCATGTGTGGGATTTTTGTTCTGTTTTACTTACTTTTTAATTTTTTATTTTATTTTTATTTATTTATTCATTTTTTTTTTCTCTGGGTAGTCTTGGCTGTCCTGGAGTTCACTCTGTAGACCAGGTTGGGCTAGAACTCCACAGAGATCCTCTTGCCTCTGCTTCCTGAGTATTGGGATTAAAGGCATATGTTACCACTGCCTGGCTCCTATGTATTTATAATGAATCCTAAATTATTGAATCCCCCGGTTATCTCTCTCACTCCTGTCGCCTCTCCTGCATGTGGATAGGAGCCGCTTGACACCTGTAGATTTGCTGTAATGGTCTCTTCTTCAACCCTAGCCAGTATTGTGTCGGCCTTTTGGATTCTCTACTCGATTTCTGAAGGCTGTAAGTTCCTTAAAATGATGGACAGGAGAGATAAGAGCAGATGGGGAGACGGGGAGACGGGGAGAGGATAGGGTGAGAAGATTCTCTCCCTTCTGTCGGCACTGTACTCAGTATGAGTCAACGGCACTTCCCAAGCACAAGCCCAGAGGTCTTTGCCCACTCCAGTGACTGTTTCCCACACCAACTAGTTTTTTTTATTTTACTTGTTTTACCTCTTGTGGTGGATGATGCCAATCTGCTCATACAGATACTGTGAGCATGTCTGAATATGACAGGTAAGGTTTTTTTCTTTCTTTCATGGTGGCTACTTACAAGATGAACAAACTGAAGATCTCATGAGAAAAATGCATAGCCCAATCTCCTCAGCAGAGTCACACAGGTGAGCATGGCTCTGTCCCCATTCAGGATGAAGCCTCAGATGAGGTTCCCTTTTCAAGCTTCGGTTTTCCCAGACAAAGTAAATAATTTCTATTCCCCATCTTCCACAAAGAATGAGAATAAAGAGGAGGTTCTCATTTAGTTCACTTAGTTTTCTATGTGTAAAATAAGCTTTGAAGAGCTGGGCGGTGGTGGCGCACGCCTTTAATCCCAGCACTCGGGAGGCAGAGACAGACGGATCTTTGTGAGTTCGAGGCCGGCCTGGTCTACAAAAGCTAGTTCCGGGACTGACACCCAGAAGCCTACAGAGAAGCCCTGTCTCAAAAAAACCAAAAGCTTTGAAGGAAGAGAAACTTGCAGAAAACGTGTTGGGGAAGGAGGATGGAGGCACAACGCAAGCCAGAGGTTTCAGGATCCAAAGCACCTTAAGATTTGACTCAACGGGGCTAGGGAGATGACTAGGTGGTTAGCATTGCCTGCTCTTCCAGAGGTCCTCAGTTCAATTCCCATCAACCACCTGGTGGCTCACAGCCATCTATAATTAGATCTGGTGCCCTCTTCTGGCCTGCAGGCATACATGCAGGCAGAACACTGTATACATAAATAAATAGGTAAATCTTAAAAATAAAAAGATTTGATCTAAGCCACGTAGCCAAATTGAAGCATCTCAAAGACAGAAGTACCTGGAGTAAGCCTCTGGACCAGTATTGCATCCCTCCTGTTATATCCTCAGGGACGGTTCACCCATGTGGGATGCCTCCTTGCTGGGGAAGCCAAGGCTCTTCCACTTTGTCACCCAGCTTTGACTGAGCTTCTTGAGAAGATTGGCAAAGAGTGATGATGGCAAGTAGACCCCTCTGCTGTGGCTGCGGCTGTGTGGGGCATGGCTGACTCCTTCTGCCAACCTAGCAGTATACAGGTTCCCATCTTTCTGAGTCTTTCTCTCTCCCTCCCTCTCTCTTTCTCTGTGTGTGTGTGTGTGTGGGAGGGGTGGCCGTCTAGGTAGGGTGAATAATTCTACATGTAGTGCTAAAATTTCTACATGTTAGGAAATCCCTTGGTCTTGGTTAATGACCTGTTACCTAGCATGCCGTGTCACAGGAAGTTGGTAACAGGAAGTTGGTTCCATGCTGCCCTGTTTCTGGCCAGCTTTGTTCAGTGCACACCCTGCCTCCATCTCCACAGCAGCTGTAGCACTACAGATGTCCCTCAGTATCTGTGGTCATGAGTTCTAGAGCCATGGACGGTGCTACAATCTGGGGAAAGCTCAATTCCCTTGTACAAATAGGCTCGGTGTTTTTATGGCATCTGCATGCATTCTCCCTATACTTGGGAGGTTCTCAACTTTCCCGTTGCTGCTGCCATTAAATGCAGTTCCTTAAGTGTGGGATCCCCAACCATAAAATTATTTTCATTGCTACTTCATAACTGTCACTTTGCTACTGCTATGAATCGTAATACAAATATTTGTATTTTCTGATGGTCTTAGGTGAACCCTGTGAAGGGATCATTTAACTCTACCCCCAAAAGGGGTCATGACCCACAGGTTGAGAATCACTGCTTTAAACCATCTCTAGATTACTTCTAATACCCAATACATTATCTATGCCATGGACATGCTTGTTATTATGTTCTCTAGGGGTTGATGACAAGAATAAAAGTCTGGTGGAGAGAGTTCCAGGACAGCCAGGGCTACACAGAGACGACCTGTCAAAAAAAAATAAATAAATAAAAATCTGTATCTACACTAACTTGAAAATTTTTTCAAAAATATTTTTATTCTGAGGTTAATTTAGTTTACATATGTAGATTCCTCAATCACAGAGAGCTTTATCAGTTACAGAGAGCTTGGAGTGCCATTTTCTGTTTCTGTTTGTATCCTCTTTTCTGTCTGTCTTACACACACACACACACACGCACACACACACACATACTTCATTTCTAGTTGAAAACTGTAACATATTTACAAACAAAAGGAGCAGACTTGAAGCCACGAACCGTGTGGGAATGCAGATCTCAGGGACATCAGTTCGTAGGTAATCGCCCTGCTGATTCAGAGCTCTCTCTTTCCTTCCTTCCAAGAGTGGGTCACGTTGTCTTCCTGGTTCTGCAGCTTGGCATTCTCTCCTTATGGCCACAGCCACATTGCATACGACAAACTAGGCACCAGTAGACTGACCAGACCACAAGTTGCCCCTCCGCTCTTCCTGGTGGCTTCTTTGATCCTGTTCCCTGATGTGGCCTCTCCTGTGTGTTAAGTCAGTGTAGGTATTTGCACAGCTGGGAGAGACCGATGGGATGCTTGAAAAAAAGACTGAGGGCTAGGGAGAGGAGGCAGAAGTCAAGACCAGGCAGAGAGAGAGGCGTGAAGTAATGGAAAATACTCGGGGTTCCCACCCTGGATCTGGGACAACTCATTAGCAAGAAAAGCTCACCTGACCCAACCAAGAACAGCTGGGGGCCCCCTGTGTTAGCAAAGACACTCACCTCTCTGCGCCCCGAGATGAAATTCATTGGTTCACTCACGAGCACTACACCCTCCGCTGCTGCTTCAATAAATAAGCCCAACACAGAGGCCTAAATGACAGATGTGTGTTGTTTCCCAGAGTGGAGACTGAAAGTCTGTGAATAGCATTGTCAGGGATGGCTCCAAGGAGAAGCCGTTCCTTCCTCTCATGGCTTCTGCTGATCGGTAGCCTCTCTGCGGTTCCTGGGAGGAGGCATCGTGTTGACTTCTGCTTTCATCTTCGTGTTGTTTCTGTGCATATGACTCTGTGGGTTGAGGGGGCACTCACCTGGAGTTTAATCTCATCTTTATTAATTGTGTCTCCGAGGGCTGCACTTCCAAATGTGATCACGTTGTAAGGTTCTGAGGTTTAGGACTTCATTGTATGAAGCTGGCAGACATAATTCAATTCACAGTCTAGAAGAACAGCCAGAAGAGCTGTTTGGAGAGCCTCTGATGTCGAGCAGTGGTTTAGCCAGAATGGACAAGCCTCCAAACCCATTCCTCAGAGACACGGGTAATTGTAAAATGTCTGCACCCCATCCAAGATGGTCTACCGTATCACCATGCGCCAGGAGGAAAGTGCCAGTCTCAAGGATGCTGAGAACCAATTTGTTGTCCTGGCTTCACTGAAAGTAAAGCTAAGAAGGCAGGCCTCCCTTGCCTGAGTTCAGGCTGGCCACTCTCCGTCACCAAGCTGAAGAGCTCATAGCCCATGAATAGATAACCCCAAATGACCCCCAGAATGTACAGCCTTGAGATGCAGAACATTTTCCCCGGTATTGTGGGGCATACCTACAATCCCAGCTCTCAGGAAGTTCAGGCAGGACAATCATACATTCAAGTTCAGTCTGGCTGAATAATGAGACCCCCACCTCAGGAAGTTCAAGACAAAAATATGCTTAAAATTAAAAACAAAATTTAAGCATATTATTCATAAAAATACTAGTGATCACTCTCTAAGTGTGGAGGATCAAATGCAGATCTTAGGCCACATTTATTTTTTTATTTTTTTTTTTTAAATTTATTTATTTATTAAGGATTTCTGCCTCCTCCCCGCCACCGCCTCCCATTTCCCTCCCCCTCCCCCGATCAAGTCCCTCTCCCTCATCAGCTTGAAGAGCAATCAGGGTTCCCTGACCTGTGGGAAGTCCAAGGACCGCCCACCTCCGTTCTTAGGCCACATTTAATACACGTTAGCTAATATTTAAGGAGGACATGAATTGGTAATCTCAAATGGCTGGTAAATACAACCGGATAAACTCAAAACCAGGGAAGTGATCATGTGGGTGGCTGGTACACTGGATGGCAGGTTTGCTTTCTGTGCCACGAGCTCAGTGTGTACAGCAGGCATGACTAGTCCCCAGTCCCTAGCCTAGCCTCCAGGCTTGGTCATCTAAAGTCTCTGTCTCCAGTTTCTTAGGTTTCCAAGGCTTAGTCACCCCTGTGGTTCAGAGGGGTTTGTCTTCTTGCTCTTGCCTCAGAGCCCTGCCTCTTCTCAGCAAAGGAGACTTTTGTCCTTTGACAAAGCCACCATTACCTGACGTCACCCTATGATGTCACAGAACGACTCCTTCTCCATGACCTTAGATCCTAATAGCCATTTTGTGGTTGAGGCAGGGATGGGCCAGCTGCAGCTGATCCTGCATCACAGTTTCCTGATCTGACTCCATGAATGACCAAGTCCCAGTCACCTCCTGGGTGGGGCTAGCCCTGCTGTCCTGTTCATCAGGTCTCCCTACCTTGTCACAAATAGCTATCTAATTATGTTGGACTGGGGTCTTCAAGCTTTTTTTTTTTTGTACTAGATCAGACTTTAATGGGTTTTGTGGACCAGCCATGCTACACATTGTAGTCACTATTTTTTTTTGTTTTTTGTATTTGTTTTGTTTTTTGAGACAGGGTTTCTCTGTAGCTTTTTGGTTCCTTTCCTGGAACTAGCCCTTGTAGACCAGGCTGGCCTCGAACTCCTAGAGATCCGCCTGCCTCTGCCTCCTGAGTGCTGGGATTAAAGGCGTGTGCCACCACCGCCTGGCTGTAGTCACTATTACAACCGTTCAAATCTGACATTGTGACCACAGATGAAATAAAAGTAAATGGGTGCATCTGTGTTCCAATAAAACTTTATTTACAAAACACGGCAGTGGGTCGTGCTGACTCTTGAACTAGACACTGCTGGTAACTGAAGCTGATGATCCTGAGTCCTGCTCTCTCAAATAAAGACCTAATATAAACAGATTTTAAAAGGTGTATAAACCTTTTAGTAGCAATCAGATACTGTCCTGAAAGTCCTATGAAGAGACCGAATGAAAACTGAAGTGCCAATACCTTTCAATGTGAGCCTGTGTACTTGCACATGGCCCAGGGGACGGCACCAGATCAATGATCTGAGATCAATCCTCATTTACTTCTCCTTTTCCCCAGGCTGAGACTGAAGGTATTTTCAGAAATGTATTTATTCAACCTGAGTGCCTGTCAATCTTCAAAGCCCGTCCCTCTTCCTCTGTTAGGCTTCTGAGGAACTTGAAAGAACCCAGAGGCTGCCTGGGTCTCTAGGAGCCATGCCCAGGGCCTCCTGCTCTTCTACAACCTCTCCAGCCCTCCCCTGGCTTTCTTCTCTCACTCCTCACCATCTGTTCTAAAGCTTTAAAAGCTTCCCCTTCCCATTATCACCTGCAGATAGGAACTAGGGTTGTGCTTTAAGGAACAGTGGGCGTTCGTTCATATTCAGGTGGAACAGGAGCCCTGCTCCTGTTCAGAGCTGGGGGCAGTGAAGAGGTCTGCTTAAGGTCACTCAGCAGGCAGGTTAACAGTCCCAGTGAGATGTTCCAGATGGCTGTTGTGCCTTAAATTCAAGCACCACTCTTCCCTCTGTTCTGTCCTCTTCTCATGTAAACTTAGAGGACCAAGTTGCTTTCTTTCTTAATTCTCATTTTAATTAAAAATATCTTATATGAAAATTTTGTTTTAATTGTGGTAAACTGCACCCCTCCCAACTCACCACTGGAACTGTTTTGAGGAGTGTGGGGCACATGGATATGTGTAAGCATCATCACTGCTCATCTCTAGAACTTCCGGTCTTCCCCAGCTGAACTCTGTGTTCATTAAACACGCTCATCATTCTCCCACTCCCCACCCCCGGAAGCCTCCGTTTCAATTCCTATCGCTATGAATGTAACAACTCTAGACAGAAATGAAAACATCAGATGCGGATCCCTCTGACTGGCTTCCTTAGCACACCGTCCTCGGGTTCCGTTCCTGTCATAGATTGTTATCTTGTCTCCTATGGCATAGAGAGAAGGCCTGTTCTGGGGTCTCTGTACAAGGGAGCTAATCCTCTTCAGGAGAGGTTTGTTCTCATAAACTGATCACTGTTTCGAATTCCTACCTCCTGATGCTAGCACCTTGGAACTTAGATTTCCACATCCTTGGGGAGGGGAGCAGAGACCTTCCAAGCAGGGAGCTGACAACACTATGCGAATATATTCTTCCAGCATCCTCTCTCTTGTCTTATTTAATTCTTCGGTGCCTAATGGGATAACTGCTATTCTCATACATAACTCGAGATCCGAGGCAGGAAACCATGTGGTGTAGCTGGTAGAGTCAGGTTTTGAATCCAGGATTGTTTTGCACCAAAGCCTCCCACTTTCCCATGGAAAATAAGTGCTTCTCACCAAGTAAGTGGCTAAGTAATAGGGACGACCACAGACAGGCTGGAGGGAGAGAGGACAGCGGGAAGAAAGGAGCAGGCTGAGAGGGGAGGAGTTAGATGAGCTGCCTGAGAAGTGGAGACTTTTGCTGGCAGACAGACTGGGACAGAATGGAGCCAGGAGCACTGAGCACCGAGGGAGGACCCAAAAGAAGTCTGGTGGCTGTCTTAGTTAGTGCTCTGTTGCTGTAAAGAGACACCATGATTGTGGCAACTTTTTAAAAATTTATTTATTTATTTATTTATTTATTCATTTATTTATTTATTATGTATATAGTGTTCTGTCTGCTTGTATGCCTGCACTCCAGAAGAGGGCACCAGATCTCACTATGGATGTTGTAAGCCACCATGTGGTTGCTGGGAGTAGAACTCAGGACCTCTGAGAGAGCAACCAATGCTCTTAACCTCTGAGCCATCCCTCCAGCCCTGCCATGACAACTTTTAGAAAGGAAAGCATTTAATTGGGGTTTGCTTACGGCTTCAGAGGGTTAGTTCATTCATGTCTTGTCAGAAAGCAAGGTGGCGTGCAGACAGACATGGTGCCGGAGTGGTAGCTGAGACTGGTAGCCAGATGTTCAGGCAGCAGGAAGAGAGAGACACTCGGCCTGGCTTGAGCATTTGAAACCCCAAAGCCCACCCCCAACGACACACTTCATCTGATGAGGCCACACCCACTAATTCCCCTCAAGCTGCACCACTCCCTAACGACCAAGCATTCAAATATATGAGCTTATGGGGGTGGAAGTAGGGTGCTCATCTTCTCCTATTCAAACTACTACAGTGGGGATGGAGTCTGGCTTAGTGCCAGGAAATTGGTGGCAGGAGAAGTGGAGTCAAAAGCCAAATGGAGAGCTCAGAGCTCACAACAGGAGAAGGAGCCACGGGAGGACATGACAGAGAAAGAGAATCTGTGTGAATGAAACACAGTGGTGTGCATGTGGGAAAATGCCCTCAGTGAAACTGGCTTTCTTTCTTATTTTATTTCAGATGTATTTTTTTTTATTTCTACTTACGTATTCATGTGTCTGCATGAATATATGCCTCTTGGGTATGGGTGCCCAAGGAGGCCAGAAGAGATTTTAAGAGTTCTTGGAGCTGAAGTTGCAGGTAGTTGGGATTGTTTCCTACTTCATGTGGGTACTGGGAGCTGAGTTTAGATCCTCAGAAAGAGCAGTAAGCACTCTTAACCACTAAGACATCCTTCCAGTCCCCAGGTGAATGGCAAACCCTCCCAACCCTCCCAAAGATGTCTAATTGGAATCCCTGGAGCTTGGGTGTAGGTGGTTCTACATGGAGAAGGGGACTTTGCCGACTTTGTGACTAAGAGCTTTAGAGGTTGAACTGCACCTACCTAACGCACGTGTTGACACCCCTGTCCCAGGACCTCAGGATGGGGCTCTATATGAGACAAAACCTTTATAGAAGCAGCCATGTTAAATAAAGGAGGTCATGTGGGTAGCCCTAGTCAAACATGGCTGGTGGTCCTATAAGAAGAGATTAGGACACAGACCTTCATGGACAAGGGACCTCATGGGCACACAGAGAGGAGATGGCACCTGCCAGCCAAGGACACTGGCCTCAACTGAATCCAGTTCTGTTGCCTTGACCTCCACCTTCCAGCTTCTCACAGCCATGAGAACAGACGTTTGTTGTCTAAGCCGTCAGCTCTGTGGGATTTTGTCACAGAAGTATTAGCCAACTAAGACCAAGACTTAAACCTGAGAGCTTTTCCTAGGCTATCCCTGTGCCTATAACATAAAGTCTCAGCAGAAGACTCCCATATAAGGCCCAGAACAAAAGACTTTATAAGGAAGAGAGGAGACAAGAGGGTCAGAACAGATGTGATGAAGCCAAATTCCTCAACTTCCTCTCTCTGGGGATAGAATGATGCTACCCGCAGGAACGCAGACAGCCGATACAAACTGCATAAAGCAGAGGGTGGGTTCCTTCCTGGATCTTCCAGAAGGAATGGTGGTCCCGACAATGCTTTGCTGTAGCCCTCTGAGATGGGTTTTGAACTTCTGACCTCCAGGGCTGTAAGATAATACATTTAAACACTAATAGTAGCAAGCATCCATTAGAAATTGGATGTGTGGGGACGGCTTGGGGAAAGCACCCTTTCACAGAGCCAAAATAAAACCATTGTCATGAAAATGGTTTTCAGAGTACTGCTTAATTTTTTAAGACTTATTTATTTTTAATTTATTTGTATGGGTGTCTTACCTGCATGTGTGTCAGCTCACAGTGCCCACAGAGGCTGGAAGAGAGCATTGGATCCCCCTGGAACTAGAGTTATAGATGGTTGTGAGTCAACAGGTGGGTCCTGGGGATTGGACTTTTGAAGAACAACCGGTGCTCTTAACTACGGAGCCATCTCTCTATCCCTAGAGAACTGTTTAGAGCAAGAAAAAGGTGGGGATTAAGGAAGGGTAGGTTCCAGAAAAAGGCAGAACTACAGTGTTATGTGTTGAAGATGGGATCTCCGGACAGTGTAGACAAGCAGAAGCATGGGGAGCCCTGTATCTCGTAGACCCAAGTATATTCCACCATCATGCACCTGCCACAATTCGAATGCTGGGATGAATGGGTTTCAGAACAAGTCTGCAAAATAGAGAAGGCCCAGAGGTCAAAGTGGAGTTTATCTTCTCCTACTAGCCAATGAGCACTCTTTTCTCTTGTCTGGGCCTCCTCCCTCTGAATCTGATGTGAAAACTTGTCATATATATTCCAGAGGCCTGGAGAGGCAGGCGCTCTGATGAGTACCATCATCTGAGCATCTGTAATTTCCCCACCGTGATCATACTACATCACACCTGAAGATTCCCCCCCATTGTGATCATACTGCATCACACCTGAAGATTCCCCACTGTGATCATACTGCATCACACCTGAAGATTCCCCCCACC
>NC_022014.1:31834771-31844310 GCF_000317375.1 Microtus ochrogaster
ACCGTGATCATACTGCATCACACCTGAAGATTCCCCCACTGTGATCATACTACATCACACCTGAAGATTTCCCCCCACTGTGATCATACTGCATCACACCTGAAGATTCCCTTGTCTCTCATCTCTGGAAATTAGCTGGATTGATTTCTGAATGTCAGAGCTTCTGTCTTCATTATGTCATCCAGGTTCTGATGTTTGCTGTGGGCTTGGGTAATTGGGCAATCGGAATGTCAGTTAGAAATGGTGAGTGATGAAAGAAGTAGAGGAAAGGAGGACCAGAGCCCGAGGAGTGAGTGATGTGGTTGTGGTTAGAAACGCTTCCCACGCATCCCAGGAAAGAGCACAGTTCCCATTGGCATTTTGTCATTTATTGAAGACAATCCCAACTTAGAACATGATCAATAAGGACCATTGATAGTGATTCTCCCTTCTTTTTGGCAGTCATTTCAGTGGCTTTTACAGAGGAACCCACAGGACAGTGCGAGATGGTCTCATTCTGGGGTATCCTTTAGTGAACCTGTCTTTCCCTTAGAGTGGAAGATAGGGACTGTGAGGAGGCCTGGGGGTCTGTCCCTCTTATATGTACCTGCATGTTGCAGGAGAACTGAGCATAGTCCCTCAGACACGAGGTTCCTTGCTGGAGACCTAAGGAACCTAGTTACAGAGGGACAGTTCCTGCTTGGGCCAGCAGATTCTCTAAGGCTGCCTGTGAGTCTCGGGAGAAAGTCTGAGGCATGAACAGCTGTCCCCACACAGGCTAAGCACAGACAGGCCTCTGGGGTGGGAGATGAAAACAAGCCCCCAGTCGATCCTTTTCCACTTTGCTTTGTGTTTGGAGCATCTCTCCAAGACCTGGTATCCGCCTACTTTGTCTAGACCACAAATTCACTCTAGAATGTAATCTTTTCAGGTCAAGTTTTGGGTCTCAATACTGGGCTTCTGGGATCCTCTGCACCACCATCACCTCAGAGGAGAGCCACCAGTTGCAGAGAGGCACCCGAGGATGCATGCATGAGAGCCACTCTGTCTCTTTTCTCCCTGGAATCCTTCTTGGGAGAGGAAATATGGTAATGGGGGAGCATTTTAGAGGAGGAGGGGTTTGTGGGTACTGTCTTCAAATGCCTGGCGAAACAGGATAAACACGGCAGACACTGTTAAATAGAATACAATTCGACATGACAGTAATTCCTTTAGGCTTCAGATTAGATTAAATTCTCCAAAACAGAAGAGCTACAGGAGGAGCAGTTAATACATTCTGGTGAGATGGTGCTGCGGATGCTGGCCCTGCCCTCAGACCAGTGAGAGGACTGAAGTCATTGCCCAGGATGCTTTGGTTCAGAAATGTGGCATCCAGCCTGGCTTCACTCACAGATTGTCCCCACCTCAGGCTTTCACGAGGCAATGGTCTTTGGCAAAAAGTTCCAAGATGTGTGCTGCTTTTGTCGTGATTCAGCCCATTTCCTAGCCCTTGTTGGTGCAGGGAGCTCAGTAGGGGGAGCTAACCAATATTTGGGATTTTTGTTTCTGTCTACTGAAG
The DNA here is from genome assembly GCF_000317375.1 of Microtus ochrogaster. NCBI lineage: Eukaryota > Metazoa > Chordata > Mammalia > Rodentia > Cricetidae > Microtus > Microtus ochrogaster. The sequence goes on from NC_022014.1 coordinate 31,836,309, forward strand.
ACAGACTTAGCTTGCGGGGCCGGAGGTATGGGCAAGATACTAACATGGCTGCAGAGGAGATCTACAACTTGAAGATTTCCTGGCACCAGGATTAGCCCAGAACTCCCTTCCATTGAGGCATACATGATAGAGATGTTTGCAAAGACCCTCCTCCCAGAGCTGTGCACAGACAATGAGCTCTGGAGAGAATGAGGTGCGTGGGGTATGGACTCCAAGTGAGCTGGCTGGGCGCTCATCTGCGTGCTCCCTTTCATGAAAGCACCAGGGAATGAGAGGCCTCCTCAGAGGGCTGACCTTCCATGTCAGCCCTGTTTCAGAGGCACTAACACTCAAATTAGTGACAGCATTGAAATAATCCCAGATTTGGTCCAGACCTGCCTGCATGCTGGGGATGGGTGTACTGGAGGACCTGGGCTCACTGGTATGAGTCTTAATGAAGGACATGGCTATCTTAAGTGAGCTTTGAAAGGCCAGAGGCTCCCCAAATTCTGACTCTTAAGTTAACAATTTAACTAAATTAAATGGGTGTGTGTGTGTGTGTGTGTGTGTGTGTGTGTGTGAGAGAGAGAGAGAGAGAGAGAGAGAACGCATGAGAAAAATACTGCCTCCATGGATTTCCCCAGAACGCAACAGGAACAAACATGAATTCTGACTCTGCCTGTGAAAGTTCTGTGAAAGTCTGAGACATTGGTGGAAGGTTGCCATGGTGATCCCAAGTGCCTGAAGGTTTAGGGATGAAGGCAGTCAACTGGAACGATTGCAGGTCTTTTCACTCACCGTGTTATCAGGTTCTTTCCCCTAGTCTCTGGTCTGGCCTGGCACAGCTTGGGGGATCTGTTATGGGCACCTGGTTTTTCACCTAATGTCTTCTTGGTGTCTATAAGAAGTTTTGAGGGCACTTACCTCTTGGGCTAGATCTACTTGGTGGGTTCCCCTGGAGATGCCTCTCCCAGTCTCTACAGACCCCAGCAGCTTGCAGTGTACCAAGGGGAAGCTGGATGTAAGGCACTTGGGAAAGCAGGAGGGACGTAGACAAGAGGGGATGAAACAGCATCCAGGAGCTATGCAGAATCCTAACTCCATGAGGCCTCTTTGCCCAGCCTTTTCACATGCAAGGTAAAAGTTGTTCCTTCCTTATGCACCTTAGACTTTCCCAACACTTATTTTCCCTTTGTCTTTAGGAGGGACCAGCATGGTCTCCAGAAACCTCTCTGCCTTCCTTTAAATGTATGTTGGACCCAATGTGTTCCTATAGCCACCCTAAGAGCTCTGCATGGGGTGGTGCCAACTGGCTTGACTATGTCCGCCTCTCTCTCACTTTTAGAAAGAAGAGGAGATCAGGGACTGGGTCTGGCTGTTCCCAACCTAGGCCCAGAGAAGGAAACTCAATAAATACTCTCTTGCTTGTGGGGAGGAGCAGGGGTGATAGAGATTGGGGTCCTCTTTGGTGAATCTATCTCTGGAATTCCATAGAACACTCAGACATGGTGTCCCATCTCAGGATGGGTCATGATTGAGAGGAAGGGGAAGGTCCCACCTGTGACCCTTCCTTCCTTCTGTTCTGGCAATGCATAGAGACAGAGATGGGGTGGGGCAAAGGAGTTAGAACAAGGAGCATTTGTTCTTGGCTAATTGCCAAGATGAAGGCAGTCTGTGAGAAGGGCACTGGAGGGTCAAGGGGAAACAGACACCGCTTAGCCTGTGCTATTGCCGCTGGTGTCAATACTATGGATTCAGGAATGAACTTCCTTGGCTAGCTGACTTTTAGAGCTATGCCCAGAGGAATGATCTGCCCTGGACAGTGTCCCCCATCTACAGCCCCCATCACTGTTCAGATTTTGGAATGTTTGGTACATGAGAATTATCCTGTCTCTTGTAATGCTAGCCAATGTCTCAGCCAAGGAGGGCGTCAAGACCGTCAAACCCAGTGGGTCTGAGGTTACCCTTCCATGCTTGATCAGTTTTAGTTACAGAAGGATGCAGATGTGGAATCCAGCTCAGACACGCAATTACAACAAGAAGTTCTTCTTGGGAGCATAGTCAACCCCCAAAGAATTTCCCAGCATGCACTGCCCTTGGCAGAGAAAGTGGGATGAATGATGGCTAAAGGCAGGTGCCAGGGATGCGAATATTGAGACTATCCAAGGGAGCATCAGCAGCGATGGAGAAACCAGGTGAAACGCAGCCAGCAACACTGCGAGATTGTGTGAGGGTGAAGCCCTGAGCTCTGTCCCAGGAGGGTTTGCCTGAATCAGCTTGGTGGTACCCCACAGAGAAGGTTAGCAGGCTGGTCAGCAGATCTTCTGGTCAGATTGCCTTCAGCGGTTCAGAAGGAAGAACTTGAGGCTTTGGAAGAAGCTGGACTTCTGCCTTTGTTTCTGCTTCTTTTTGATGATGGGCACCCACACCAGCCCACACACCAGCATCATGAGTCCCAAGGACAGGAAGGCAGGCCCTATCATCTTAAGGACTGACACAACCGTTTGCTTCTCGTCCAAGATGTAGGCCACGCAGGTGATGGCCACACCAAAGAGCAGAATGGCAGCGCCCACTGACATGATGATGATGGGCTTGTGGTAGATTTCCCAGTTGCTCCTGGGGGTGGTGGTCCAGACAGACTCGCTTCTGGAGCTGATGCACAGGGAGCTGGCTGTCTGGCTGGGCAGGAGGTCCTTGGACTCCGGAGACTTCTCGTCTACTTCCAGGGCCTTGGGGAGCACCTCCATCGTCATGGCTGTTCAAGACCAGGCACCTAATATTAACGACAGTTAGAAAGGATGGTGAAGCCAAGGTGACCCATTCCTGTCCTTCCTGTACTCGGTACTCAGTGTCCCTCTCCAGTTTGGCTCTCAGTGGAGGCGAATATGACATATACACTTATGGTTCTCACACATAAACTCAAAGAAGTGATACAGGACTGCCGGAAGCAAAGACCTGTATTTTGAGATCTGCCTTTTGTTTACAGCCATCTTAAGTTCACAAGTAAGTAACTTGCAGGGCAAGTTCCGGACCTAGGACATTAGCCTAGTGAGACCTGCAGACCCCAGGCTTCAGAAACAATTAGCATTTCCTTTGTTAGTGAACAGTCACAGACCCTCAGTATTTCTCCGGACCTGAATTCCAGCAGACCTGACATCCTCCCCTCCCCCTTGCCCGTTTGCTATATAACAGCTTCTGAGAATTAACAAAGCCCGGCTTGATCAGAAATCCTGCCTTGCTGTCGTCTTCTCGTGTCTCTTGTCCCCTCCATTCCCCCTCCTCCTCTAGGTTTATCAGGGACCCCCATTCATATACCGCAGGATACAGGACAGTATTTTTTTTTTTCTTGCTCTGTTTTCTAAGACAGAGACTCCTCGTGTGATATAGGTTCACACTGTGAATTTGCAATCCTCCTGCCTTGACGCCCTGATTGCTGGGGTTGCAGGCAAGTGTCACCACACGGGGCTAATAACTTGTCATTCTAATAATTACCCTTCCTATTTAAACCAGGGAACAGCGACATTTAAGAATAAACAAACACAAACCATAGTTTATTGAGTGGTGTGTCATTTTCAAATCCAGCCTTTCTCTAGCTGTGTGACCTCAGGTGAGTTATTGACCTCTCTGTGTTTCTGTTTTCTTATCTACAAAATGAGAGTAATAATATTAGCTCTCTCACAGGGGTTTCCAAAGGGTTAAAGGAGAGCAGGTGTGGACTTCACTGGGCTGATGTTCAGCATATTCTGGGTGTTTGGTAAGTGCTGTTGTTTGCTTGTTGGGATGACAATGATCTATCCTTACTCACTTGTGTGTGTGTGTGTGTGTGTGTCTTTTTAACTCTTCTTATCAGGCTGAAGCAACACCATAACTCCACACACTGATCATTAGTCCCATCTTACAGATTAGAAAACTGAGGCTTGCGGGGAGAGGTGAGTCAGTTTATAAGAGCTCGGGTTTTCACCTGCAGGTCAATGCTGCTTCAGGCATTTGAGATATCATGAGCTTTGTTCAATAAGGAGTCTCAGCTTCCACAGCATGTCACATGATCTTCTATCCTGCAAACTCACCCTCCCCATCTACACACACACACACACACACACACACACACACACATTGAACCCACATTGAAACTGTTATGGCAGAGCTTCGGTTTGGATTCGGCTGAATGTGTTCCCAGGGTCCCTGATAATGTTGGGAGCATGGCACCTTAACCTGACTGTGGTGTGCATGGTGGTGCCTTGGGGTGGTGGCTACATTAGAAGAGGTAGTTTGCATGGTGTATCTGTGATTGGGTCTCCGTGCATTTCTCAGAAAAAGAGGAGAGGCCAGACACGCCTGAGCAATTCCCGGTGCCCATCTGGGACTTCGCCCACATGGGATCACTAACGACTCAGACCCTTGTACCTTCTAAATTGAGCTAAATAAACACTGTTCCTCTATAAACTAGCCGCTTGCAGCTATTTCATCGCGGTAACAGAAGGTGTACTTGTATATAACCGAAGTGCCGGCAACCCAGCTCAACCGCCTCTTCTAACGTCTCTCTAAACCCTGGGGGTTCCCTCATCTCTTCTCCACTCAGGGGTGCAGATTCTCAAGTGACTGAAGCGCTTCAGAGCTGAGAAGCCCCTCCAGCTTGCCAGAAACGGCTCCATCAGACCGGTGTGTTCTCACACTCCTTCAACGTGGGATTGAAGCCTCTCAAACTGGAAATGGGTTCTAGTGTAAAAGCCCCATTGTCAACAGTAAGATAACGCGAGATGAATGACTGATGAAAGATGCTTTCTCCACTGTGAACGGGTTTTGTTGGAGAGGAAGGGAAGGCTAGGAAGGTCCCGAGGTTTGCCTCATATCCCCACGCCCCACGATGTATCTGTGCTTCACACACAGGAGATTCTGTAAACTTTTGACAGAACGAGCGAGCTCAGAACACACTCCTCCCCTGCTTTCTTCCCTCCCTCCTCTTTCTCCTGTTCACTACATCAAACCCAGGTCCACCCTACCTGTGCGGCATGAGTTCCTCCCAAGGCTTCTTGCAACAAACTCAGAGGCTTCAGTATTCACACACATGCCAGCTCGGGACTGGGAGACTCTCTCCTGCAGCAGTCAGAACACTGGGGAAGGTGGGCTGGTCATCACAGCCATAATGAATTTCTTTTCCCCAGCCCAGTTACGGTGCTGGTGGGAGGGCCAGTGGCAGACCAGATGATGAAGACAGGATGCATTTGGGGAAACCGTGTTGGCAGCTCTGGAGCAAAAGGCAGCTTGGGATGAAGGAGAGCTGTCTGGCGCTGGGGACTCCCAAGTCCCTGTGCCCGAGTGCTTTCCTTCTTCAGTCTTGCTACAATGTCGGCTTCAGCCTGATTCCTCCCACCTCTCTTCCTTCACCCATTGCAGTTCAGTTTCTACTTGATCGCTGGGTTATTTTCTAACACCTCAAAGAACAATGCCTACAGCTTCCACTTTCTAGATTAAGCAATTAAAGACCCCTCCCCACTGACAGGAGGAAATAGAAATCATAAAAAATTACCACAGTCGTCTCGGAATTTAGATAGTCACATTCAGATGCTGTCCACCGAGAGGGAATATCTGGGCCTCTGCTCTCAAAGACTGCCATGGTGTTTTCGTAACCATAGGCACAGGGGCGCTGGCTTCCTTTGGGAATGGGCATTTGCATAAACTAAGCCATCATTTAAAAGGTGGATCTTCTCTCCTGTGGGATGGGGGTAGGGAAGAGACATAGAACATCCTGGAAAATCTTGGGGGTTGTTTATTGCATCCTGTGGTCACTGGAGGGTGTCTGGTCTTCCTCAGGATTCTCCTGGGTACCCATTCATAGGAGAGAACCAGGGTAGACACTCTGATGTTAGAGAGGCTGAGGTTGGGGGGAGGGGGCAGTGGTTCTCAGTTGTACCTGGGAAAAGAGCTGAGGCTGGACCAGGAAGGGCCTGTTCCCCTGAACTGCTAAATACTCCTGTACCGAAAGTGCCAGTTGGAGGCAAGGGGATGATTCTTGGCTTCTGAGAAGAAGGTGGCACCATCACTAGGCTTGCTGGAAGCACCCCACACCTTCTCTTTGGCTCTTCAACATGGCTACTAGCTTAGCCTTACTTTGTAAGAGCTGGGGCTGCAGCCAGCAGCATGATGGAGTGTGGGCAATGTTCTGGATTCTCCACTTTAGAGCTTCAGCCATCCCCGAACTGACTTTTCACTGAATTTGGGGGACTCGGGTTTGTAATTCCCTGACACTGGCTTGCGTGGGTGGGAGGCAGAGCACTGTTGATAGGTTTTCATTTCCTTCCATAGTTATTCAGTTTAAACTACTTTGAAAGTAAGCCTTTCCTTCTCTTTCTGACACTGGAGTCATCTTTATTTTGTGAAATGCCATGGGGATGGAAGATGATTATTGATTTTGTTACTAGTTGTACTTGATGAGGAAAATTCTGTGTAGATATCTCTCTCTCTCTCTCTCTCTCTCTCTCTCTCTCTCTCTCTCTCTCTTATATCTATTTCCTCTGGTCATGGTCATTTTTTCTTTATTATTTATTATTTCTTTTTCATTATATTCTTTTTATACAACTCTCAGTCTGTAATTGAGCTATCTTGTATCTATTCTTTGGTCATAAGTCTGTCATCTATGTATGTGTGTAAATGCATTATCTGTCTATCTATCTATCTATCTATCATCTATCTATCTATCTATCTATCTATCATCTATCTATCTATCTTTTTGTCTATCATCTCTCTTCTACATTATAATGGGACTCACAAAATCCTAAAGAATGGAAACACTAACTGAGATGCCTTACATGGAGAAAGAGTGTATCTTTGGGACTGGAGGGCAGGTCTTTGTTGGTGGTCCCTAAAGGAGATACTGAAGGAGTCACTGGATCAAGGACGAGGATTATTCCTCCCCTCCATGTCTTCTTTCTCTGTGACCAGGATGCAGACAAGGGAAAACTACGGACAGAGGGGACAGGCAGGACAGGACTGTGATTGACTTGGTGCTGGGAAGAACTGGGCCCAGTCATTCACATTTCTAGGGCGTCTCTAAACATGAAAAGATTCAGGTCTTTTGTCCCAGAGCCCAGAGTGGAGTTGGGGTAGGGCAGGAATTTAGAAACTGTAGGACTCTGGGCAGGTACCTAAACCTCTAGGAATTTAGTAGCCCTACATACAAAATCTTTTAGTGTTGCTGTGGTTGACAAATTCATAAACAAAACACTACACCACCATTTGGCATGTTGTATTGACCCCACTGTGCCCCCATTTGGCATGTTGTACTGATCAAGGACTAGGCCCTCGCTTGTCTTATGATCGATCACTTCCCTTCTGGGTGTCTGTTTCCTCATCGGTGAAATGAAGGAGTTGGGCTGGGTAACTTCTAAGGTTATTTTGGAATGGCCTATGAACAGTTAGTTGATTCAAGCTCTGAAATTCAGGCTTCCATAAAATCACCAATTTCAAGGGTTGTGTGTTTTTTTTTTTTTTCCAGTGTTTTATTAACATCCTCTTAAGAAACTGTTCTTTGGGCCACAGTTTCTGAACAGGAGCTCTGTGGGCATTTTGGATTCGGCATTTCATTGCCACAGATGTAGAGTCTATACAATTGTGGGATATTTAGTGGCATCTGGGGCCACCACTTACCAGATGCCAGGACTTCACTCATGACAATATTGAATGATGTCACACATGGCCAGATGTTACCTGGGAGTGATGTCATTGATGCAAGGCACCACACTGCTGCATGCAGGCCTTTCCTCCCCCTCTCCTTGCACATTGTGGGGGTGGGGTTTCTCCTGTGCCTCCAGGGCACCTGGATCACAGAGGATCTCTTAGCTCAGAGGAGCTCATTTTGATATCACAGCTCAGATTGGGGTTCACACCTAGGGATCTGGTCCAGGGAGAACAACCCTTTGAGCCTTGAATACTGGGGTTTAGTTTGTGTGTATCAGGGGACCCTCACTCACTGCAGTGTTATGCTCTGCTCCTTGGAACACCCAGTTTTTTTTTTTTTTTTTTTTTT
>NC_022014.1:31848210-31863455 GCF_000317375.1 Microtus ochrogaster
TACAGAAAGATTTGATATTCTGGTCTCTACATGCATGTGTACATACATACTTGCATATGTGCATGCACAAACACAGAGAGAGAGAGAGAGAGAGAGAGAGAGAGAGAGAGAGAGAGAGAGAGAGAGAACGCATGAGAAAAATACTGCCTCCATGGATTTCCCCAGAACGCAACAGGAACAAACATGAATTCTGACTCTGCCTGTGAAAGTTCTGTGAAAGTCTGAGACATTGGTGGAAGGTTGCCATGGTGATCCCAAGTGCCTGAAGGTTTAGGGATGAAGGCAGTCAACTGGAACGATTGCAGGTCTTTTCACTCACCGTGTTATCAGGTTCTTTCCCCTAGTCTCTGGTCTGGCCTGGCACAGCTTGGGGGATCTGTTATGGGCACCTGGTTTTTCACCTAATGTCTTCTTGGTGTCTATAAGAAGTTTTGAGGGCACTTACCTCTTGGGCTAGATCTACTTGGTGGGTTCCCCTGGAGATGCCTCTCCCAGTCTCTACAGACCCCAGCAGCTTGCAGTGTACCAAGGGGAAGCTGGATGTAAGGCACTTGGGAAAGCAGGAGGGACGTAGACAAGAGGGGATGAAACAGCATCCAGGAGCTATGCAGAATCCTAACTCCATGAGGCCTCTTTGCCCAGCCTTTTCACATGCAAGGTAAAAGTTGTTCCTTCCTTATGCACCTTAGACTTTCCCAACACTTATTTTCCCTTTGTCTTTAGGAGGGACCAGCATGGTCTCCAGAAACCTCTCTGCCTTCCTTTAAATGTATGTTGGACCCAATGTGTTCCTATAGCCACCCTAAGAGCTCTGCATGGGGTGGTGCCAACTGGCTTGACTATGTCCGCCTCTCTCTCACTTTTAGAAAGAAGAGGAGATCAGGGACTGGGTCTGGCTGTTCCCAACCTAGGCCCAGAGAAGGAAACTCAATAAATACTCTCTTGCTTGTGGGGAGGAGCAGGGGTGATAGAGATTGGGGTCCTCTTTGGTGAATCTATCTCTGGAATTCCATAGAACACTCAGACATGGTGTCCCATCTCAGGATGGGTCATGATTGAGAGGAAGGGGAAGGTCCCACCTGTGACCCTTCCTTCCTTCTGTTCTGGCAATGCATAGAGACAGAGATGGGGTGGGGCAAAGGAGTTAGAACAAGGAGCATTTGTTCTTGGCTAATTGCCAAGATGAAGGCAGTCTGTGAGAAGGGCACTGGAGGGTCAAGGGGAAACAGACACCGCTTAGCCTGTGCTATTGCCGCTGGTGTCAATACTATGGATTCAGGAATGAACTTCCTTGGCTAGCTGACTTTTAGAGCTATGCCCAGAGGAATGATCTGCCCTGGACAGTGTCCCCCATCTACAGCCCCCATCACTGTTCAGATTTTGGAATGTTTGGTACATGAGAATTATCCTGTCTCTTGTAATGCTAGCCAATGTCTCAGCCAAGGAGGGCGTCAAGACCGTCAAACCCAGTGGGTCTGAGGTTACCCTTCCATGCTTGATCAGTTTTAGTTACAGAAGGATGCAGATGTGGAATCCAGCTCAGACACGCAATTACAACAAGAAGTTCTTCTTGGGAGCATAGTCAACCCCCAAAGAATTTCCCAGCATGCACTGCCCTTGGCAGAGAAAGTGGGATGAATGATGGCTAAAGGCAGGTGCCAGGGATGCGAATATTGAGACTATCCAAGGGAGCATCAGCAGCGATGGAGAAACCAGGTGAAACGCAGCCAGCAACACTGCGAGATTGTGTGAGGGTGAAGCCCTGAGCTCTGTCCCAGGAGGGTTTGCCTGAATCAGCTTGGTGGTACCCCACAGAGAAGGTTAGCAGGCTGGTCAGCAGATCTTCTGGTCAGATTGCCTTCAGCGGTTCAGAAGGAAGAACTTGAGGCTTTGGAAGAAGCTGGACTTCTGCCTTTGTTTCTGCTTCTTTTTGATGATGGGCACCCACACCAGCCCACACACCAGCATCATGAGTCCCAAGGACAGGAAGGCAGGCCCTATCATCTTAAGGACTGACACAACCGTTTGCTTCTCGTCCAAGATGTAGGCCACGCAGGTGATGGCCACACCAAAGAGCAGAATGGCAGCGCCCACTGACATGATGATGATGGGCTTGTGGTAGATTTCCCAGTTGCTCCTGGGGGTGGTGGTCCAGACAGACTCGCTTCTGGAGCTGATGCACAGGGAGCTGGCTGTCTGGCTGGGCAGGAGGTCCTTGGACTCCGGAGACTTCTCGTCTACTTCCAGGGCCTTGGGGAGCACCTCCATCGTCATGGCTGTTCAAGACCAGGCACCTAATATTAACGACAGTTAGAAAGGATGGTGAAGCCAAGGTGACCCATTCCTGTCCTTCCTGTACTCGGTACTCAGTGTCCCTCTCCAGTTTGGCTCTCAGTGGAGGCGAATATGACATATACACTTATGGTTCTCACACATAAACTCAAAGAAGTGATACAGGACTGCCGGAAGCAAAGACCTGTATTTTGAGATCTGCCTTTTGTTTACAGCCATCTTAAGTTCACAAGTAAGTAACTTGCAGGGCAAGTTCCGGACCTAGGACATTAGCCTAGTGAGACCTGCAGACCCCAGGCTTCAGAAACAATTAGCATTTCCTTTGTTAGTGAACAGTCACAGACCCTCAGTATTTCTCCGGACCTGAATTCCAGCAGACCTGACATCCTCCCCTCCCCCTTGCCCGTTTGCTATATAACAGCTTCTGAGAATTAACAAAGCCCGGCTTGATCAGAAATCCTGCCTTGCTGTCGTCTTCTCGTGTCTCTTGTCCCCTCCATTCCCCCTCCTCCTCTAGGTTTATCAGGGACCCCCATTCATATACCGCAGGATACAGGACAGTATTTTTTTTTTTCTTGCTCTGTTTTCTAAGACAGAGACTCCTCGTGTGATATAGGTTCACACTGTGAATTTGCAATCCTCCTGCCTTGACGCCCTGATTGCTGGGGTTGCAGGCAAGTGTCACCACACGGGGCTAATAACTTGTCATTCTAATAATTACCCTTCCTATTTAAACCAGGGAACAGCGACATTTAAGAATAAACAAACACAAACCATAGTTTATTGAGTGGTGTGTCATTTTCAAATCCAGCCTTTCTCTAGCTGTGTGACCTCAGGTGAGTTATTGACCTCTCTGTGTTTCTGTTTTCTTATCTACAAAATGAGAGTAATAATATTAGCTCTCTCACAGGGGTTTCCAAAGGGTTAAAGGAGAGCAGGTGTGGACTTCACTGGGCTGATGTTCAGCATATTCTGGGTGTTTGGTAAGTGCTGTTGTTTGCTTGTTGGGATGACAATGATCTATCCTTACTCACTTGTGTGTGTGTGTGTGTGTGTGTCTTTTTAACTCTTCTTATCAGGCTGAAGCAACACCATAACTCCACACACTGATCATTAGTCCCATCTTACAGATTAGAAAACTGAGGCTTGCGGGGAGAGGTGAGTCAGTTTATAAGAGCTCGGGTTTTCACCTGCAGGTCAATGCTGCTTCAGGCATTTGAGATATCATGAGCTTTGTTCAATAAGGAGTCTCAGCTTCCACAGCATGTCACATGATCTTCTATCCTGCAAACTCACCCTCCCCATCTACACACACACACACACACACACACACACACACACATTGAACCCACATTGAAACTGTTATGGCAGAGCTTCGGTTTGGATTCGGCTGAATGTGTTCCCAGGGTCCCTGATAATGTTGGGAGCATGGCACCTTAACCTGACTGTGGTGTGCATGGTGGTGCCTTGGGGTGGTGGCTACATTAGAAGAGGTAGTTTGCATGGTGTATCTGTGATTGGGTCTCCGTGCATTTCTCAGAAAAAGAGGAGAGGCCAGACACGCCTGAGCAATTCCCGGTGCCCATCTGGGACTTCGCCCACATGGGATCACTAACGACTCAGACCCTTGTACCTTCTAAATTGAGCTAAATAAACACTGTTCCTCTATAAACTAGCCGCTTGCAGCTATTTCATCGCGGTAACAGAAGGTGTACTTGTATATAACCGAAGTGCCGGCAACCCAGCTCAACCGCCTCTTCTAACGTCTCTCTAAACCCTGGGGGTTCCCTCATCTCTTCTCCACTCAGGGGTGCAGATTCTCAAGTGACTGAAGCGCTTCAGAGCTGAGAAGCCCCTCCAGCTTGCCAGAAACGGCTCCATCAGACCGGTGTGTTCTCACACTCCTTCAACGTGGGATTGAAGCCTCTCAAACTGGAAATGGGTTCTAGTGTAAAAGCCCCATTGTCAACAGTAAGATAACGCGAGATGAATGACTGATGAAAGATGCTTTCTCCACTGTGAACGGGTTTTGTTGGAGAGGAAGGGAAGGCTAGGAAGGTCCCGAGGTTTGCCTCATATCCCCACGCCCCACGATGTATCTGTGCTTCACACACAGGAGATTCTGTAAACTTTTGACAGAACGAGCGAGCTCAGAACACACTCCTCCCCTGCTTTCTTCCCTCCCTCCTCTTTCTCCTGTTCACTACATCAAACCCAGGTCCACCCTACCTGTGCGGCATGAGTTCCTCCCAAGGCTTCTTGCAACAAACTCAGAGGCTTCAGTATTCACACACATGCCAGCTCGGGACTGGGAGACTCTCTCCTGCAGCAGTCAGAACACTGGGGAAGGTGGGCTGGTCATCACAGCCATAATGAATTTCTTTTCCCCAGCCCAGTTACGGTGCTGGTGGGAGGGCCAGTGGCAGACCAGATGATGAAGACAGGATGCATTTGGGGAAACCGTGTTGGCAGCTCTGGAGCAAAAGGCAGCTTGGGATGAAGGAGAGCTGTCTGGCGCTGGGGACTCCCAAGTCCCTGTGCCCGAGTGCTTTCCTTCTTCAGTCTTGCTACAATGTCGGCTTCAGCCTGATTCCTCCCACCTCTCTTCCTTCACCCATTGCAGTTCAGTTTCTACTTGATCGCTGGGTTATTTTCTAACACCTCAAAGAACAATGCCTACAGCTTCCACTTTCTAGATTAAGCAATTAAAGACCCCTCCCCACTGACAGGAGGAAATAGAAATCATAAAAAATTACCACAGTCGTCTCGGAATTTAGATAGTCACATTCAGATGCTGTCCACCGAGAGGGAATATCTGGGCCTCTGCTCTCAAAGACTGCCATGGTGTTTTCGTAACCATAGGCACAGGGGCGCTGGCTTCCTTTGGGAATGGGCATTTGCATAAACTAAGCCATCATTTAAAAGGTGGATCTTCTCTCCTGTGGGATGGGGGTAGGGAAGAGACATAGAACATCCTGGAAAATCTTGGGGGTTGTTTATTGCATCCTGTGGTCACTGGAGGGTGTCTGGTCTTCCTCAGGATTCTCCTGGGTACCCATTCATAGGAGAGAACCAGGGTAGACACTCTGATGTTAGAGAGGCTGAGGTTGGGGGGAGGGGGCAGTGGTTCTCAGTTGTACCTGGGAAAAGAGCTGAGGCTGGACCAGGAAGGGCCTGTTCCCCTGAACTGCTAAATACTCCTGTACCGAAAGTGCCAGTTGGAGGCAAGGGGATGATTCTTGGCTTCTGAGAAGAAGGTGGCACCATCACTAGGCTTGCTGGAAGCACCCCACACCTTCTCTTTGGCTCTTCAACATGGCTACTAGCTTAGCCTTACTTTGTAAGAGCTGGGGCTGCAGCCAGCAGCATGATGGAGTGTGGGCAATGTTCTGGATTCTCCACTTTAGAGCTTCAGCCATCCCCGAACTGACTTTTCACTGAATTTGGGGGACTCGGGTTTGTAATTCCCTGACACTGGCTTGCGTGGGTGGGAGGCAGAGCACTGTTGATAGGTTTTCATTTCCTTCCATAGTTATTCAGTTTAAACTACTTTGAAAGTAAGCCTTTCCTTCTCTTTCTGACACTGGAGTCATCTTTATTTTGTGAAATGCCATGGGGATGGAAGATGATTATTGATTTTGTTACTAGTTGTACTTGATGAGGAAAATTCTGTGTAGATATCTCTCTCTCTCTCTCTCTCTCTCTCTCTCTCTCTCTCTCTCTCTCTTATATCTATTTCCTCTGGTCATGGTCATTTTTTCTTTATTATTTATTATTTCTTTTTCATTATATTCTTTTTATACAACTCTCAGTCTGTAATTGAGCTATCTTGTATCTATTCTTTGGTCATAAGTCTGTCATCTATGTATGTGTGTAAATGCATTATCTGTCTATCTATCTATCTATCTATCATCTATCTATCTATCTATCTATCTATCATCTATCTATCTATCTTTTTGTCTATCATCTCTCTTCTACATTATAATGGGACTCACAAAATCCTAAAGAATGGAAACACTAACTGAGATGCCTTACATGGAGAAAGAGTGTATCTTTGGGACTGGAGGGCAGGTCTTTGTTGGTGGTCCCTAAAGGAGATACTGAAGGAGTCACTGGATCAAGGACGAGGATTATTCCTCCCCTCCATGTCTTCTTTCTCTGTGACCAGGATGCAGACAAGGGAAAACTACGGACAGAGGGGACAGGCAGGACAGGACTGTGATTGACTTGGTGCTGGGAAGAACTGGGCCCAGTCATTCACATTTCTAGGGCGTCTCTAAACATGAAAAGATTCAGGTCTTTTGTCCCAGAGCCCAGAGTGGAGTTGGGGTAGGGCAGGAATTTAGAAACTGTAGGACTCTGGGCAGGTACCTAAACCTCTAGGAATTTAGTAGCCCTACATACAAAATCTTTTAGTGTTGCTGTGGTTGACAAATTCATAAACAAAACACTACACCACCATTTGGCATGTTGTATTGACCCCACTGTGCCCCCATTTGGCATGTTGTACTGATCAAGGACTAGGCCCTCGCTTGTCTTATGATCGATCACTTCCCTTCTGGGTGTCTGTTTCCTCATCGGTGAAATGAAGGAGTTGGGCTGGGTAACTTCTAAGGTTATTTTGGAATGGCCTATGAACAGTTAGTTGATTCAAGCTCTGAAATTCAGGCTTCCATAAAATCACCAATTTCAAGGGTTGTGTGTTTTTTTTTTTTTTCCAGTGTTTTATTAACATCCTCTTAAGAAACTGTTCTTTGGGCCACAGTTTCTGAACAGGAGCTCTGTGGGCATTTTGGATTCGGCATTTCATTGCCACAGATGTAGAGTCTATACAATTGTGGGATATTTAGTGGCATCTGGGGCCACCACTTACCAGATGCCAGGACTTCACTCATGACAATATTGAATGATGTCACACATGGCCAGATGTTACCTGGGAGTGATGTCATTGATGCAAGGCACCACACTGCTGCATGCAGGCCTTTCCTCCCCCTCTCCTTGCACATTGTGGGGGTGGGGTTTCTCCTGTGCCTCCAGGGCACCTGGATCACAGAGGATCTCTTAGCTCAGAGGAGCTCATTTTGATATCACAGCTCAGATTGGGGTTCACACCTAGGGATCTGGTCCAGGGAGAACAACCCTTTGAGCCTTGAATACTGGGGTTTAGTTTGTGTGTATCAGGGGACCCTCACTCACTGCAGTGTTATGCTCTGCTCCTTGGAACACCCAGTTTTTTTTTTTTTTTTTTTTTTGGGACAGGGTTTCTCTGTAGCTTTGTGGCCTCTCCTGGAACTCACTCTTGTAGACCAGGCTGGCCTTGAACTCACAGAGATCCACCTGCCTCTGCCTCCCGAGTACTGGGATTAAAGGCGTGTGCCACCACTACCCTTCTAAGATAATTTTTAAGGTTAAAAAAAAAACACAGAGAGAGAGAGAGCATAAATTTTGGATGAGGACCTGGGAGGAGTTGAAGGATCAAAAGGAGTTGAATATGATCAACACATATTCATGAAAAATTTTTAACTGGAAAAAATATTGGGACATCTGTGAAATAGATGCCTCACCAAAAAAATGGTGTCCTGTCATCTGTACCCCTGACAGAGGTAGGGCAAGAAATTCCAGGGTGATTTCCTACCAAAGAGGGTAATGAAAACAAAGAAAAAGAATATAGAGACAGATCGTCCTGGGTCAATGGGATCTGAATCCAACGACTGGTGTGCTTTTCAGAGGAAGGGGACAGAAAGGTGACCCAGAGAGGGCAGGCCTTGGTGGAGAGAGGTGGTAACTGTTTTAGGGAGGCTTTTCAAGTCCTAAACACTGCAGTGGACCTGGGAGGGACAGGTACGGCTAGTGAAAGGCTCCATAGCCGGGCCTCGGAACCAAGGTAGATTTGAATGTCTGCTGCCTTCAGGGCAGTAATTTGAGAAGGACATGTGACTCCCAGGTGCCAAATTGGAAAGTCTCAAGGGGGGGGGGCTGGTGGGTGGAGCCTCATTTAGGCCTGCAGCTGGGCTGCAATCTTCAGAGGGGGAAGGGGTCCGTAGAGGGGTCTCACACAGATGCAGAGTGCCTTGGCTACAGATTCCATTTAGGTAAGATTCAAAACCAAATGTATTGGTCTAGGAGAGGCCTGGAGAGTGGCCGCTTGGGGTTGGAGTCGATGCTGGGAGTGGGTATTGCGGGAACTTCAGCGCTGTTGGAACTATGCAGACCAGACTAGCCTCGAACTCAGAGATCTGCCTGCTTCTGCCTTCCTCTGGTGGTGATTAAAGGCAAGCCCCACCATACTCATCTCGCCAATAGGATGTTTAGATCTGCATACATAGGTGGATCTCAGCACCCACAGATTCAACCAACTTTGGGAAAAAAAAAAAAAAAACAACTTGAGAACAATTTCCTTTGTGCTGAACACACGGGCTTTTCTCCTTACCGTCACTTCCTAAACAGTTCCACAGAACAACAGTTTCCATTTATGATGACGATTGCCTCTCAAGGGCGAATGAAGAACATGACAGAAGGCCTGGGTTTCCCACGAGGGCCCTGTTGGGTGTTCTGAGCAGGTATCCAGAGCTACAGGCCTGCAGGGGGAAGGCAGCCAGGAGGCAGACATTTCCCCTTGGGAAGCAGCCTAACACAATTATGTAGAGAGGACTCGGAGACCATTTAGAGTATACAGGAGGATGTGCGTTTGCTGCTAAACAGAATTTGCACCATTTTACATAAGTGTCTTGCATGTCCTTAGATTCTGGTATCCATGGGGGTGGTCCCGGAACCAGCTCCCCAACAGGTGCCACATTAAATCAGAGTAATTAGTACATCTACTCCCTTAAACATTTTAGAACATCTTTGTGTGAGAACATTTAAAATCACTAATCACTTAGTTCCCCCCACCACCACCGTTTTTTTGTCTTTTTTTCCCTGTTAGAATCCCATGAAACCTAGGTTGGGGAATTTATCCCACATAGTTCCAAAGATGGCCTGGAACTCCTGACAGACCTCTTCTCGCATCCTGAGTGCTGGGAATGCAGCCATGCACCACACACTCCACCAGTCTGACAACTAAAAACATTAGTTCGGGCCTTTTTTATGTGCCAGGGATGGAGCTGGGCGCCAGAGAGACCAAATCCAGGAGAACTCTGTGGCAGATGTTGATGCTCACAGGTGGGGCAAGCAGAAGAGGAAGACTGAAGGCGAGCCTTCCTGGAAGGAACACCGCAGAACACCTACAGGGTGATGCTAGTCTTGGGGACTCTCAGAAAAGCTCCTGGGAAACATAACTTACAGGAAGAAAGCTAATGGACCCATCAGGGGGTTAGGCACAGGGAGGTGGAGGAGAGACCGTGACACTGGATGAGGGGCAGTGTGCAGAATTCAACTCTGTCACAGGCAAGAGTGCTTGTTGAGCATGAAGGAAGAGGATTGCTGAATGATGAGCCTGCATGTGCAGGCGGAAGCCTAGTCCTGGAGACGGAGCCACTTAGAAGCGGTTGCTCAGGTGAGAGACGGGGCAGTCTGGTATTTGTCTGTAGCCATGGAGATGGGGAGATGTGCGCAGTTTGGAGAGTTAGGGAGCACAGAGTGGAGCTGGAAGGAAGTGATGGAAGGTGCTGGGCAGATGTGGTTACCACCTGCTTATGAACAGGTTGCAGAGCAAGAACACTGCACTTAACTAATTAAGAAGTAAATAAATTAATTTTTGTGGTGTTGGGGATTGAACCTAGGGCCTTACACATGCTGGGCAAGTGATTTCCCATTGAGGTGCCCATGCACCCCTAATTGTGCCCGCTGCACACACCTGCTTTCTGTCTCTATCTCTCTCTTTAGAGACACAGTCTTGTTGACTTGCTCAGGATAGAATAAAACTTGCCGTCTTCCTGCCTCAGCTTCCCGAATGGCTGGAATTACAGGTGTGCAGCACCAAGCCCAGCTAAGCAGTTCAGAGATTTGTTATTTTTTTATTTTCAGATTTATTATTATCAAGTTTAAGTATGTGAATATTCTGCCTGCATTTGTGTGTTGGACTGTGTGTGTGTGCCTGGTGTCAGAAGAAGTCAGAAGAGGGTGCGATAACCCTTGGAACTGCAGCTATGGGTGGTTGTGAGCTGCTATGTGGGTGCCGAGAATAGAACCCAGGTCCTCTGCAAGAACAGTAAGTGCTCTTAATCCTGCTAAGTCATTTTTCCAGCCCCAAGAGACCCCCCTCACAACGACTGAAGAGTTCACAAGAATATTTTACAATACATTATGATTGCCACAAAGTAGAATTTTGGAATCTTAAACAAGTAGTTAATTTTCTTTTCTTTCATGGAGGGGGGATGTTAATACTGATAAACTCACTAGTTTATGTGCTGTCTACCGCTGCTTCTGCTTCGTAATATCAGTGGATTTAACAGCGCGCACAGAGTCAGCAAAGCCTCAAACATTCACCACAGCGAGTAACTCTGACAGAGGACATCAGGGAGCAGGTAAAGAGAGGCAGCAGAAAGCAGCGGAGGGCTAGGCAGGAGGAGAGATCAACTGCACGCTTGCACACTAGGTAGAACACTCTGGTTGCAGGATGGGGAGGTGCAGAGGAAGCCAAGAAGTATGACAGTAACTTAGAGATGCTTGCAAGCAGCTCAGGCTAAAGACGGGGCAGCTTGGTGTTTGGCTGTAGCCATGGAGATGGAAGGAGGTACACAGAGCTAGCAGGACAAGATGGGAAGATAACTATGAGACCAGGTGCAAGGTGCTTAGAAAAAAATGTTAATGTTTAGCTGGTGATTCCAGTTAACAGAGACAGGTGGAATACATAACACACAGCGTTGCCACATTAAAGAAAGAACGTTCCGTTGGACTTGAACTTGAAACAGGAAACAGATATTTTTAAAAGTAGAAAGTGTGCTTTCAGTATTATATTATATTGTGACTTTATTGTCACAATGCTTATTGTTTTTCTGAAACTCAAATTTAAGTCCGACCTTGATCCTTGAAGTCTGGAAGCCCCATGGCAGATGCACCACAGTTCTCCAATGGGAGGTTTCTATCAGGAGGGTGATAAAGCAGAGCCTAAAAGCACATTGGGGAGCTGGGATGATGGTTCTTAGGGGTTGTGAGCAAAGGAAGGAGTGCTCCCTTTCTGGGAGGCTCTGGGGAAGGAGCTACATGGAAGATAGTGGCTTTGTTAGTCCACATTTAATTCAAGTCAAAGGAAGGAATCAGTTTCACGGGGAACTTGGAAGAGTTGGGGAATGTCTTTATGAGAAACTCTAAGGTCCAGAAGGCACCGAGGGGAGGCATTAGGAGAGAATAGAGGGGGCCTGTGGCCTAGGAACACCATGGGAACATTCTGAAAGCCTCTGCCATTCCTGAAAGACGATTGCTTCTTTGGGTTTGGAAAGAGGTGAGGTCAGTAGGTGGCTCACCATGGTTCTTTTTTGCACATGTGTTTATGTGGGCACACATGTGCACAGCTGATGTGCTGAAGTCAGATAACAGCTTGTGGAAGGAGGCTCTAGTCCTCCACTGTGCGGATCGCCGTACAGAATGTAGGTCATCAGGCTCCATGACTAGTGTCTAGTGTCTTTACTGGTTGAGCTATCATGATGGCTCGGGGCCATTCTTTCTCTCTGTCTCTCTTTTGAAACAGGGTCTCACTATGTAGCCCTAGCTGGGTGAGAACTCACTGAATAGACCAGGTTTTGAACTCACAGAGCTTTGCCCGCCTCTGTCACCTAACAACCTGGCATATTGTTCTTAAAGAAGA
The DNA here is from genome assembly GCF_000317375.1 of Microtus ochrogaster. Classification (NCBI taxonomy): domain Eukaryota; kingdom Metazoa; phylum Chordata; class Mammalia; order Rodentia; family Cricetidae; genus Microtus; species Microtus ochrogaster. The sequence goes on from NC_022014.1 coordinate 31,860,248, forward strand.
TTCCACAAGGGTTCCTGCAACAATTCCTTAGATCCTCCATGACAGATGAAGACTATTGTTATTAAAATTGTATCTGAGTGGAGGACTCAGTTCCTTTTCCCAGGGTTTGTGAGACATGGGGTTAAGGAGTTGCCTTTGGAGGGGCTGGAGAGGTGGCTCAGGGCTTAAGAGCACTGGCTGCTCCTCCAGAAGTCCTGCATTCAAGTCCCAGAAACAACTTGGTGGCTCACGACCATCTATAATAGGATCTGATGCCCTCTTCTGGTATGCAGGTAAACATGCAGAACATTCATATGTAAAATAGAAATAAAATATAAATAAAAAATTTAAAAAAAGAAGTTGCCATTGGCGTTAAAAACTCGTGCTTTCCCCCTAATGAAATCATCAAAAGGGGATCTCTCCCTGCAAGTGGCAGAAGGTAATAGGTCTGTTCAATATGTTCTAGAGATCTGTCTCTCTTGAACAACCAAAAATGGGCAAGATATTATCAGGCCCATAACAAGACAAAAAACAAACAAACACCCATGAAAAAGTGACACTGGCATTTGATAGGACAGTGCAACATAAAGACCAAGGAGACAGCACCATGCATGCACTAGAGTGTCAAACTCTCCCACCATCACACTCGCTGCCCCGTGTATAGACCAACCAGAGCTACCAGAGCTTTCCTGCACTGTTGTGCAGACTAGGAGTCTCGTGGAGTTAAACACACACCTGTCCCTTGACCTAGCTGTTTTACTCCTAAATATTAAGCAAATATGTAAACAAGAGAGTCAAACAAACAAACAAACAAACAAAAAACCTGTGTGTAAGAATATTTGTAGAAGCTTTATGTTGGGGGAGGGTAATAAATTGGGGATATTTGCACAATGGAATGTTTCAACTTCTGACACACATAACGTTATGCATGAGCCTCAAAGACATCCTGGAACAGCAACAGAAGAACACAAACACTGTACACTCCCATTTCTCTGATATTCTAGAAGTAGCTAAGAACCAGCTGGACTGACAAAGCTCAGAACAGTGCAGGAATGGAGGGAGCCACTAGAAGATGCTCAGGGAGTTGCACGCGGGCAGATGGAAGAACACCTTCTCGCCAGTTCCTCCCTGCCTCTTTGTACCTGGAGGAATATGGAGAGGGGAGAGGACTGGTGTCTGTGAGAGGGAAGGTTTGGCTTTTTCCTCACACATTCAATACCCACCCTCCAGCCAATGGCTTGTTGCGGATGATCTGCAGACTGAGAATGAGTGGCTAAGATAAGATGGGCTGAATACGTTTCTCCTGCAGCAGAGTCTGAAGGGCCTGAAATGCATCACTTAATGAGAGGAATTGTAAGGGGGAAGAAGTGAATCACGGCTCTGAAGATGACTGGATAGGACTACCCTTCTGGTTCGTCCGAGAAGCTCTTTCTTCCCCGTTCCCTTGGGGCTGGAGCAGAATCTCGTCAGCTTCCTGTACTGTCTAGCATTGGCTCAGAACTTTGCTAACTGGTTAAATAAAGAGAGGAGTTTTGGGCAGAGTAGGATAGGGCTTTGAATGCATCTGCAAAACAATTTACTCAGAGAGTTGGTTTTCTTTCCAGTGCTGGTTGGAGCCATTGAGGGTTGAAACCTAGCTGGCTGGCTTTGTATCGCTAGATCACTGACCCTGTTCTTTTCCACGTGCCTTTTGTAAACCATCGCTTCCCTTCTAAGAGCAGCCGGTACAGTGACAGTTGAGAGGCAGCTGCGGACTCTGGTGGGAAGGTGGCCAGACTACATCCCTTGCTTTGCGCTTCCTATTAAGAATCTCTCCTCATGAAGACTGCCCCCTGGTGGCCCAGGTTCATACCAGACTCTGCTGTCAACACCGATAATAGCTACCTCTCACTCCCTTCCGCTGGGCAGCAGAGATGTGCTGTTTTGCTCTACCAAGTCTTTCTAGGAAGTCACTAAGGGAGGTGCAACTACCACCCCCCCCCCATTTTACAGGTGAGAAACGGAAGATCAGAGAGTACTGAGCAATTAGGTGAGCAGAAAGACGGGGTTGGACTGTAGGGTTGGGTGTCTGTGACTCCAGAGCCAGAGTGAAGGTTGATGGCACTTTCTGGATGGCAGTTTTGTTTTTCATTTTCAAATTGAGGGAAGGGTGAGAAGGGAGGACACTTTAATTGGAGCATAGTCAATGAGCAAAACTGCCATGACGGGTGTTTGGGTGAGGGGTGAGAGGTGAGGAGTGAGTGGCGGGGGCTGTGATAAGTTGAGGAGCCATGGGATGGGATGCTGAGTCCTGAGCTGGGGCTGTGGAGGCAGAGTGGCCACAAAGCCACAACCATCACCACGGAGGATACAGTATCTGGCATCTGGTGCTTTCTTTACCTGGAGGGTCTCTGAGGCCTCCTGCCACTGTAAAGGGGGTGAGGTACAGTTAACCTCATTCCCATTTTACAGATTAGGAAACTGAGGTTCCTGGATGCTGGACCTCAAATTCTGGTATTTGATATTCTTCCTAGGGGGACGGCACTTGACTTTTTTCTCCCTCTTTACTGTCTTCCTTTCTAAAACCCTGGCACTGTATAGCTGTCCACTTTTGCTTTAGAATTCACTCCACAACTCTCTCATGGTGCCACTGCCTTCACTGGAATGAGCTGAAATGAGCTGAAATGTGGCATCAGTTTAGATGGGGTTCTCATATCTATCTAGTAAGGGCAAGGACAGAGTGGTTAGCCGAATTTGATTTCAAGTTAACAACAGATACTTTTTAGAAGCATCAGAGTGATCTAACACTGATCTGGCTATCACCTACCCCAAATGCATCCACTGTTGACTGAAAATTCAAGTGGAAACTGGGTGCCCCATGCACAACAAACACATTTAGCTACCTTAATGTTAAAAAGAGGCCCCACTGTGTTGCTTCACTCAGGCCTAGATTTATCTGACTCCTCTGTCCCTCCTCCCCAGACCCTTCCACCTAGAGAGCTCTGATAGGAACCCGGCTATTCTGGGAACTGCAAGGACCTGGTGACATGGAGGAGAGGAGAGGGGAGGGCACAGATGACCTCAGAGCATGGAGGCCAGTAGACTGGTGGGGAGAGCAGAAGGCAGGCCACAGGCTTTGCCTAGGGAATGGCAATGGTTTCATATTCCCGAGCAGGACCCAGTGTGGGTGGGAAGCAGATCTCTCTCTCTCTCTCTCTCTCTCTCTCTCTCTCTCTCTCTCTCTCTCTCT